>NC_056729.1:1467447304-1467820429 GCF_019279795.1 Protopterus annectens
TTCACAAATGCTTTCTATGGACATATCCAAGAATGCATGGATCATGCAATCCCAAACAAATCCAAGTCCCTCTCCACAAAATGTAAACGTCCTGTCTGGTGGACCTCAGCCATAAACAAATTGTATAACAAAAGAAGGAAGCTACTGCACGTCAGAGCGAAATCCCACGAAGGGAAGACGTTTCTGATCAACATTAGCAGAAAACTACGTTCTCTCATAAAAACATCCAAGGCAAACTTTGAGAGAAAAATCGCTAAGGACACTAAAGATAACCACAAAGCCTTCTTCAGCTATGTTAGAAACCCTCAGATATGCTCAGAGTTGGTTCACAACAACAAAAAATACACTGAACCCACAGATATTGCTAACATTCTGGCTGACAGGTTCAGTGCAAATTTCTCGCCTCCTTCACCCCCAAAAGAAGAAATACTTATCCCAGCTGAATGTAATCTCCCTGTCATCTCAGATGTCCAAGTGAGAACCGCCCTAAACAAAGCAAAAAACACAGCATCAGTGGGACCTGATGGTATCCCGGGGTGCATGTTACGTGAACTCCAAGAGGAGCTAAACCCACAAATAAAAATGCTATTTAACCTTAGCTTTACTTAGGGATATGTACCTGTACACTGGCGTACAGCAACAGTGGTCCCACCCCACAAGGGGGGGGTGCCTCTACAGACCCTGGAAACTACCGCCCCATAAGCTTAACTAGCCTGGTATGCAAAGCTATGGAAAGAATCATTATGGGACTCATAAACAGAGACATAGGGGACCTACAGCACTTGACCCCACCCAGTTCGGCTTTGTGAAGGGCAGATCCTGCCTTTTAAACCTGGTTGACTTTTTCGAAACAGTCACTAGAGTCATTGATGAGGGCAAAGCAGTCCATACAGCACACCTGGACTTGGCTAAGGCCTTCGACACAATACCCCACTCAGGCATCATAGATAAGCTAAACAGCTTAAAAGTAAACCCTTATATGTCACTAGATGGGTTGCAAACTGGCTAAAGGACAGAACCCATAAAGTTAAAATCGCTGGAGCAATGACAAACTCAAAGCCAGTCACAAGTGGTGTCCCACAGGGATCTGTCCTGGGACCCCTCTTGTCCGGCATTTATTTCTCAGATATTAAAGCAAACATGGGAGGGCTGTGGCTGACAAAGTTCGCAGATGACTGCAAAATAGGCGCCATAGTCGATACACCAGCAGACACACATCCTACAAAAAGGCCTCACTGAAACGGACAACTGGTGCCGTAGTCACGGCCTTAAACTAAATGCCAAAAAATGTATAGTCATCCCTTTTGGAAGAAACAAAGTACCCACAAATTATCACATAGACAGAAACCCACTGAGTACGGAAAAAGTAATCAGAGACCTAGGGACCCAAGTAGACAGCGACCTCTCATTTGACACCCACATTGCCAAAGTGGTTAGAAAAACATTCTACCTTGCACACCTCATCATGAAGGGATTCACATCCAGATCCAAGGATGTCATTGTACCCCTATATTCCTCCCTCATCAGACCCATGATTGAGTACAATGCCACATTTGGTATGTACCTCACCCGGCACTTGCAACAGCTGGAGAGACCACAAAAGTACCTCACCAAAAGGATCAAGGGTCTCCAACATATGTCTTATTCCACCAGACTAAAGAAACTTCAGCTCTATTCAGTAGCATACCGCCTGCTCAGAGGTGATCTCTGCCTGACGTACAAGGCCGTGTCCAATCAGGATTTGATGGACATGCTCCACCTCAAAAAATCCAAATCCATCAGGACCACGAGAGCTAAAGACTTAAACCTCGGCACAAGTATGAATAGGACATGCTGGAGGGATAGATTCATAACACAGAGGCTTCCCATGCTTTGGAACAGGATCCCAGTTTGTATTAGGCAGAGCCCCTCACTGACTCTCTTCAAGAGAAATCTTGATGAGTGGATGGGAGATTGAAAGTTTACCCCAGGGGTCACATCTGTGTCACTGCTAGACAGGGGCACAGTAAACTAATTCTATTATATAAGGGGACCTTCATTGTGTCACTACTAGACAGAGGCACAGTATTCTAGATTTATTCTGTACATTTTTGTACCATTTCATGGGGTGGCAAAAGCCACATCACTATGGCTAGGCTTACAAATGCCCCAGGGCAGATAGCCTAGTACTATACTATGAAACTATGTGCCGAACTAGTGATTAATGGTATTACATACACTGATCCTGCAGAGATAGCAAACTCGCTAGTGGACAGATTTGGTGAAAATATCACTCCCTTATCCTCTCCAGACTTATCTCAAACCTTGCCTCCAACCCCCCCCCCCTGCACCCTACACATCCAAAGAACAGGTCATTAAAGCTTTGCCTAAGGCAAAAACACAGCCTCTATGAGACCAGACGGCACACCAGCCTGTCTTCTAAACAAAGTAAAACATGAAGTAGCATCACCATTAATTACCCTATTCAATCATAGCCTAGCCATAGGCTTTGTTCCTGTGGAATGGAGAACAACACAAGTTATTCCTCTCCACAAAGGTGGCTTATCAACAGACCCAAGGAATTATAGACATATAAGTCTGACCAGCCTCATCTGTACAGCCATGAAATATATCATCTTGGACGTCATAAATAAAGACATACACGATGTCCAAACCCTGGATCCAACCCAATTCAGCTTCGCCAAAGGCAAATCCTGCCTATTAAACCTGGTGGATTTCTTTGAAAATGTGACCAGGACCACTGACAAGAGCAAATCTGTGCACACAGCATACCTGGAATTGGCAAAGGCATTTGACATAATCCTACACTCAGGCATTACCGATAAACTTATCAAACTGAATGTAAACTCCTTTGTTGTAAGATGGGTTGCCAACTGGCTCACAAACCGGTCACACACTATCAAAGTGGGTGACTCAACATCAACCAGCAGGGTGCCACAAGGGTCAGTGCTGGGCCTGCTACTGTTTGGTATATACTTCTCAGACGTTCAGGCCAAAACTAAGGGGCTGTGGCTGACCAAGTCTGCAGATGACTGCACAATGGCTGCAATTATTGAATCCTGAAATTATGTCAGTTTACTTCAGGAAGGCCTTATGCTGACCGAATGGTATCTTAATCACAGTCTCAAACTGAATGCAGCAAAATCCATCATCATTCCCTTCAGTAAAAACAATGTCCCTTCACACTATCATTCATATTCATAGGTTAGTACTAAGCTAACTGCCCTTGCGAGCCATTTTAAGCCTAGCCAATTATCCCCTGTGAGATTCAAACCCTGCACTTTGTGCTTGTAAGGCAAACACCTTAACCATTAGGCCACCCTCCTAATCCATTAACAACAATACTCTATGCACCTACGAAGTGATAAGAGATCTGGGATCACAAATAGACTGCAACCTTAACTTTGACCACCATGTGTCTACTGTAGTAAGGAAGGCTTTCTACGTAGCACACTTGATTAGCAAAGCCATCGTCTCTACAGCAAAGGAGGTTATAACCCCCACTATACTCGTCACTAATTAGGCCAATACTTGAATATAATGCTCCTTTCAACATGTACAGTACAAAGCACCTGCAGCAATTGGAGAGACCTCAGAGGTTTCTAACTAAGAAGATCAAGGCATACCAGCACATGCCTTACACAGACTAACTAAAGTCCCTGTCACTATACTCAGTATTGTATAGATTTCTTAGGGGAGACTTATGCCTGAGTTCCTAACGATCTCCAACCCAAACCTAATGAATTTACTGCACATCTGTAAATCAAATGGGACTAAAGCTACCCATTCCACGGATTTAAATATGGTCTGCCAGTTGAATAGGGCATGCTGGAGGGACAGATTTGTCTCCCAGTGACTGCCATATCTATGGAATAGGTTGCCAATTCATGTGAGGCAGAGCACCTCTATGACACTGTTCAAAAGGAACCTGGACGAGTGGTTGGGGCACTGCAAATTCTTACTGGGGATAGCACCCACAACCCTTGTGACATGGGCAGTCATTACTAAATACAGTCCCGAGTACTGTCTAGAGTATCTAGGGTATTACATTGGGATGAAACAGCTAGGCTTGAAATGACCTCTGGGTCGACATCCTAGTAACCTTCTATGATCCTTTGTCAAGTAAGAATTTCAAGTCTTGATGTCCTTTATACATTGAGACATAGGATTTGACAACTGACACTACTAAACTTTGCTGCCATGAGTCCCAGGGTTTTTAAGAAAGATGAGGCAGGAACTGAATGAGTCTGAATGACCTGAAGCATCACACTCTGTAAAGGGTGAATCCTGAGGGAAGACACACTCTGCAGGATAATGTGTCCAGCATGCATGCGATGAATGTCAGCAGCTGACAGGGTTCCAGGTAGGACTTTGTGGTGTTCACCGAGTCCTACGGACTGGAACAGACTTAGAAAAAAAATGAATTGCAGAAATCAGACTGTCCTCTGTTAAAGCAGCTAGGAGACAGTTATTCTGATATAGAAACACTTTCATACATTGTAGCCTATCGTTCAGTGCAACTATTGCCATGCATTTGGTGAACATCCTAGGGGCTGATGCAAGATTGAAAATGAATGGGTCTCACTAAGAAGTGAGGAAACCTCCTGGATTTCTTGGCAATCTTTATGTAATGCCAGGTATCCTAGCATTCCAAACAGTGCATCCAGTTTCCTTCTGACAGACAGGGAAGGAAAGACTGCACTGTAACAATTCAAAAGGACTCTTTGAGAATGAATTTGTTTAGGCTGCACAGATAGAAGACTGGCCTAAGGTCTTTTGGGTTTTTGGAAAATAAAAAGAACCTTGAGTAATAATCTAATATAATCTTTTTAGATATGGCAAAACCATCTAGATTATTCTTTTTAATGAGGCTTATGATATTTTATTCTGAGAAGGTGGGCAACGAGGTAGAGTCTGGCTGAGAAGAGGGAGAGAACTGTACAGCCCCTGGATGTTATTGCACTGATTCATAGGTTCATAGGTTGGTACTAGGCTATCAGCCCTAGGGCCTATACAAGCCTAGCCATAACAATTCCCTGGCTATTTCTTCCCACATTATTTACTTTCCTGGACCCCTGTCTATCAGGGCGACTGACGTGATCCCTGGGGTGAATTTCCTTTCTCCCATCCAATCGTCAAGGTTCCTCTTGAAGAGGTCCAAAGAGGCACTCTGCTTGACATGTATGGGCAATCTATTCCAGAGTCTGGGGAGTCTCTGGGTCAGGAACCTATCCCTCCAGCATGTTTTGTTTATTGTGATGACAAGGTTTAGATCCCTAGAGCGTGTAGCTCTGAGGGATTGGGATTTCTTTAAGTGTAGCATGTCCAACAGCTCTGGGTTTGACATGGCCTTGTACGTTAAGCAGAGATCACCTCTGAGTAGACGATATGCGACAGAGTATAGCTGGAGTTTTTTAAGGCGGTCAGCGTAGGGCATCTGCTTTAGGCCTGTGATTCTTTTAGTGAGGTATTTCTGAGGCCTTTCCAGTTGTTGCAGATGTCTTGAGAGGTACATACCAAATGGGGCGTTGTATTCTATAATGGGTCTAATGAGGGATGAGTACAGTGGGACATTGACCTCCTTTTTTCTGGATGAAAAGCCCTTCGTGATGAGGTGTGCCACATAGAAGGATTTCCTGACTGTTGTGGCAATGTGGTTATCGAAGGTGAGACCACTGTCCACCTGTGTCCCTAAGTCTCTTATCACACTTTCTGTGTTTAGTGTACTGCCACCTATATGGTAATTCATGGATACATGTTTTTTCCCAAAGGGGATAACAATACATTTCTTGGCATTGAGCTTGAGCCCATGGCTCTGGCACCAAGCATCTGTTCCTGTAAGGCCCTTTTGTAGAGTATCCACATCATTTGGGGATTCAATAATGGCTCCCAGTTTGCAGTCATCTGCAAACTTTGTTAGCCAGAGTCCCTTAGTGTTGACCTGTACTTCAGAGAAGTAGATGCCAAACAAGAGCGGCCCCAGGACTGAACCCTGAGATACTCCACTTGTCACTTGTCTGGAGCTGGATTTGGAGTCGGCTACTTTTATAGTGTGGGTTCTATCAGTAAGCCATTTAGCAACCCATTGGGTGACATAGGGATTAATGCCCAACTTAGTAAGTTTATCTATGATTCCAGAGTGGGGGATGGTGTCAAAGGCCTTGGCAAGGTCTAGATAGGCTGTATGGACCACCTTACCCTTGTCCATGGCTCTGGAGACTGATTCAAAGAAGTCAATCAGGTTCAGGAGACAAGATCGGCCCTTCACAAACCCAAACTGGGTGGGGTCCAGTGTTTGAAGGTTGCCAATCTCTTTGTTTATAAGTTCCATGATAATACGCTCCATGGCCTTGCAGATAAGGCTTGTCAGACTGATGGGACGGTAGTTTCCAGGATCCAAGGTGGATCACTGCTTGTGGATTGGGATAACTGTAGCTCTGCACCACTCAGTGGGCACGAAACCTGAGGTGAGGCTATGATTAAACATGACACTTAGGTGAGGTGCCAGTTCATATTGTAGTTCATGTAGTACACAGCCGAGATGTCATCTGGTCCCATGGATGCTGTATTCTTGGCTTTAGAGTGCGTTTTGTACCTGTGTGGCCGTTATTACTGGAATTTGGCAATCTTCCGGTATTGAGATGGGCCATTTAGGGGTGAGAGGGGTGAAGTTGGCACTGAATCGATCTGCCAGGATATTGGCAATATCCTTTGGATCAGTATATTTAATGCCATTCTGTTTTAGCTCAGAGCAGATCTGAGCATTGCCATTTAGATTCTTGACATAGTTATAGAATGCTTTGTGGTTGTCTTTGGAATCTTTGGCAATTTTATTTTCGTAACTAGCTTTGGAGGATTTTATGAGGCATCTCAGTTTCTTACTGAGGCTAGTAAGGGAGTTTTTTGCATCCTGGGATTTTCCTCTTTTCTGCAAAAGTTTCTTCCTTTTGTTGTAAAGTTTGTTTATGGCAGGGGACCACCAGATTGGCTTCCTTTTTGGATGAGAGCATTTTCGTTCTATTTGGGATGGCACGATTCATGCATGAGTGGATGTGCTCGTACAGTGCCTTAGTGTAGGATTCAGCAGTTGAACTTTCAGTTCCCGTCTGCATGGGTGTTATGAAGTTTGTCACTTCTGACTTGAGTAGCATGAAGTTGGCTTTGGAGAAGTTTTTTATGGTGGTTTCCTTACTGGGGGTGGGGGTGGGGGTGGGATGTGGATGTTAAGGGTGATTAGCTTATGGTCAGACCTGACTAACGAGGGGGTGACCATAGGTATGGAGCATTGATTTCCCATGTTGGTAATGACCAGGTCTAGGATATTGGAGCCCCTGGTGGGACTATGGATTAGTTGATCCAGGGCATTGGAATTTATGAATTCCAAGAACCGTTGCACAAAGGTGCTGGGACATGAGTAGTTTTCCCAGTTAATGGCAGGGTAGTTAAAATCACCCAGTATTAGGGTGTTTGGTTCTATCTTAATATTTTCCAGTATGTTTAGAAAGGTGTAGTGAGAATCTTGGGGTATGGTGGGGGATCTGTAGCAAGCTACAATTTGGATTGCAGTCTTACCTAGTGTTAGTTGCACTTGGAGAATTTCAGACACATTGTGTTGGCCAACTAGCCTGGTGGTGTGAATATCCTTGGTGAATATTGATACTCCTCCACCTTTAGTGTTTCGGTCCTGGTTTGGTGGCCGAAAAGTGTGGTAAGAGTTGTAGCCTGGTATTGCAGGGGTGCTCTCTGGAGCCTTGATTAATTTATTTTACATGATGGCAAGCCAAGCATTCAAGTAGTGGAATAGATGACTTCCAAATGCATCAAGAGTGGGGCAATCAGGCAAGCTTTCCAGAATTAGACTGCTATCCCTATGAAGGAGGGCAGCTGTAACCCTGATATGTACCATTACTACCTCTGGGATAGCAACCATTTTGAAAGTTAGCATGACAATGTTTTGGCTTCTCTCAGACACACTGCTTGCTGCTGATGGTCACACAGTATTCTAGGGCATGTATGCTGGGGAGTTTGAAATTTAACACTCATGGCATGAAGGTCTTGCTCTTCTTCTTTACCATACTCTCCAGGTGAGTGTCCACTGGTGGGTCAAAAAAATGCAATCAGATTAAAAAGGGCTTTCAAACAAGCTATCCTGTGTCCTTGGTGAGGTCTGTAAGATGCAACAGAAGTAGTGCATAGGGTATTGCCAGGGCCCACTCTCACTGCACCATCTGCAGAACTATGAAACAGGCGCACGATGACATGGCTGACATTCTGAGACTTCAATTTGTACTTCAGGTCTCCATAAAGCAAATCCCCCTGTGAGACTAGCTCTCTTCATCAGCCAGTTCTAGTTGGAATTGTAACTCAACAGAAAACAAGTTTTCCACCATCAAAGTGAAGGTGGAGAACATGTAAACTTACTTTTCAAACATGAACACTGCCCTAAATTCCTTCCTCTTGGGAATATATATTAGACGTTTCTGATGTAGAGGCCTTTTAAATGCCAACTGCAACAGTGCATTCTGACCTGGAAAGTCCAGTCCTTGTGAGACTGGAGGACCTCTTCATGTCTTCTCAGGACAGTCACTGCAATATCACAATTTTTCCATGTTGTCTAGACAAGACACAACATCTCATTAAAAAAAAACACCCAAGAAGAAGCCTGAGGAAACAGTTGCCCTCCTGAAGGATATGTTTTGGAAAAGTCATGGGCTCTCTGGGCCACCCCCTCTTTGCCTCATCATTTCTAGGACCTCCCTGAACATGAAATTCATATGTAGAAGTTGACAGGTAATCAAAACCTTCATTCTCATCAACATCTGGGATGTTTAATGGCATGACCAGGATTTTTATGAGCTCCTAATAGACACTGCATTTTTTATACTGCCTCTGGACCTACCCAGCCTTGAATTTAGTTTGTCTACGCCTTTCAAACTATGCATCTGCCTCTGCCTAGAGACTTAATATCTGCTAATCAATATTTGCCCCATAAAAGAACTTACCATAACAGTAGATGTTCTACAGATCACTGATGATGTACTCTTAGCATATGGGCTTCTGTCTGCTGATGTCCGCCAGGGGTACCAAAGCTTTACTTTCCCGAGGGTGTACATTTGGCAAGTGACCTCAGCTGGTCTACAAAGAGGTATACAGGCAGACATGCACACGAGTTCCTCAGACCATCTCCAAGCCAGTGGCCTGAAGACTACTGACAGAGGAGACTGATGAGTTAGGAGGGGTGTAGCTCAAACAGGTAAGTAAACTCACCCAATAGTACGATATAGATTATAGCTTACAACCAAGGGAAAGATGCTGGAACAAATAAAGAGAACAGGAGAAGAATGGAGGGAAGGAATACTGCAACACTGATCAGTAGGACATCTACTGTTATGGCAAGTCCTTACACAAGTGTACTATGTTCTGAATGAAATCGCTGTTGCAGTATTCTTAACATATGGGTGATTTCCAGAGCTGAAGGAGATAGAGAAGAAGGTGATTGGCTAATGGGAAGATTAGCTGTCCAGGAGACCAGACAGGACAGACCTAGCAAAGGCAGCCCTGTATCTAGAAAGAGCATCAATCTTGTAGTGTTTAGTGAAGGTGTGCACAGAGGACCAGGTGACAGATTCCAAGAACCTTGCATTGACACCCTTGCTGAAGATACCAGAATAGGCTACTGTCAGAGCAGTGTGTGCTTTTGGCAGGAAGTCAAATATTTACCATATTGTGTACAGTAAAAAGAGATGAGCTTCAATATCAAGATGCAAATAGTTTGTTTTGAGACTGGCTGGCCCAGGTTGGAATCCATGAAGGAAACAGATAGTTGGCCACTTTTTCCTGACAGTTTTTGTTTTGTATAAGTAGAACCTCAGCTACCCGTGAATGCCTACAGAGTGTAGAATTCTTTCCCCACTATTTTGGGGACTAAGAAAAAAGGAAGGCAAGTGAATAGCCTGACTGAGGGACAGCTCATTCACCATCTTGGGCATGAATGATGGATTGGTCCTGAGAGTCACTATGTGCCTACGGAACATGAAAAAGGATGGAATAAACATGAACTCCTCAACTTCAGACACTCTGCAAGCAGAGGTAAAAGCCAACAGAAGGATAGGATTTCAGGTGCAGAATTTTAGAGTGGCAGATGCTGCTGGCTCAAATGGGGGCAATGTAATTTTTTCCTGCACAAAGTTAAGAACCCAGGGAGGAGAAATAGTCTCTCAGTGGTTTAAGAGTAAGGCGTCCCTCAAGAAATGTTTTACATCTGTCCTGGACATAACAGGAGGGTCAAGAGGCAAGCAGGCATTCATGGCTGACAGATAGGCTTTAATGGAAAAGTAGGCTAAACCAGACTGCAGTAGTTCAGAGATAATGGATGACAGTGGAAACTTCTGATAAGAGTGGTTCCTGGCTGTTTGTGGCACCAAATAAAAAATCCTTTCCACTTAGCTGTGTATGATTTTCTTGTAGTAGGTTTCTTGGCTTCCTGTAAAACCTCAACCACCTCCTCAGAGAAAAGGTGCCTTTATGGATCAGAACCCTATCATCCATAGAGTGAGACTGAGAAAGGCTAGATTGGTATGGAGAAGCCGACCTTGTTGTTGCGTGACTAGATCTGGTAGTAACTGTATACTTCAGCAGTCTCCCTTAGACAGGAAGAGCAGGAGGGGAAACCAGTGTTGTCTTGGCCAGTAAAGGACAAGAAGTTGAGGTTTTGGAGCTTCCTTTTGGGATTTTATAAAGATTCTTGCAAGCAGTAGCAAAGGAAGGAAGGAAGGCATACAGGAACCTACCTGACCACTGGAAAGAAAAGGGATGTGTCCAGGATATCCCTCCAGGATAAGGGAGTAGGGATCGTGGTGCAGAACCAAGAAAGTTGGTAGTTTTTTGGGGAAGCAGAAAGGTCTACTTGTAGTGTGCCCCACTGATGCCTAATTATTTTGAAGACCTGTTTGTTCATTGTACATTCATGAGGGTCCTCCAGAGACTTGCTTAAGGAGTCCACCAGCACATTCCCCTGCAAGGGAATGTATGTGGCTGTCAAAGTCATGCATATTTGTATGCTTAGGTTCCATGCCTCCTGTGCTAGCCTGCACAATCAGTAAGACCTTGTGCCCTCCTGTTTATTTAAATACCACACAACTGTTCTGTTGTGTTTTCTGTTTACACCAACAGTGTGCCTGGTTTCCAGAGGTGGGAGAAGACCAACAGAGATTGCAGAAGAGCTCTCATTTACTTCAAGCTGATATTCTACTTCAGGAGAGGAGAAGGCCATCTCCCCTGCAATCAAGGATATCCTGTCCATGCCCTCCATGAGGCATCTGTGTGAAGAACTTGGTTGAGTGTGGCTGGGGTGCAAGAAAGACCCAGGCTGAGCATGACTTGTTTCTCCCACCACAGCAAACCCTTTTTGAGGCAAGGTAGGAGAGAAGTAAGTAGTAAGAAGGTAGTAGTAAGAAGGTCAGGGTATCCAGGGGGGTAGAAATGTTGGGACCACACAGATTTCAGGTACCAGTGGATTTTCCTCATGTGTAGTCTGTCCAGAAGAAGCGATGGAATAGTACCTTCCTTGAAACCAAAAGCCCTAAGGATTTCCCTTGTTGTGCAGTGTGGCACGGAGTAGAGGTGTTAGAAGAAGCTGATCATGCCATGAAACTTTTTATGAGGAAGAAAAGCATACATTATGTGAATGTCTAGGCTGCAACCCAGAAACATTAGGTGTTGAGTGAGTGTGAGATGGGATTTTTTTTTTAAATTGATTGTGAACCCCAGTATTGTCAAAAAATACCGTGTAATGTACATTCTTGAGGAGGACGTCCAAGGAGAGATCTTGGATGAGAAGGTCATCTACTAAGGGAAAATATTAATTCCTTGTGTGCGGCTTTTGGGAATGTGAAGGGAGACATCCTTTAGGTCTAGGGATACCAGAAATGCATGGGAAAGAATGAAAGGCAGGAAGGTGTGAAGAGACAGCATTTTGAAAGTAGGGACTTTCAGGGAAGTGTTTAGAAGAGAGAGAGATCTGGAATAGAAACCTTTTCCTATGAAGGATATTACCAGTCTTTCTATAGTGTCCTGATCTGGATGGATGGAGTCCTGAATAACAGGATTGAGCAATGGAAGCTGATTGAGAGGTGGAAGAGGCAAGCCCTTTAGAGATAGAATGATTGAGAGGTGGAAGAGGCAAGCCCTTTAGAGATAGAATGATTTCCCAAGGTATGACATAGCCTTCTTTGACAATAGTCATAACTAATTTGTTTGTAGTTACCATTTCCCAAAAGGGGAAAGACAAATAAAGGAGAGCAGAAGGGTAGCTGGGAAGGTAGTCACAGGTTTTTGCTTCTAAAGGAAGATGTCCCTGAAGGAGATTTCATATGTGGTTTATCTGGACATCCTTTTCTTGGTGTTTTTCTTTGTTCATGAGTGGACCTAGGGTGCATCTTAGCAAAAGACGTAGGCTTGTAAAAACCACAAACAGCAATCCAGCAACTCCGTAGTAGGAATTTATTTAGAACACCAGCTTAGAAATCTCTAGCGCATGTACATATTACATGTACATGTAATAAATTTTATATAGGTGAAACAAAAAGACAGTTTTCCTGTAGAATAAAAGAACACATAAGGGATGTTAGGAATTATAAAATAACTAGTCCTGTAGCTATACATTTTAATGAAATTCATGGGGGTAGTTTAGATGGTTTTCAGGCTACAGTTTTAGGTAGTATAGTCTTTAATAAATTTATGAGTGATGAACAAGTTAAACAACTATTAAGGAAAAAAGAAGCATTTTTAATTTTGAAATTCAATACTATGTTTCCTGTGGGATTAAATCAAGAATGCTTCTGGAAAAGTTTTGTGTAAATATGTATATATGGGTCTGTTGTTTTAAGAAGAAGTGTTTAAGAAGCTTGTTACATAAGTAATTAATTAATTATTCTATTATTCCATTAAGGTTCAGTATATATGGACCTAAAGTTTTTTTAAAGTTTGTACTCTGTTAAAGGCTTTTGGCCGAGGCGCTAGAGATTTCTAAGCTGGTGTTCTAAATAAATTCCTACTACGGAGTTGCTGGATTGCTGTTTGTGGTTTTTACAAAATATTCTTTGTCTGCTGTGGTTATTCTAAAAGACGTAGGCTTGTCTGGGTAGTTTCTATGGTATCTAGGGATTTAATTTGTCTACAGTCTTTTATAGTCTTGCCTTGCTCTTGTAGGGTTTTGAAGACAGTGGCAGCCTGTCAACCAAAACAATAAATCTTTGTCTAAGGGCAAATCTAGAATTTTAGATTTGAAGTCCTCAGGGATGGGCTTGCCATGCATATTGACTGATGACTGAGCCCATGGCAGCAGCCCTAGAGGTGACATCCATTGCATCATAACTGCATTTTATGGTGTGTCTCGCTATTTGTGCAGCTTGAGACAGTAAAGTCTGCATTTGCTGCTTAGAATGCACTGACTGTGGGTCTGACATGACCTTTAAAATCTGTAGTACAGAAAGCAAATACTTTTCCATTTGAGTCTTGTAGTTAATAGCACTGAAAGCTAGGGTGGAGGAGGTATACACCTTCTTTCCCCACCTATTCATAGCCCTACTATCCTTGTCAGTGGGAAGGGCATTAACACTGCATAGCAGCTTAGATGGCTTATCTAAGGAATGAGATACTGCAACAGGATCAGCCACAAGATTCTTATACAGGTACTTAAGATCATCAGGTACTTTACAGAACCTGTCAGGTCTTTTAAGTGCTGGTGGTTGAGAATCAGGAGCTGAAGGTGTTGACTAGAAGTGTCCTGCTATGCCTCTAGTACTGAAGGAACTGGGGAAGGGGCTGGTGTGCACATTTCCAGATGGCTATAGTATATGTTTTGTATAGCAGAGATCTGATTTGATTGCCATTCAAGTGCCTCATCATGTTCGGAATAATTTCTCCAAAAGAGGCATCTTTAAAGGCAGAATCTGGGGAAGGAGAGTTCCCTTCATTAATAAGAACTGTCCTGCAGAATGCATTTGTGAAGAATAAACCAGAGGATGGTTAGAGTCTGCATCCTGTTCCTCCTCAGAGGAACAAGACTCTTGGGCATATGCTTGTGATGTGCCCTGAGGCAACTGGGTTGCAAAAGGAGGCTTCAGGGCCACGACAGCTTTAGATGGGAGAAATCAATCTATTCTTTTTCCCTTGGAAGATGTAGGGGAGGTCATATGCCTAATTTTGTGCTTTTCTTTTTAAATGCAACATACACCTGAACAAGGGTGTCGAACCATCAGCATACTTTAGTCAAAGTACCCCGAACCTCTTCCTGGACTAGGATTTGAGGGTGTCTGTGTAGTCCCTCCAAAATGATACGGTATGGTTCTTCTGAGGTATCTGCAGCCTGTAAGGCCTCAGGAGCCATACCAGCCTCCAACAAGGTCTCGATAGTGGGAAGCTGAAAGGACATCTGACGTAGTGTAGATTCTGTAACCTCAGCGGGTACATCTGACTCAGATATGCTAGACCCAAAATTGTCTTGGGGTCCCTTTTGTTTCTTCTTTGGTGGAAGGGCAACGGTAGTGGCTGGGGATTCTCCCATCTTTGCTTGGTGTAGGCATTTTACATGTTGTGTTTACAGGAATGTATAATGGGAGGAAAGTCTCGACCTATGGCTATTGGAACAAATGACTGGCAGATACAGCAGGCTTTGTAGTCATGTTCCAGGCATAAACAGAAAAGGTATTTAGTGTGTAAGTCCTTATAAGGAATCTACCTACTGCACTCACACTTACCCCTCCTGACATCTAACAAAAATTTTAAACACAGTCCAAAATATAAAAAAGAAAGGTTGCCAATGGGATACTTATCTGAAAAATGCACAAGCAAAGCAACAGTACCAATGACAAAATGTAATCAGTCTGATGGATGCATGACCTACATTCGAAATGGTGGCAAAATCATTCGGGGAACTCATGTATATGTCCGCCTGTATACCTTGATGCATATGACCTGAAGTAATGTGTCAGAAATATGCCTTCAGTAAGGTAAAGCTTTGGTATGCCAGCCAGATGTCAGCATATGTTAAGAATACAACAGTGATTTCAATCAGAACATCATAGAGCTGTCATTTCTTGTTTTAAAGAATCCCTAACAAGAAATTACAGGAAAGTGTCACAAATGATTAACTTCCAGAAAGATTTTTACTTTTTGATGAATACTCTTCCAGACCTCCTTATGTGTTACAGATGGACTAAACTGTGAACTCTATTATTTTTTGAATCCAGCTTATTCTGGACCCACTACGTGTCCTGTTCACAACCTTCAAGGAAAATAAATGTATCAACCCCTCTACCCAAGCTTTCATTACTACTACAACCCAGTTGAAGTCTGGCAAGGACTATGCCATCATGGCTAACATTGTCCAAATTATTTTATCAATGACCCAGTCAAAGACAGCAAATGTATTATAATTACAACACAGGCAAGACTTGTCAAGGGTAGATTCATTGTGGATCACGTTAGGATCCAAAGGATTTATATGCAGGGGTTATGTATAAACCCAGAACTCCAGAAACAGTAATCACAATCCTGATGGACTTTTGCCAAGGACTTTGACTTTATCCAGTGAGAATTCTTCTGGAAGGCCCTTGGATACTTAGGATTCCCACAGCATTATATGCTTTTTTGTTAGCCTGCATTCTTATCAATGGATGCCTGTCATCCCCTTTGACTACAGAAAGAAACCAGGCAGGGTGGACAGTTACTACCAACTCTTCTTCTTTGAGTTGTAGAACCCCCCCCCCCCCCACATGAGATCACTATGATGGCAGATAACTACTATCCTTTCACAGGATTTGGTTAAAGATTAAGGAAACATGGAAGGTACTGCTGGATGATGCATCAACTGTGACATTCCTTCCCAAATAGCTCAAGATATTGGGAAATTGGAAGTTCACACATGGTAGCCCTGGAGTAGTACTCCACCCAGGTATTTGGGTATTTGAATCAACCCAAATGCAATGATTATGGCCAACAAAAGCATTCATGAAGTACAGGCCATTGCTTTTTTCTGGGTGCGTGAGAACTGGAATAGCAGCTATGAACATTCATAGGGCACCCCCCCCCCACTTCACCATATCTTTAGGTGCGCACAGATTCTACACATACCTCTAAAAGCACAAGAAATCTGGACAAAGCCAAAAACAATGGGGGAACACAGGCCTAAAATCATGGACAGATTTTAAATATCATTCTTACAAACTTAGAAAGTTGCTAGAATAAGTTTTTACATTCGCTTGCATTTTCTGAATTATATGAAGTCTGAAACTCAAATGTATGCCATTATTTAGTGACTTGAACCCTCAGTGAGTTGCCAAACAATCACAAACTGAATGAGGAACAGAGCCAAAATATGAGCCGAAAATCTTGACAGATGAGAGGTATGACTCTACCAAATAAGGAAATGAATAACATCAGAACTTCTATCAATTTATATGGAGGAATCAGCATAAGAGGAGGAGGGCAGTTTCTCTGTAGGTATAATATATACCAAAGCAGGAGACAGGTGTACGTTTAACCAGATTGGTGTAACCATGCTGCAATTTTACTCTTAACCAACTGTTCTTGATAACATTCTAGTAAATATCCATTTGGGCACAATTAGAATACAAAATACTTAACAACAATTAACAGGGGGACTTTCCCTGAACAAGTGAAGTCCTGGTATAGTTTAGTGTGTGTTCAAGGAGTGCTTAGGTGCCTATATGAGATATTTCCTGTGAGGCCCTTTTGAAGATGTCTAGCTTTCAAGATAAATGGGGTACCTTGGGAAGAGATTATAGGGAAAGTGACTAACTGCCTAGAGAATGTGAGTCATGAAGTGAAAGGGAAACATACTTTGGCATCTTACCAATATTTAAAAGATAGATTTGCAGCCAATCAATCTGATCACTGGAAATAGTTTAGAAAGAGATAGATGGCAGCAAGATTATTTCTTAAAAGCTACGTTAGTCTACTCTTTCTTCTTAAAGCACAGAACTTTTAGAAATACATGACAGAGCTCACTCGAGAGAATAGGATGCCAAAGGCATGCCAACTTTATAAGTTCTTTCTCAGTAAGACATAACAGATTTTGAGGAGGTAAAAAAAATTTAGTCTCAGAAGATGAAAGGGAAGAGGCACCCTGTTTCTTGTACCAGGTGGCAAGACATAAATGGCTATAAAGTTATGAAAATACTGCTCTGTTTAATCACCAGGGGTACTGGACACTGGCCCACAGTGTCTACAATGGGTTCAGAGAAGAATTAGTATGCTCAGGATATGGAGAAGAGAAAGCTGATATGATCCATAAGTTCTGGGTACGTAGGGTAGTGCATTTGGTACTGGAATATGCTACAGAAGTGCTGTCAAATAGAGCTGCTGCAGTATTCCTCCATCTGACATCACGTTCGTCTACAAGGGTCAGTAGGGAGATGGCTTTTATGGCTTATAGCTGCAGTAAGGAAATTCATAGCCATGAAATATAAATCCCCTGAAGAACTTCAGATAGCTGACTTTAAGTGTTGGCCCTTCTTGTGTAGTAAATGTTTGGCTCAAGCAAGTGGGCAGGGATGTTAAAGCCAAATCCTGAGCAGGCTCTGCTTGATAATCATGGGCATGAAAGGTTGTGGTGGTGTCTTTCGGAACACATTTCAGCCACACTGTCTGAAACAGTATACAGCATACTTGCAATCTGCAGGAGATGTTGACTGGTACTCAATACGCAGGTATATACTGAAATATTTGTTGTCTTTAATTTGCATTTAGCAATGGATATTATTATTAACTGTGTGTTTATTATATTGGTTAACTTAATTCCTTTCTTTGTTTTTTTAATGATGTGTTGGTTTGCTGTGCTATTCAACAAATTTTACAATGTATTAATATGAAACGTGCAGTTGAAAAATATATATCCAGGGTGGAGTTCTCCTCAGGGGAGTCCACATGCCTCTTCTTGCACTTGTGCTTCCTAGCTGATCTCAGAAGTGATGACGGTTCCAAGAACAATGAAAAAGCCAGCAAAATAAAAACATGCAGGATCCATCCATCCTGTTCTGAAAGAAGCTGGATAGCAAAAGTGGTAGGAAAGGAGATCTCATTGTTAAGGTCAAAATCATAAGGTGAATAGGCAATATGGACAGCAAATGCAATACAGTCTGTATGATCAGTGCTGAGACCAATGTCCATGTCACACTCAGGGCTAATGGGCCTAATTCCAGCTGCCTGAGGCTGATGGCTATGGGGTCCACAGTTGATGTGAAAGCCTTGTCACAGAACCTGACCCCAAGAGGCCAACAATAACAGGGACAATATGCTTGTCAACTCTACGCTGGACATTAGGAATGCTGACTTTGAATGGTGGAAGGTCAGCTTCTGCAACATCAGCAATGGCCCTAATGAGATCAGTGCATTGATTGGCTGACGGACCAAGGCCAGAAGGACTGTCAACAACAAAAACACTTGTGTAAAAATACTCAACAGAGGCTGCAAGGCTAACATTGAAGGCCGTAAGCCCAAAAGCTGTGGATCTAAGATCACGACTGCAGCTAATATTGATACTTCTCTTGAAGTTGACACCATTACCTGAAGGAAGATTTCTGGCTTCAACAGGGCCAGCATCTGAATGGTAGTTATTAAGAAGGGGCAGAAAAAAACAGTAATGTACAGATACATTTGTTAATCTTGGCAAGTACAGATACATTTGTTAATCTTGGCACCAAATGGAGACAAGGCAAAATAGATATTTTGCTGGACTTTGATGAATGTCTTCATCATTTTCTCATAGTTTAACACAATGGCAGAGATAGGTCTAGGAGTAAAATGCTTGAAAGAAACCAAACTTTTTTTAACCACAGGACTTGAAATTGAAAATGCAGTCCATCTCCTCACTAACTTAACCAGAGAATGCTCAAATACAATTTTTACAGGTGACAGTGGCTCAACAGGTGGCACATTCGCTGGAAGATCAGAAGATTGTGTGATCTATTCCTACTCCAGGTAACTGGATTCATTTTCCAGTACTGAGACTACAGTGAGCATAAGGGAAGGAGGGGTGCTTTATTACTGAGTGTACCTGCCCTGCAGGTAGCACAGGTGGACGTAAAAATCCCATGGCACTTACTGAATAATGTAGGGCTGTTTTACTGTTACCTTTTGTTCAATATACATTACACTTCATTCTCATGTATAAACTTTCATTTTTACAACTTTTATTAAACTCTCCCTTCCACCACAGACATTGTTTTACTGTATCTAACACTACGTCATATTTCACTGATTATACAGTAATTATTCACTTCTTTTCATATGCACCACGATGATGTAGCAATTGTTGTCCCATTCATTTATTTCACTTTCCTCCATTTCTATACTTCCCATATAATACTTAAAATTTTGTCTTAAACATTTCCTAAATAGTACCCAAAACATTAAATTCTTTACTCATTAAAAAAACACTTTGTTGTTTGTTCTAGTTCACAAAACTTGCACATCCTCTCTTACTGTACCTTAATCTTTTACTCGCAATGTGTCCAGCAATAATCTCTCCAAAAATCTCCACATTCATAGAATTCTTCAAACCTTTACTTTCTTTCCCTTATTGCATTATTTCTTTTTTCAAATCCTCCCCAAGGATAAACCAAATAATTTTCTTTCATTATTTTCTTATTCCATCATGTTCTTTCCACTGTATTTCACTCAACTTCATTTTCCATTCTTTCATCTTTACCCATCACCTTCATCTCAAAATACCTCACTTTCTTTTCACTTTCTTTAACCTTTATTCCTGCAGATATCCTCATATATCTTAAAATAACAAATTAGTAATTACTTCCACTTTTCTTTCTTGTATCTCTTATTACCCAATACAAATGTATGAATACAATGGGCCCAATTATAAATCAGGCTTACACTGGACTAGTGTAAGTTACTTACACCAAAAGCAAGAATTTCGGAATCGGGCTCATACCTCAGTCCTCCATTTTACTTACTGTTATATGCCGCCCTCTTTTTTACCAGATTTAAAACTGATCATACAAAAACTGAAAGATACCTCTAGCAATTCATTTCTATTTTCCCAGGAAAGACACATACTCCACCCACATATACCAGCTTTCCTAATATATACAAAGAGTTCTAAAGTCACAGATGCTCAGCACTTGACAGGCTTTGACTCAACCAAAACTTTTTGGTATAGGTGACGCCACTGTAAGACAAGCATATGTTTCTCTTACTAGGCTGAGCAAGGAAAGAGTGATGGTTAGTTGCTTGTTTGGTGCCCGGATCCATCAGATCACACATACACTCAAATACTTAAAAAACAAACAACAGTATGACTGTCACAGTTCATGCCACTGTCAATGACTTGAGGTGTAACTCTCTGGATTATATGTAGACATACAAAATGGAGGTCTTAGACTACATGTCTAAGGCAGGCATAAGCTTAGCACTAAGCAGTATTCTACCTTCTCTAAGGACAATGCTGTGATATTAGCAAAAAATAATTTACTTCAATAACTGGCTTAAGTTTCTGGTGTCATTCAAAACACATCGACAGACCAAAACTACTTCTCCAGGGATGGCCTGCATTTGCCTCCTCTACGGTTTTAATTATAGGCAAAGACATTCTCCATCCCCATAGTGTCTTTTTCAGGCAATGCCAACCTGATAAACCTACCAACAAAACAAAACAACAAAGGAAGATATGAAGGTGTTACAGATCAATCCTAGGAGCCTGAATAAAAAACTCTACTCCCTACATGTCCTGTGTAGTGACAAGAGATGTGTTTTAAAATAGTGGAGAGCACTCTGGCTGTACAGGACTGTAATGCCTTCCACATGATAACACCAACTACACTACAGGAGGGAAAAAAGGATGGAGGTGTATCAGTGTACATTCAGAAGAGACTCGCATAAAGGCTAGTAAAGCAGCATGATGCACTCAAGCTTCTTCATGTCCAAATAACCATCAAAAAGGTCCCATATCATACATAAACTAGCTATATAGCTCTCTATGACAAAAGAAAACCACAACACCTACATACAGAAACTAGAATCACTCACTATTAAACCCAATACCATTTCCTAGGTGATCTAAATTATCCAACTACAGACTGAGAAACCCACATCACCACTACTGCATAAGCACAGAAGTTCCTGGACCTTGTCAATACAATTGCACTGGAACAATTAGATTGCACACTAGGTGGAATAAAATCTTGGATCTTGTCCTTAATAATATGGAAGCATCTAGCCCCATTCCTTGCATATTGTCATCACTTATTAGGTCTAACCATAAAGCAGTCGCCTTCAAAATAAGATTGAAATCAGAGATCCCATTCACCTGAGGTACTGTTAGAAATTTCTTTACGACAAGCTACCTACTCCTAAGCCATAAACTGGAAAGTTTCACATCCACACCAAACCCAGTTAACTCCACTGAATATGCAGAAATGTACACCACCACATTACACCAGCATGTAAACAGTTACACATATGCAGCTACACCCTGCAGGAACACGTGCACGGTAAACCCCAGAAACAAATTCACATGGTAGAATTATAATATCAACAAGCTTTACAATAAAAAGGAAATAATTTTGAGCAAAAGTAAAAAGCCAAGTTTGAGGCTAAAATAGCTACCCAAGCCAAAGACAATCACAAGGCATTTTTTAGTTATGTTTGTAATAGCAAAATCACAATGTAGCAATGCACTGAACTGATGTAACGTACACACTGAGGCTAAAGATTTAGCTAACCTACTGGCAGATAAATTTAGCTCTAACATTACCCCCCTCTCTCCCCTCTGTCTGTCCCTCAAGATATACCTGAAGCTGGCTCACCTCCAGCTATCATACAAGACCAAGTCCTAAAAGTGCTACCAGAAGCTACAAATACTGCTTAGATGGATCCTGGCAATATCCCTGGATACATCTTAAATAGTATGAAGCACTATTTAGCCATACCCCTAACAACACTGTTCAATCTGAGCCTCTATACAGGTTTGTACCAAGCAAATTGAGAACAGCTACAGTCATTCCCCTGCATTAGGGAGGACCTTCAAAATAATCAGGCAATTACAGATCCATAAGCACAACCACAAGCTAAGAAAATAAAACAAAATAAAATAAAATAAACAACAGGCTACCGATCCACAGAGAAAAATTTAATAATCTCCAACGCCTCAGCCACAAGGCCTTCAAGGAGTAACAAACATCACAAAACACACACATTTATATAAAAACAATCAATTATACAATTAATTAACTAATTAAATAATTAAATCAAATATTTAAAATTAATTTCACAATTCAAACCTGCTGGTAGTTAAAGCATTATACTTTAAAATAAAAAACATATTCTTCATAAAGAAGTTGTTCTTTCATGAAAAACTAGCTCCTACTATAAATTTTTTTTTCAAGAACAGTACCTTGCAATAACAAAAAAATCACTATTATGTTTTTCTTTAAAATATGCAGCCACAAACATTTCTAGTTTTTGAATTTTTATGTCTCTAATATGTTCCAGTAGCCTTACTTTAAACATTGTTTTTGTTTCCCCCAATATAAAAAAGTTACAAGGATACCATAAGGCATATATAACCCCTTAGTTTTACACGAAAATAATCCTGTTGGAAAAAAAAAACTTCACATTGTTTATCATTTTAAAACAACAAACCACATTACAACAAACAGCACAACTATTACATGGAAAAGTATCAGTAATAACTGTGTTTGTTTTTACAATGTCAAGATTAGGGGAAATAAAGGTACTGTGGACCAACATATCTTTAACATTGCATCCACGTTTATATGAAACACCACAAGATCCGCAAAATATCTTGGCCAGATCACTATTTTTTAAAAAGAAAACTCCAATAATATTTTAACATAGCATTAATTTTATCACTCAGAATATTATAAATTGTAACAAAATATATTTGTTCTTTAAAATCACTATCTCAGATTCTTAGTTCTATAAAAATACTTACTCTTTTTCCACTGTGGTTCATTACTGAGCTTTAAAAAAGCCTCATTAATCACATCACAGTCGTATCCTTTATCTAAAAACACCAGTAGTTCTAAGCACCTCATCATAAAAATCATCTTCAGGATTACAAATTCTAGATAGTCTTAATAATTCCCCATATGGTAACAAAGAAAGCAAATGGCGAGGATGGCAACTACTCCCATATAAATAATGCTCCTCATCCAGAAATTTCCCATGTACAGAAGTACGTATTTCTCCACTATCAAAACCCTTTAAAGACAAGTCTAAAAATACTACTTCCTTATCATACTACGGCTCATCAAAAATAAATTATACATATTAAGTTGTAAATCAGCAACAAATTGTATAACTTCATTTTGGCTGCCGCTACAAATAAATATTAAATCATCTACATAACAATAATAATGTACAACATATTTATCCATAAACTCATGTTTATACAAAAAATGACTTCCAAATAAGGCCATCAACAAATTAGCATACATGGAGGCAAAAGGTGCCCCCATAGCTGTATCCTGCACTTGTCGATAAATTTCATTATCAAACATAAAATAATTATTTAAAGGACAAAAATGCACAAGTTCTAAAATGTAATGAGCCAATGGACTGTCACCCAAAAATCGATATAAAGACTGTATACCATCTGCATGCCTAATGCTTGTGTAAAAGCTCCTTGCATCCAAAGTAACCCAATACACGGTTTTATCCCATTTCAATGTTTGTACCAAACAAAAGGAGAAGAGCTGCAGTCATTCCCCTACATTAGGGAGGACCTTCCAAAGAACCAATTAATTACAGATCCATAAGTCTGACCAGCCTCATATGCAAAGTCATGGAAAGACTTATCACGTATCATGGAATTAATCAATCAGAACATAGGGAACCTCCAAACACTAGACCCATGTCAGTTTGGATTTGTTAAGGGTGGGTCATGCTTACTCAACCTGACAGATTTTTTGAAAAGGTCACCAAAGCAATGGATGAAGGCAAAATGGTACTCATCATACACCTCAACCTGGCCAAATTTTTGGACACAATTTCCCACTCAGGCAGGAAAGCTAAATAAACTGGGAATAAACCCCTATGTCACCCACTGGATTGCCGACTGGCTCACAGATAGGATACAGATAATCAAAGTTGGGGAAGTTACCTCCACAAAGAGACCCATCACCAGTGGAGTCCCCCAGGGTTCTGTGCTGGGGCCTCTCCTGTTTGGCATATACCTTTCTGAAGTAAAAGTCAATACCAAAGGGCCCTGGCTGACTACATTTGCAGATGAGTGCAAGCTAGGAGCAGTCACTGACTCCCCAAATGACTTAGCCATCCTGCAAGAAGGTGTGTCTCAAATAACCTGTGTCAAAATCAGGTCTATATTATAACATCAAAGTCTTACAACTTTGAATGTTATAATATCAAACACAGTAGAGCGAACACTGGAAATAGCGAAGCTGCAGAACACCGAATACTTTCCTAGGGAAGGTATTCGGTGGGCCGTTTCTGCAGCTTTGCTATTTCCTTGACTGTGGAGTGAAGGTTATGGACCGGGTTAAGGTAAGTGTGCGAATGAAGGTGAGTGTGCGACTGGGAGCTGGTTAGGTGGGTTAGGGCGCGGGTCAGGTAAGTGTGCGATTGTGTGGACATGAGGGTTAGGGTGGGGTAGGTGAGTTAGGGTTACGGAGCGGGTAAGGTGAGTGTGCGATAGTGATGGACCTTAGGGTTAGGGTTGGGTTAAGGGAAGTGGATAGCTAGTGGTGTATGTATGGTTTAGTGTAGGGTATTGTGAAGTGTGTGTGTGTGTGTGGATTATTTATTTTGGTGTGCTTGTGTTGTGTGTATGTTTGTCGGAACAGCAAATTTTTTCCCTGGGAAAAATTTAGCTATTCTGATTGTTCAGTTTTCTGGTGTTTCGCTCTACTGGGTTCAATATTATAACATTCGAAGTTATAAAACTTCGATGTTATAATATAGACCCGTCAAAATCATGGTCTGAAACAAAATGCCAAAAAATGCATTATTCTATCCTTTAGGAAGTCAGCTACCTCATGGAACTACCACACTGACAATACGCCCCTAAGAGTTGACCCAGTTGTTTAGGATTTTAGAACTTATGTGGACAGTGACCTAACCTTTGACTAACATGCATCTATTGTTGTAAGAAAGTCTTTCTATATTGCACAACTTATAAACAAAGGGATTGTGTCTAGATCTAGGAATGTCATTGCCCCCCTTTACTCAGCCCTCATTGGGCCAATCATTGAAAATAATGACCCCTTTGGCATGTATCTGTCCAGACACATGCAACAACTGAAACTCCCACAAATATAACTTACTGAAGGATACCATGTCTAAACAATATGTCCTACATGGACCGACTCAAAGCCCTACTTGGTATCTTATAGACTGCTAAGCAGTGACCTGCGTCTGGCATACAAGGAATGCTCTGACTCATTACTGATAGGTTTACTGCACATTAGCATGTCAAATGGTATAAGATGCAGGCAGTCTAGGGATCTTAACCTCTTCTGCAACATCAACAGAATGGTTTGGAGGGACAGGTGCATTCTGCAAAGGATACTGCTGCTATGGAACAGACTCTCCATCCACATAAAAAATAAGTTATGTACTCACCATAATGTCCCATCTGAGTTGTTGTTCCTCATTTGTCTTCAACTTGTGGGTTCTCGGATCCGGCACGGTTCCGACTCAGCTGCATATCCAGCATCTGATCCAAGCTCAAAGCTCTTCCCCTACCCATAATGCCTCTATCTCCTTCCTCCCTTCAGACTGAGTTGCTGCTCAACTTAGCATCCACACCCGACCCAACACCTTGTCCCATGCAACATGTCTGCATACGCAAAAAAGGAAGTGTAAGAGGCACCTGGAGGTGACCACATCCTCTACTCACCAGACCACCACACAGTCTGTGCAAGGTAGGGGGATGGAGGGAGGGACAAATGAAGAATAACAACTCAGATGGAACGTTATGCTGAGTACATAACTTTTTTATCTGAAATTTGTTGTCTTCATTTAATCTTCATCCTGTAGGACAGAGTCCCCAGCTACTAAACTCCTGGGAGGCCCTCATAGAAGGATATTGTGAAGCAGAGTGGAGCCAATGGATGCGCCAGCTTGCACTGCATGTGAATTGTTTTTACTACTGTTTTTGCTACTTTTCTGAAAAGAAAAAAAAAAAAAAAATTATCTGCTTTTACTGTATTTGTGTTTCTTCCTACTTTATTTTGCTTTTGCATCATCTTAAAAGTACTCAGTTGTATTTATTACTTCTTGGTGTAACTCATTCTAAGCCTTTTAGTTTAAGCACTTGGGCTTCAGACCAGTTGTTTTACATTAAGAAGGTTTGTGGTCTGCACTGTAGTGGCAGGACAGGTAGCTTACATCCTTCTAAGTTGGGAAGTGCTGATTGAGGCCTCAGTGTCAGTTATTCTAAAAGTGTATTAATTCTGGTTTAAGCACTTGGGCTTCAGGCCAGTTATTTTACATTAAAAGGGTTCGTGGTCTGCACTCTTGTGGGAGGAGAGGCTGGACTCTGCCCTTCTGAGCTGGGAATTTCTGGTTAAAGGCTCATAGTGCCTGCATATCTGAACTGCTTCTTACTGAAATTGGTACACCTTGTTTGCTGTAGCGTAGACTAGATCCAGGCCTGCTGAATCTAGCTTTGTTTGTATAACTTGAGCACTAATCCAGGCATTCTTCAAAGTATTCAACTGTATTTATTACTGCTTGGTAGTAACTTGATTAAAGTGTAGCTATCATTGTAAGTCTTTTGGATTAAGCACTTGGGCTTCAGACCAGTTGTTTTACATTAGGAAGGTTTGTGGCCTGCACTGTGGTGGCAGGACAGGTAGCTTACATCCTTCTAAGTTGGGAACTGCTGATTGAGGGCTCAGTGTCTGTTATTCTAAAAGTGTATTAGTTCTGGTTTAAGCACTTGGGCTTCAGGCCAGTTATTTTACATTAAGAAGGTTTGTGGTCTGCAATCTTGTGGGAGGAGAGGCTGGACTCTGCCCTTCTGAGCTGAGAATTTCTGGTTAAAGGCTTACAGTGCCTGCATATTTCAACTGTTTCTTACTGAAATTGGTACACCTTGTTTTCTGTAGCATAGACTAGATCCAGGCCTGCTGAATCTAGCTCTGTTTGTATGCTTGTTGTTTGTTTGCTTGTTATTTCCCTGAAACGCTAATACCACCTAAAACAAGGCTTTGCAGCGCTTCTGTGGATCCCTAGTGATATCTGCATTGCTTACTGTACTCATTTCCTTGTTTCACTTAAAAGAAAGTTACTGTTTGTCATTTTTGCATTTAAGTTACCTGTAACACATTGCATTTAAGTTACCTAGCACTTGCTCACTAAAGGCACTTGCTCACTAAAGCAATTATATAAGTCAGCACTAAAAAATTAAAAGCACTGCACTCTCACAAAGTCCTCTTGAGTACCTTGTTCCCCATTGGCCCTTTTTTTTTCAATTATAAAGGAATTCCCAAAACTATTATAGCATGTCCAAAGGTCAGTTGTCAATCTTCTCTCCGGTCCAGCTGGTGAATCTGGGAATCTTGAGGCAATGTTACAACTGCCTCATGTACACAGACAACCCTCTCCTCCTCCCAACAAATTCCAACACATGTGAGAGATGCATCCATATAGCCAAACTGGAGGCTAAACTCTCTCAACTCAGTACTGGCGTAACCAGTCAGGAGGAGAAGGAAACCACACTCACTGCAATTCCAGTCTTACATAGACCTACCACGACAGCAAACCAAACACATAAACACACAAAAACATACTCGGAGGCTCTAAATAAAAATCTGCCTAAGCAGCAGAGACCTCCAAAGCAGAAACCCAAGCAACCGCTACCCCAAAACAAAACACGTGCAACACATAGCTCATAAAGCCAGTGTGACAAACAGTCACAGCCCTTAAGGCTAAACAACACACCTGATACACTTGTAACAGGTGACTCTATCGTCAGGCACACTGACGTCCCGCTCACCAGGCTGAACAAGGAGAAGGTCACGGTGAGCTGCCTGTCTGGCGCTAGGATCCACCACATAACACAAGCACTCCAAGGCAAGTACAAATATGACTCAGTCATTGTCCATGCTGGTGTGAATGACCTGAGACGTACCTCCCTGGACTACATGAAAAGAGACATAGAGGAGCTCTCTGAGCATGTGGCCCAGGCTGGTATGACCCTGACCTTGAGTAGCATCTTACCCTCACCAAGAATGATGCCACAATATGAAGACAAGATGATCAATTTCAACAACTGGCTTAAGTATTGGTGTCATTCAAAGGGAATCCAATGCCTGTCAGCCTGGGAAGACATGCTCGACAAGCCACGATGCTTCACTAGGGATGGCTTACACCTGCCACCCCTGGGCTTTCGGATACTGGCAAAGGCTCTTGCTACCCCCATAGTGCCTTTTTTAAGCAAGGCTGAAAAGACAAACCCACCTCCATAGGTATCACAAGGGATAAGAAACTAAGAGTAATGCTACTCAACGCCAGAAGTCTAAACCTCAAGATGCACGCGCTCGAAACTCTCCTTAGCATGGAGAACATCGATATCTGTGCAGTAACAGAAACCTGGTTCAAGGCTCCCGAGAGCACCCCAGCACTACCAGGTTATACCTCATACCATGCTTTTCGGCCCCAAAACTTGGACCGACCCACAAAAGGAGGGGGAGTATCAATATTAGTCAAAGATACCCACACCTCCAGTTTGGTGCCACAGCACGAAGCATCAGAGACTATCCATGTGCAACTAACAGTGGGTAAAACTGCCTTCCAGTTTATAGCCTGCTACAGACCACCCTCCCTAACCCAGGAACCCCACTCGGCCTTCCTGAAAACACTGGAAAATATGAAGGTCTCTCCAAACACCATTATAATGGGCGACTTCAACTACCCAAACATAGACTGGGAGCATTACTCTAGCTCCAACACCCTAGCCCAAAGGTTCCTAGAATTTATAAACTCAAATGCTATGGAACAACTTGTTACCACTTCCACAAGAGGGGAAAACATATTGGACCTGATCATCACCAACATGGGGACTCTATGCTCCAGACCAGAAGTGTATCCCTCACTGGTAAGATCAGACCATAAACTAATCTCACTGGATATTCACACCCCGACACCACCCCCTGCCCAGAAAACCACAGTGAAAAACTTCTCTAAAGCAAATTTCACACTCCTCCAAACCGAGGTGGAATCCTTCAAAGCCCCCGGGCCTGTGGAAAATACGGCCCAGACCGCAGAATCCTTTATAAACGCATTCTATGAACACCTTCAGGAATGCATGGATCATGCGATCCCAAATAAAACCAAGACCCAATCCTCCAAAGGCAGACGTCCTGTCTGGTGGACCCCAGCCATAAACAAACTATACAACAGAAGGAGGAAGCTACTAAATGATAGAGCAAAATTCCAAAAAGGGAAGGCATCTCTGATCAGTATTAGCAAAAAAACTACAGGCACTCATAAAATCGTCTAAGGCCAGCTTCGAGAGAAAAATTGCACAGGACACTAAGGATAATCACAAGGCTTCTTTAGTTATGTTAGGAACCTGGGTGCTAAATTCCCAGATTTGCTCAGAATTAGTCCAAAATGACAAAAAATGCACCAAACCCACAGACATTGCCAACATCCTAGCTGACAGGTTCAGCGCAAACTCCCCCCCCACCACCAAAAGGGCAAATATCTATCCCAGCAGAGTGCTGCCCCCCTGACATCTCAGATGCTCAGGTAAGAGCCGCCTTCCCAAAGCAAAAACACAGCATCAATGGGACCAGATGGTGTCCCGGGCTGCATCCTACATGAACTCCAAGAAGAGCTAAACCCAAACATAAAACTACTGTTCAATCTCAGCCTTACTACAGGATATGTACCCAAAGAGTGGCGTACAGCAACTGTGGTCCCTCTCCACAAAGGTGGTGCCTCAATGGATCCTGGAAACTATCGCCCCATAAGCCTGACTAGCTTGGTCTGCAAAGCTATGGAAAGGATCATCATGGACCTCATAAATAAAGATATTGGGGACCTACAGACACTGGATCCTACCCAGTTCAGCTTTGTTAAGGGCAGATCCTGCCTCTTAAACCTGGTTGATTTCTTTGAAACAGTCACCAAGGCCATTGACGAGGGGAAGGTGGTCCACACAGCCTACCTGGACCTCGCAAAAGCCTTCGATACAATACCCCACTCGGGCATTATAGATAAGCTCACCAGCTTAAATATAAACCCCCTATGTCACTAGATGGGTTGCAAACTGGCTCAAGGAGAAAACCCACATGGTTAGAATTGCTGGAGCCATGTTAGACTCCCTCAAGGCTCAGTCCTGGAACCTCTCTTGTTCGGTATATATTTCTCGGAGGTACAGGCCAACACGGAAGGACTGTGGCTGACCAAGTTCGCAGATGACTGCAAACTGGGCGCCATAATCGACTCTCCAGCCGACACAAGCATCCTCCAAAAGGGCCTCATAGAAACAGACAACTGGTGCCAGAGCCATGGCCTCAAGCTAAACGCCAAAAAGTGTATAGTCATCCCCTCTGGCAAAAACATAGTGCCCACAAATTACCACATAGGTGGTAATCCATTAAGTACAGAAGAAGTAATTAGGGACCTGGGGACCCAAGTTGATAGCAATCTCTCATTTGACAACCACGTGGCCAAAGTGGTTAGAAAAACATTTTATATAGCCCACCTAATCATGAAGGGATTCACATCTAGATCAGGGGAGGTCATCGTGCCTCTTTACTCATCCCTCTTCAGGCCCATAATTGAGTACAATGCCCCTTTTGGGATATACCTTACCAGACACCTGCAGCAACTGGAAAGACCCCAAAAGTACCTCACCAAGAGGATCAAAGGGCTCAAACAGATGCCATATGCTGCCCGGTTAAAAAAACTCCAGCTCTACTCAGTGGCATACCGCCTGTTCAGAGGCGATCTGTGCCTGCCGTATAAAGCCATGTCCAACCCAGAATTAATGGACATGCTGCACCTCAGAAAATCCAAATCCTATCGAGCTACATGCTTGAGAGACTTGAATCTCAGCACTGAAATAAATAGGACATGCTGGAGGGACAAATTCATAACCCAGAGGCTCCCTTCACTCTGGAATAAAATCCCAGTCCAGGTTAGGCAGAGTCCCTCATTGACTCTCTTCAAGAGGAATCTTGATGAGTGGATGGGAGATCGTAGGTTTACCCCAGGTATCACTTCTGTGTCACTGTTAGACAGAGGCACAGTATACTAACCTCAAAAAAGGGCATAGCAAAATTAATTTAAAATGGGTGGCGAAAGCCAAACACATTCTGGCTAGGCTTATAAATGCCCTAGGGCAGATAGCCTAGTATGAACCTATGAACCTATTCCTGGATATGATATCCAACCTATAATGCAAAATGAAGGTATGAGATGAAGCCCAAGTAGCCGCACAGCAGATATCATCCAATGAAACTCTGGACCAAAAGGCTGCTGAACCAGTCATAGATCTGGTGGAATGTGCCTTCACCTGACCTGGCAGGGGTAAACCCCTAACAGAATATGGCAGAATAATGAGATACTGGTTTCCCTAAAAAGAGTTTAGAATAGGAAATGAAGAGCTGGTTAGACTTGCGAAAGGATTTAGTCCTGTGCAGGTAAAAAAGCAACTGTCTATACACTTCCAACAAGTGCAATTTATATTCTTCCCTTGTTTTGAAAATTTGGGAAAAAGACAGGGAGATTAATCACCTGATTAATATTGGACTTTGAAGCTACCTTAAGGAGAAAAGATGGATTAGTATGCAAGGATACTCTGTCCTTATGAAAAATCATATAAGGGGGCTTAACTGACAATGCTTGAAGTTCCAAAACCCACCTGGCAGAAGTAATAGCAACCAAGAAAGCCGTCTTCCAGGACAAAAATTGCAGATCCACAGAGGCTGCAAGCTCAAAAGGGGAGGAAATTAGAGCTTGCAGAACTAACGTACGATCCCATGGAGGCATTCTGTCCTTCGTCAGAAGCCGAAGAAGAAAGGTGTCTTTTAGGAAGGCTTTGCAAAGCTTAGAAGAAGCTAAGGAAACCATATTATCACCTACATGAAAATTAGAAATTGCTGCACGTTGGACCTTGACCTTTAATGAACTCAGATCCCTGAAAAATTCCACAACCGGGGCAGTGAAGGGATCTAGAGCATGACATGAGGCCCAGATCGAAAAACATCTCCACTTCCTGGAGCACACCTTACTGGTTGGAAGACTTATGAGCCGCCACCAGGATCCTTTTGACATATGAAGATAAGCCGGGAGTCCTGACTATCATGGGAACTGGAGCAGCCAAGCAGTGAACTTCAGACTGCCAAGGTCTGGATGGGAAATCCCTGAAGGATGAGAAATAAGATCCGGAACTGGATCCAAAGTCCATGGTGGAGCCACCAGATGAGACCACAGAGAGTGGAACCAGACCTGACAAGGCCAGAATGGGGCAATGAGGATAACTAAGCTCCCCATCCTGCAAGCTTTCTGAAGGAATTTTGGAATCAAAGGAAGAGGAGGATAAGCATACAGAAGACCAGGGGGCCAAGCATGAATCAGAGTGTCTCTGGGGGCTTCCCTCGGTGGGCGGTTCAGAGTGAAGAACTCTCTGCATTTTGCATTAGAAGGAGATGAAGAGATCACAGCAAGGCTGACCCCACTTGAGAAAGATTTGTTTCGCTACTGAAGGATTCAAAGACCACTTGTAGGGAATCAGAATAGACCTGCTGAGTATGCCCGCTAGAATGTCGGACCTCCCTGCACACCCGAGATATTCGAATGGAGTGAGACAACAGGAGATCTAACATGGACCACTGGACTGCAAGGGTCCACTGAAGAACCCGCATGTGAAAACATGCCATAGGTAAGAGACTGATCATGGCCGCCATGGACCCCAATGCCCTCAATATCATTTCTGCTGTCGGTGACTAAGCTTGAAGAATGCAGAGGACATGTAACTTCAGAGACTGTATCCTCTCCTAGGTAAGAAAGACTTTGGTTTGTATTGTGTCCAATCGAGCCCAATTAAATCTAACACTTGAACCGGGGCCAGTGACGACTTGTTGAGATTGATGGTAATGCCCAACTGCTGGGCTAAGAGAAGAAAGGAATCCCTCGCTTGACTGAGCTGATGCCTGGAAGCGGCAGCGAGGGCCAATCGTCCAGGTAGGCGAAAACCTGTACACCCTGGAGTCTCAGGTGAGCCGCTACAATGGCCATCAGTTTGGTGAGCACCCTGGGGGCTGTGGTGAGAACAAAAGGGAGCTCTCTGAACTGATAACGATTGGCCCCATAGCCAAATGCGGAGGAACCTCCGAGAGCACCTGTCCATTTTGATGTGGTAGCACATCCTGAAGGTCAATCGAATACATCCAATCATTCTCCTGCAGGAAGAGCAAGATAGACAGAGGGGCGACCATCTGGAATTTCATTTTGGCCATTGACAGATTCAAGATGGAGAGATCCAAAATGTGTCTTAAGTCCCTCGTTTTCTTTGGCACTAAAAAGAACCTGGAATAAATGCCTAATCCGGACAGGTCTTGGGGGGCAGGTTGGATGACTTGCTTTTCTAGCAGCTTTGCAATTTCCAGTGCTGCATCCTCCCTTTGCACGGGTGGAACATCTGGGATGAGTCTGGGTGGAGGAGGTGACTTGAGAAAGGGGATTGAATAGCCTCTGGATATAATTTGCAACACCCAACGATCTTCCGTGATGGACTCTCAGGCCATTAAGTGTAGTGAGAGGTAACCCCCGATTGCCTCTAGAGATGAGCAGCTGGGCACCCCTTCAGGGTTGTTGTGTGGGTCTCTCTGAAAAAGGCTCTCAAGACCCTTGACTTCTCGGATGCCCTCTGCCTCTAGGATGGTGTCTATCAAATCTCCCCTCTGCCCCTGGGGGAAGGTGAGTCCTGAGTGTCCTGGGAATAACTCTGAGATTTCCGGAACCACATCTTCTTGGCCCCTCGCTGATTCCTAGAGAAGGTTCATTGAGGGGCCAAAAAGTGGATCTCAACGGCAGACAGAGTCTTCCCATCCTTCTCACTCTGAACTAAGGTGTCACATACTGACTTCCCAAAAAGGGAGGAACCGTTGTAAGGGGCATTCATATAAGCTGCCTTAAGGGGTTCCGAAAATGCACAGAGCCAGAGCCAGGCATGGCGCCTGATGGCAACGACTGTACCAGTAGCTCTAGCGGCACCCTTGGTTGCATGGGAGAGGAGACGCATAGACATGTTAGCAATAGATGTCTGGGTGGCCATTTGAGAGAACACTTTCTTGTCTTCCGCCGACATGGAGCCAGGGGTAGTCTCAGCGATCTCCTAGATGTCAGGGTCAAGAGGAGAACACATTCTTGTCCTCCGCCGACATGGGGCCAGTGGTAGACTCAGCAATCTCCTTGACCAGGTCTCATAGCAGCCTAATCACGTGTGCCATATAATTCAGCGCATGCACAGAAAAGATCGCTGAAGCATACACCCACTTCCCAAAATGGTTCATCGTCCTGGACTCTCGGTCAGAAGGGTGGACCGTAGAGCTCTCTTGAGTGAGCTCCTTCTTAGTGGTGACTGCCACCATCATGGCATCAACCGTGGATCCCTTAGTCCAATAGGTCCTGTCTGAAGGGGGACTCAAAACTCTGGCCAGGTGTTTGGGAATGGGCACCACCATGTCTGGTTCCTTCAGCACCTGAGATGTAGTAAGATCCACCAAAGGATCCGTGGGAGGGAACACCCAAGAAGTAGAGGGTCCTGTGCCAAATCCCTCCAAGAACATCGATTCATCCGGGTTAGGTTTTTGGGCAGACCTCCCCCCATGCTGGCATAGGATTTCCATGACGTCTCCAAAGGAGACATCCTTGGATGTGACAGGGAGAACTTTCCTTTTCCTCCAAATCAGTGCCTTCCATGAGGGACTCCTCTGGGGAGTCTAAGTGTCTCCTTTTGCACATACTTTTGCAAGAACCTCTTCAGTGGGGGTCTCTGGCGATGACTTGCCAACATCTTGCTGGGGCAAAGAGGCAGCAGGCTGTCTCTGAGATGGTAGAATGTCCAGATCCTTGTCAGGAACAGAGGAAGCCAGGACGGACTCCAAAAATGAGACTGTCAAGGGTCTCGATGGGATTGAGAGGAGACTCTCTACCATGTTAAAACCCAAAGGGGAATGGACCTTCTGAGAAGGAATAATAGCCAGTGCAGTAACCCTCTGACCCAAAGGGGGAGCTGGAGCCATACTCCTAGGGACTGAGATACCAAGGGGCAGGCTCTGCTCTGAAAAGTTCGGAGCCGACACCATCCCCTTGGATCCAGCGCTGAGGCTATGGCTCCAAGAGCCAGGCAGATCCGAGCTAGTTGGATCTGACCTGCTCAAGGCCATGGTCAGCGTCAAGGTAAAAGTTACCATCAGAGCCGACCCCTCAATGCCGAGTGTCCTCAGATCCAAGGGCTCCAAAACCGGAGGCTGGATCAGAGAAGGAGTAATAGGGATGAATGCAGACTGCATACCCCCCACTCCCGAGTGAAAGGGAGCAGGCAGGACTCCCATCTGTATGCATCATCCTATCCATCTCCACTTCGGAAAGGCTGTGGGTAGAGCGAGAAGAGGAGGCCATCGACACCGGCCTAGAGGGGCAGTGAGGGGAAGCCTGGCCGGCGACTGGGTCTGAAGATTTCTAGCTCCGGAGAAATCTGAGGGGAATGGAGCCATGGATACTCCATCCTCGGAGCCGACTTAATTTTCGCTGGAGGGCCCAATGAAGATGAGCGATCCAGGGATTGCTTCCTGGCCCTGATCTAGGACTTGGCTGATTTGTCTTTGTCCCCGGATCCCTTGACTGGTTGAGTCCCAGAGGCTGGGCTGGACATGGAAGTAGAAGCTGGGGCTGAAGAGGCCTGTGCCCCGGTGGTAGGAGGGGGGAGAAGACGTTTCAAAATTAACTTATTCTTCCTGTCCATCAGTGCCCAGGGATTAAACCCAGTACAGATGGAACAGGAGGTCTCCAAATGGGCTGCCCCACGACATTCAATGCACAGAGTGGAGACATCCACTTGAGAGAGCTTGTGGCCACACACTGTGCATTTTCAGAAGCCTGGTTTGGGGGTTTCTGACATACTCCCAACCGGACAGCCCAACACACACTCACTTACATAGGGACCACACACACACACATGTTAGACAGGAAAGAGATAGAGATTTTTTTTTTACTGACGCAGAGAGCATGATGGCAGGTAGAAAAACAGAAAAGGTGAAGGACATTAGAAAGAAAAAGAGCTAAAAACTATAATAAAGTCACTTACCCAACAAAAATACCAGAGAGCATGGATTGCGATGCGGACATTACCATGGCAAATGAGATCTGAAGGGAGGAAGGAGACAGGGCATTATGGGTAGGGGAGGAGCTTTGAGCTCAGATTAGATGCTGGATATACGGCCGAGTCGGATCCATGCCAGATTTGGGAACCCACAGGTTGAAGATCAAATGAAGACAACAACTTCAGAAACAAAGTTCACCCCTGTCCATTTTCATGCTCAACTTAGATCTGTGGATGGAGAACAGAAAATTTACCCCTAGACTGCCTCCTCATACTACTAATGGACAAATGCAGCTCCTAAAAGCTTCATCTCATGCATTGGTCTCCTCAAATTACTTACGATATGAACCCAATTATTCTCATTAGGGGTAATATAGAATTATTGATCACGGGATGAGTAAGACCAATCTATAACCAAATGGGATAGGTTATTTCAAGCACTAAAAGGGAAAGTGGCAAGATTTAAAATGGCCAGCAAGGGAAGCTAGCCTACTACTTACCTATGAAAGTATGAACTTATTCCACATTCTTCATAGGTAATTATTAGACATGCAATCCAAAACACAATTAAGGGAGCTATCACCAAATTCCCAATTGCCCCAAAGCACTCAAGGTCACACAGTAGGCAAATGAAGTTAGAAAGATTCAAATCCTGTACGCTTGGCACAGGAAGCAGTTCATTAACAGGGTAGAACTTTAATCCTCTTGGCTAGCTGCCAGACATTATCAGCTCCTAGTCTAGCTAAATGTTTATGCTTTCCATATAACATCACATCCATATCTATTAATATGCCACATTTTGCTACATACTTATGTTTCACAACATTTTACATTTTTTCTGCTCTCATGCATTTCAAAAATACATGATCATTTGTTTCTATATTATTATATATATTATATATTTTCTATTATTTTCTTTTATCCTTTCATGGACAATTTGTTTAACATAACTCTCCACAGAAAACCTAGCCAGTACTCTACTAGTTTAAATCTTTTTCCTTTGAGATACTGCAGTTCTTAGATCTCCATGAACATTTTGCAATGGATCAGTACCATAAAAGCCCCTCTCATCTATCTTTTCAGGTACCTCACTAATGTTACACATCTATAAAACTTGATATTTCAGATATTCTTTATTTTTCTTAAAGGTATTCTGAAAATTCAAGAACTTTAAGTCCATTAGTCCACTTGACAGGCTATTTCTAAGTAAAGTGATGATAGGTATACTATTGGATTTATTAATCCTGAACCTCCAATGTCCACCTTATTATAAAACAACCCATCTTTGAGTGGATCTAACCTTGAATCCCATATAGTATTGAAGAATACTGTCATCAACCTACTCTCTTTAGATGACATAAACAAAGACCCAATATATGCTAATTTTCTTGAAAATATCAAAATAAAGTATAACTTTATTTTGAAAAACATCCTGAATGTCTTCCGCACTTACTTATAATGCCTATATTTTCAAACATCTTCTCACTGCTCATGCTCTTTTTTACTACTCAGACTTTCATACCTGACATCTCCAATCCTGTTTATGAAAAATACATACCTCCTACTCTTATGGCCTCTCCTAAACATTTAAAATGTATTCTTATTTATTGCAAATTCACTTTACTTTAACAATTCTTTGAATCTTTTAATATTCACCACCTGTCCAAAGCTTATTTCTTGTAATAACTACCAGATCATCTGAGTATGACATGATTACTGGTAAGTCTATCTCAGATTTGTACACCCACTGAGCTTGTTTCATCTCTTTAATAACTTTCACTGCTACTTCATTTAGTACATTGCAAACATAAAATTATTGATTTTAATAATTGGCTTAGTTTCTGGTGCCACTCCAGGGGAATCCAATATCTGTCAGCATGGGTGGACATAGTCAACAGACCACGTTGCTTTGCCAAGATGGGCTGCACCTGTCCCCCCAGGCTTTTGGATATTGGCTAAAACTTTATCCACCCCCTTAGAGGCTTTTTTAGTCAATGCCAAAAAGACAAAACTACCAACATAGTGAAAATGTCTCCAAGTAACCTTAAGGTGTTACTGTTCAATGTTAGGAGCCTAAACAAAAAAACTCCACACCCCTTCAAGCACTCTCCACTCTGGAGTGCAAGGTTATAGTGCTTTCTACACATATAGACAAACAAGAGCACAGACTAGAGAAAAAGATGGAGGTTTCTTGATTTACATTAGTAACAAACATACCTCCATCTTATTTAAATAGGATGATGCCTTGGAGCTCATCTACTTGTAAGTCACTACCGATAAGGTCTCAACCATATCATGGCTGGCTACATGTCACCATCCATGTCCCTAGAGTCTCATGACTCCTACCTAAACCTACTACAGGTGCTCACAATCCAATCAAACATCTTATTCATAGGTGGCTTTAACTACCCCTCTATAGACTAGGAAACTTAAATTGCCTTAAATGCACATACATAATGCTTCCAGGACTTTATCATCACAAACACCCTGGAACAGATAGTGCACACTCTAACCACAGGATCAAAAATACTAGATCTGATACTTACCAACATGGGACAGTGATGCATCCCCCCTCCCATGTCATGTCGTCACTAGTGAGGTCAGATCTCAAAGCTGTCTCCTTTGCAGAAAAAAATCAACCAGGAAAAAACAGGTGAACCACAAACAGTTAGGAACTATTCTAAGGCAAACTACATCCTATTAAGTGATAGTCTGTCAAAACTCAAGGCTACCCTAACCACGATATCACAGGTACCCATGCAGAATTATTTACAGACTCCATATACAGATGTGAATGGCTGCATACAGGCTGCCATACATACCAGAAGTAAACTCAAAACAAACACTAAAAACAGCCACCCACTGTTGGAATCCTCAGCTAAACAGAGTACATAATAAAAGAAAAAAAACTCATGGCCAAAATTAGGAAGAGCAGCTCCCTTAAAGACAAGTATCTTTTACACAGCTAAACAAGAAACTAAGAGGTCTAATTAAGTCCAACAAGGCCAACTACAAAGTCAGGATAGCTTTGCAGGCTAAGGACAATCACAAGGCCTTATTCAGCTATGTCTGTAATCTTAAAGGTAACACACAGCAGTGAGCGAACTGGTGGTGAATGGTACCACCTTCACTGATCAGGGTGACACAGCAAATCTACTGACTGATAAATTCAGCTAAAAAATCACCCCCCCCCCCCCCACAATGATGCAGCTGATATGGGGATGGATGGGGGCATGACTGGGGGTGAATTTTCAAATTCCCATCCAATACTAATTTTATGTCACAAATTTATAAGTATGGCTTACAAAAATGCACATTGGCATGGGGCAAATTCAAGTTTAGCAAATATAAATTTAAAATCTGAAGTGCCCATAGTTTGGCATTCAAATTTTACAGGCAATATATGTGCCCACCCAGCATTTAACATGGCATGCTACATCACAAGCTAAGACTCTCAAATATTTTTCTGACAGTACTACCCTCCATTGCAATGCATCTTGAAATATACCTCTGGTAACCACTGCTTTTTATCTCACAGTTCTACATATGGACTACACTAAATATTGTGTGGGATGAGGTGGAAAGTCATTGCTGTAAACATTTTTGTTAAAGCATTTACCAGTTATTTGATTATCTACTAGTGATGAGTACTGATTTGACTATTACAGCTACAGATGGCTGTCAGTATTACCTTCCTGCTTTATACCCTACTTAGATTATGGGATTACTAGTTGGTCAACTATAATCTCTGCCAATGGTTTTTGCATGGTAAGTCATACAACCTGCTACATTATTTATTCTCTTAAATGGGAGGCTGGTGAAGTGGTTAAGGTGTTTACCTTATAAACACAAGGTACAGGGTTTGATTCTTACATGGGGTAATTGGCTAGGCTTAAAATGGCCCACAAGGGCAGTTAGCCTAGTACTAACCTATGAGCATACCTCCAACCTCCTCTGTACATGGGCACTACTTACAAGGATTCAGTGTTACAAGTACTACTTATGGGTATACTGTAGTGGCACTGAAACTAAGCTTCAGCCATTGTGCTTGTGAATATAGGTGAAGGCTGCCAGCCTAGCTAGATAGAATTTTGTAGATAATTCTGTCATTTGTAAATATTAATATAAGCCAAAGTCTGGTTCTCTTAAATGGAAGAAAATGTTGTTAGAGGTGGAACTGCAAAAATGGAACAGTGCACTCTGTTGTAACAAAGCTGGTAAGTCAAGCATTGTGAAATTCTTTGATCTAAACCTCTGCGCCGAGATGTCTAGAGTGAGGCATTCTGCCTATTGTTTTGAGGCCAGAGTTAATGGCTAGAATTTACATGTATAATTTCTTTTATTGCTCTGGCTTCCTGACCATCTGCAAGATCAAAAGGGCTATTAACCTCTGAGTTCTGTTAGCCTGGGAACCTGAATGAAATGGTGTAACCTGAAATGAATCAGTGGTACTGTGTTGTCAAGTTAAGGAGAGAAAGAATGAGGGCATTTGAGCATTTTGTCTTGAAAACATCCAGCTCACCACTCTGCCTGTGTTTGTATGTAAGTAGGATCTTAGACTTTACTGTTTCTCTTAGAAATAGCTAGGAATTAGGAAGATTAGACTAAGTGATTTTCTGTGTTGATGTCAGAACTATTCTACTGTATTATTTTAAGCATTTTCCTGTGATCTCTGGATTCTTGGCTAGCACTGTGTAGTAAGAAGTATTGGCTTGTGTTTTTATTATTTATTAATAATTATTTTCAAACTTTTCAACTGTGGCTGTTTTCTGTAGAGATAATTTAAGCTCTAGAGTACATTGCATGTATATAATGATACTGTCCAAGTCACTGCAAATAAGCCTTGACTGTTCAGTTACACTTACCATTTGGATTTGGATAATAATATTGCACAGTACAATTGGACAGCCTTTCATAAGGGCCTTTTGGTAGCTGATAAATATTAATGGGTGGTGGCAAATGGTACTACCGCATAGTCTGGGTAAAAGGGGAACATCTGGAGAACTTGTACCAGCCTTCCCCAGGAGTGTCTGTGTGGTTGTATATAACTCTTATCCCAAAGTGTGTGTGTGTGTGTGTGTGTGTGTGTGTGTGTGTGTGTGTGTGTGTGTGTGTGTCATACCTGGGCAGGGACACAAAGCACTGGTTGGACAGAGAGGGTGTTGGGAGGTTTTAGCTGGCCCACTAGGCTGAGATCTGGAACCTACAGCTGTGCCAGTGGGGAGTCATACTAGGGACTTGAAGAGAAAGGGAGAAACCAGCCCCAGACTGACTGCGATCTCTGTGTGCTTTTAAGGGAAATTGTACTTTACTGTGTGTGTATTTATTATCCTTTCCCTATATGGACACCCCTCACTGGTGTTAGTGGTGAGGATTGAGGCTCCTTGATTGCTGGGCCAGTGCACAGGTGTCACAGTGCTATAAGAATGTGCAATGTATATCTCAGTGTTGACGAGGTTGAGGACTAGAGCCTAGAGTGTACATAAGAAATAAATATTAGGATGTATCCGATAATATATTCGTATACTTATTCATCAGTAAGGTAACAAAACATGCTGGACCAACACAGTTTTTAATTTATATTATTTTTGCAATTAACAATATATACAAACAACTTCAGGTGTGCTAAAGAAATCAGTATTTAGCCCGCAGTGATCTCAAAGAACTGCACCTGTCTTGTAGACAGCCAAGGAGAATAAAACAATATGTGATACATAAACAGTGATTTTCTCTTACCTGAATCCATTCGTTAGTCTGCGGATCATATGCTTCAACAGTATTTAAATACGTTTGGCCATCATATCCCCCAACAGCGTACAATCTGTCACCGAGCAGGCATACTCCTACAGCATCCCTGCTAATGCTCATGGGGGCCACTGCTGTCCAGGCGTCTGTTTTAGGATCATATCTGCAAACACAAACAATATTTCTGTAAACTTGCAAAATACTACCTACAAAAGAGACATGCAGCTTCTTAATTCAACCATATTAAAAATGTCACTCATCTTCTGAGAAAAATGATTTGGCTATTATTTATTTATTTTTTTTATAAGCCATAATTCAGAAAACCGTGACTTACCTTTTGTCTCCTAGATACCCCTCCTGAAAAACAAAACAGGAGTAGGTATCTTTTGTTAAGAAGTCCTGATTCTCATTAATGTCGGAAAAAACAAATGAGGTAGGCATCAATCTTTCAGTATAAGGTAATTGTCCCAATTATTAACTAAGGGTACTAGTATTCATAAACACTGTGCATGGCGGAGCAGGTTTGCTATGCTACCGCCTGTTATGATTCATAAAAGAAGTAACACACCGTATAAAACACTGTGTGCTGCCTTATCCCACTGACCAGGTATTATACTCAATGCGTAGAGTGTGTATGCAATTACCCCCCCCCACCGGTTGTACATTGTTCAAAAAACAGAATATCATCAGAGTACTAGCTTGCCCCAATACAGTAACCTATGGGAAACCCATAGTGTATTAACTGATGGCACTGCACATAGCATGGCAGTGATCCCCCTACTTTGCTACTATGCTGCTCTGGAGACACAGCTGAGCAACACAGCATTATAATTATAAAAAAAAAAGAAAAAAAATTCAGATGCACACTGGGGAAAACCTTACAGGCAATGAAGCCATCTGTGCAGCAAGGAAAACTGCCATCACAACTGAATTTACAAACTTATTCAACTCCCCCCCCAGTGATGCTGTTGAGCAAGCAAAGCATTGGATCCCCTCATTAGCATATTACGGTAATGAGCCTTGATCTACTGTCATGTTGAGTAGTGATATTTCTTTATGAATCACTCCTCAGCATGATGGTGGACCACAGTGCACAGCTTAACTGCAGGTTAGTACTGTATTAAGTAGCTACATATAATTAGTACAGTACATCATGTGTAACATACATAAACAATTAAAGGTCACCCATGAGTGGGGACTCCAGTATCTCAAATCCAACCTGTTTATATACAGGGGGTATGAGTCAGGACAAAAAAAATCCAATATAGGATTTTCGACAGCCCAAGTATTTAGATCAAGTTCTTCAACTAAATAATTTTACTGACAATCAAGTCACCTGCGAGTCAGAATAAGAACTGGATCTGAAGAAATCTACAAGGATAAACATGCTTATCCCAATAAAACCTTTACAAGTTCATAGGTATATACTAGGCTAATGAACGCCAGGGCCTTTATAAGCCTGGCCATGCAACCCAACCCAGATGTATCCCTCTGTATCAGGGATGTTTATTAGGCGAGGGTATGTAAGTTAGGACATTTCTAGACGTTATGTGGGTGTGGGTGTGTTTTTTAATTTGGGCTTTACTGTCTGCCTATGTCTGTCAGAGATGTGGGGGCTAGAACCGGGGTGAATTGATGATTTCCCAAACTTTGGTCAAGGTTATGCTTAGATAGGGTTAGGGATGGACTCTGCTTCACATGAATGGGGAGCCTGTTCAAGAGCATGAGAATCCTCCAAGACACGTATCTGTCTCGCCAAAGTCTCATTTATGTCACAAGCAAAATTTAAATACTTGGCTCTAGTGGTCCAGATGCTGTTCATTTTGCGGATGTGCAAAAGGTTCATCAGAGTTTGATCCAAGGATGCCAACAGAAAAAGTCAAAATATAGCTGTCTTTAGAGTTGTTCATAGATTTCCTTAACACCCTCCTATAAGGACTGTTAAGTGCTGGTGAATTTATACTTTTTGGTTCAATTATAGGTTCCAGAATGGTTCTTAACATACTGCTTCTCTATCCCCTCACCAAAAAAATTTTCCTAAATCATTTAGGTTCTTAAGGAAGGGTTCCATTTTAGTGGTGATTCTAGCCAACCTGTAGCCCTGGGGCTTAACAACATTACATGTTGTCCTGGTGGGATGGAGACTTTTATTATGTAGCAGAAGGTTGTAGACGTGGTAAAAGGAGATTCAACAGAGGCTACAAAAGATACCACCAGCAACCCCAGCAGGTTTATCGAGAGGGCAATCGATGCAAAGACCTGGACAAAGGCATGACACAGATGGAACAATTTTCCCCACCACCACCATCTTCACAGATATCCTTGGCTACGGCACACACACATCAGAGGTTCGATGAGGGGGCAGGGCTATCCTCTACCTACCTAGATCAAAACCACCTGAACCAGAAGCAACACCAGATTTCCTCTTGTTTCCTGGATGCATAGGATGTCCAACCTCCTCCTTACCATCATGTCATCCACTTCCAAGTTGCATCCTGTTAGTGAGCCTATATTGAGTGTAGAAATTCTCATGTTTGGCAGGTTGACTGTTTTTGCATCCAGCTTTCACTTCAGAAAGATATCCCAGGTAACCCAGGCTGGGCAACTGGACATTTGCACAGGTCAGTAGCTTACTAACAGAGGGTTGCTGGGATTTATGTTGGGCACACACAAGCAAAAGGGAGCACATGCACCCCTCCCACAGTTAGCATTTGTCCCTAGCATAGGTTGGAATAGGCTGGGTCCCCTCAACTCATTTATCTTTGGCAAATACTCATGCCCATTTTTGGTGACGTTAATCAACATGACCAAATCACCTAGAGCCAATTTTTATACCGCTGAGCCGCTAGTCCACCTTGTAGTCAACATGTATGATATTTTGATATTTTCAAAAAAATTAGCATATATTGGGTATTTGTTTATGTCATCTAAACAGAGTAGGTTGATGACAGTATTCTTCAGTACTATATGGGATTCAAGGTTAGATCCACTCAAAGATGGGTTGTTTTATAATAAGGTGGACATTGGAGGTTCAGGATTAATAAATCCAATAGTATATAATAAATCCTGTCATCAGGGCATACAAATAATCATAACGCACAATGGACACACTTTAAGGGACAGACTACTTAATCCTGGTAACCAAAATGGCAAATAACTGTACACCTTTCTCACAAGTGGAAAAACTTTTTGAGTGGCAATACAGACTAGGTTGAACATTCAACCCGACAACGGCCAAAGTGGACAGACAATTAAATGTGGCAGAAATCTAATGTGACAAGATCACTGTCTTCTTACACAGAGTCTCTTTTTGATATACCCTGGAGTAAAAATGTAGAGAAAGTTTATCCTTGAGCAGGCAAGTTCTCTGCCATCTGAGTTCCAACCACCATCTGACTATAATCAACTCATGGATCTCTAAATTGAACTAAGGTCTGCAAGGCTTAAAAGGCTTACAATGGACACTCTCTGAAATGACGTAGTCATGGACACCATTTATATTCAAAATGTAGGTCAAAACCCGGTAGCTAAACTGTCAGCAATAGTTCCCTAAAAAGCTGGACTAAGAAAGAACACAAAGTGGCCCAAGTCATATTATGTATATCCTCATAATGATCCAGCTAACTACTGGGTGGCTGTATCAGCTGGAGCCAAATCTCAAGATAAACCAGGTAAGCATCTAAGCATGAGAGTGGCTCTATCTTCAAGTCAGTGGTAACTAGATGCATTTGGAATATTAAGTCCATCAAGTCCCTGGATATATGGGTGAAACTGATAAACTGACAGAAGCTGAAAATCTCCGTAGTGTTATGAATTTCCATAGGGGGAGCGCATTAGGTTCACTATCTGTAGTATTAAAAGTACTCAACACATCATTATCATGTTTCTGCACACTGCCAATTAGGAAGTCAAAAGAATCTTGCATAAAAGCCCCTAGGTAATTGGGTTGATGGCAAAGAATAGGAAATCTGCAATTCACTCCTGCCCCAAGGACATACTCAGAGGTGCTGGAACATCCAACATAATTTCAAATTATGCTAAAAACAGATGGTCATATTATCCATCTGTGGTTGTCAATAACAATGAGGCCTGGGAGGGATGTATGTGATTATATGTGGTCTATAGTTGTCAGAGAGACAAATCTCTATGCCAGGCCAGTCAAACAAAGCAAATCCAGACCTATGCTAGGTCTGTTTCACACTGAGATGGCATTACATAATAAAGCCCTTGGAGACTGTGATATCTGTACGATTGTCAGAATGCTCATTTAACAACACAGACGGTGTTGCATGTCCAAAACAAACATTTATTTCTTTTTATTTAACATTTGTTAACCGAGCAAGTCCGACTTGGAACGAAGCCAATTTTCAGCGGAGGCCCGGGGAGAAACGCTCCAGAAGCATGTCTTTCTAACGTGGGAGGAAACCGGAGCACCCGGAGGAAACCCACACGAACACAGGGAGGACATACAGACTCCGCACAGATATCTGTACGACTGTCAGAATGCTCATTTAACAACGCAGATGCTGTGCATGTCCAAAACAAACAATCATTTATTTATTTTTATTTAACATTTGTTAACCGGGAAAGTCCAACTTGGAATGGAGCCAATTTTCAGTAGAGGCATGGGGAGAAACCTCTAGAAGCATATCTTTCTAACGTGGGAGGAAACCGGAGCACCTGGAGGAAACCCACACGAACACAGGGAGGACATGCAGACTCCGCACAGATATCTGTACGATTGTCAGAATGCTCATTTAACAACGCAGATGCTGTCTGATTATATAGGATTACTAGGCTAACAACACCAGGGGGGGCCTTTTCAAGCCTAACCATGCTTCCCAGGTAAGAATAAATCCCTGTACCTTGTGCTTGTGCGGTAAATACCTTAACCATTATGCTAATCCAAAAGGAATCTGGAACTGTAGCTATATTTTCTTTTGTCTGGTAGAAAGTACAGTTGCATAAGAACTTACCAAAACAGTAGATGCTCTACTGATCACTGTTGCAGTACTCCTAATCAATGGGTTTTCAATGCTGATGTTCAGCCACAGTATCAAAGCTTTACCTTCACAGGATCATCCGATGTGTGACCACAGCTCATAAGCGTAAGGTATATAGGCAGACATATGACTGCAATTCCTCAAACTATCTCCTAGCCAATGGCCTGAAGACCCCTGACAGAGAGAGACTCGTCAGCTATGATGGGCAAAGCATTAAATAGCAAGGAAGCCCCTTTGGTTCTAGGATGCTGTCCACAGGATAGGGACAGAGGGAGAACAAACAGAGGAAGAGGCAGTAGAAAATGAATGTAGAGGGGGAGAAGGGTGGGAAGGAATACTGCAACAGTGATCAGTAGGACATCTACTGTCATGGTAAGTTCTCACACAAATGTACTATGGCCTTTCTGAAATCACTGTTGCAGTATTACTAATCAATGGGTGATTCCCAGACCTGAAGGGAACGTAATGGTGGTTGGTTAGTAAGCTGTAAAACTATCCAAGAGGCCCAGAAGGACTGGCCTATCAAGGGCAGCTCTGGATCTTGAAAAGGCAGCAATCCTGTAGTATTTGGTGAAGGTGCCTACAGAAGACCAGGTGAGTGCTTCCAATATGGCCCTGGCATCCAGCCCTTTGTCGAAAGTCCCAGAGAATGCCACTGCCCTGGTAGAACGAGCTCGAGCGCATGACAGCAAGGACTTGCCATGTACAGAATAACATAAGGAGATTGCCTTACAGACCCAACCTGCAATTGTTTACTTAAATACTGGTTGGCCCAGTTTTCAGTCCATGAAGGAGCAAACAAATGTACAGATTTTTGAATGGATTTGTTTTTGTCCAACAAGAATCTTAACTGTCTGCCAACATCGAGGAGTATAGGAGCTTCTCCCTCTGGTTGTTTGGGTTAAGAAAGAAAGTAGGGAGATTTGTCGCCTGGTTGAGTGACAGCTTGTTCACTGATTTAGGCATGAATGAAGGGTTAGCCCTAAAAGTCACCCCATCCTTGTGAAAAATGAGAAATGGAGGAATGACCATGAGAGCTTGGAGCTCTGAAACTCTCCTAGCTGAAGCAAAAGCCAGAAGGAGAAAAGTTTTCCAATTGCATAATTTGAGATTTGCTGAGGCTGTTGTTTCAAAAGGAGGTAAAATAAGCTTTTCCAGCATGAAGTTGAGATCCCAAAGAAGGGTTATAGGCATCCATGGTGGTCTAAGATGCAACACCCCATTAAGGAATAATTTGACCTCAGGTCTGGACATAAGTGGAGGATTGATGGGTAAACAAGCAGAGATGGCTGACAGGTAAGCTTTGATGAATGAAGGAAGTCATAGTTCCACTTTATTTGGCCCTTATCAGACTGGTCATCGAATATAATGCCCCCTTAAGTGTATACCAGACCAGGCATATGTAACAGTTGTAAAGCCCACAAAGGTTCCTTACCAGACAAATCTAGAGTATAAACACAATGTCCTATATTGACTGCCTTAAAGTTCTGTTTCTATACTCTGTCCCCTACAGTTTATGGAGAGGTGATATATTCCTGGCATACAGGGCATCCTCAGATTTAGCTTTGATGGACCTTTCTCATTCGCAAAACGAACAGTAACAGAACCATTGGATACAAGGATTTCAATTTTGCTTGTGACATAAATAAGACATGTTGGTGAAGCAAAGTCCATCCCTAACCCTATTTAAGCATAACCTTGACCAATGGATGGGAAACTGGAAATGCACATCAGGTCTGAACCCTATGTTTCTGTTAGAGAGAGGCAGACAGTAAACCCAAACTAACACATCCCCCACATAACCTCTAGAAACTTCTTAGCTAACATACATCCTTCCTAATATAAACAGCCATGATACACAAGGGCACAAGTGGGGTGGATTGCAAGGCTAGGCTTATAAAGGCCCTGGTGGTCATTAGCCTAGTATATACCTTTGAACATATGAACCTATGAGTGGGTCAAGACCTGTAAGCATGAGCTCACACAGATATTTTAGTATGGAAGGTAACTCGGATTTAAAAGGTTCTGTCCAGACCCGTGGCACCAAAATGAAAATTTCTTCTATTTAGATTTTTGAGTGGTGGCTATCCTGGCTTCTTGGAGAGCCTTAAATACATCCTCAGAAAAAGTGCCTGTAAGGAATAAGAATCCTCTCATCCACATGTTAAGGGATAACAGGTTGGGGTGTAAAAGTGAACCTCTCTACTGTGTGATGAGATCTGCTTGCAGAAGTAGTTTATAGCAGTTCCCCTAGTTAGGTGAAAAAGAAGAGGGGAAACAATGTGGTCTTGGCCAAAAGGGAATCACTAGCAAGAGTCTTGGCTATTCTTTTTGGGCCTTTAGAAGAACCCTCGGGATGGGTGGTAGTGGAGGGCAGGCATGCAGGAATCTCCCTGTCCACTGAAAGGTGAAAGCATCTGTCCTCTAGGCTTAGGGGCAAGGACCCCGAGTGCAAAACAGGGGGAGCTGTTTGCTGGTCACTGATGCAAACAGGTCTACATGAGGTATCCCCCAGTGAGAAGGATGTCCATGAAAACCTGCCTGTTGAGGTTCCATTAGCAAGGTTCCTCCAAGGTCCTGCTTAATGTGCCTTCCACCACATTGTCCTGTGATGGTGTGTGTGTGTGTGTGTGTGTGTGTATGTATGTATATATATATATATATATATATATATATATATATATATATATATATATATAGCTATTAGCTACATATTTTTTTGGATGGCAATGTCCCAAGTGGTCTGTGCCAGTTTGCACATTTGGTAAGACATCATTTGTCTTTGCTTGTTTATGTACCACATGACTGCGGTGTTGTCTGTGAGCACTCTCATGGAATCTGGTCTTCAGATATGGAAAAAGACATGACGAGTTTGGATAAGGGCTCTCATCTCCTTCATATTGATGTGTTCCTTCAGTGGTTTTAGATGTCATCTGACCAGTACTCAGTATGTCCCTGTCCAAGCCTCCCCAAGTCTCATCTCATATTTCTGAAACCAGGAATTGGGGGGAGTGAAGGGAAGTCCTGGACTGAGTTTCACCTGGTCCTACCTGCCATTATAATTCTCTCCTGAGACAAAGAAGTAAGGTAAGTAAGTAAGTAATTCCCTTACTGTCATACTGCTGCCCTCTTCTTTCAGCTTCCTCGCTTGTGATCATCTCCCCAATGTATTACATCACAAAACTGTTCTTTTTAATTTTCTGCAGCGTCTTTACTCCCCAACCACAGCCATTGCTAGTCCTAAAGATGCAAAGAGGATATGGCGTACCTTTTTGTACCACCCTGTTAGTGCAATCCAGACCACAATTGCAGCAGGAGTTACATTTATAGATAGGCTGTCCAGGTTGAATTCTCAGCTGTCCGTGTTCATTGTAGGCTAACTGGACCCGTGCTCCAGAAGGACAACAATTCTCTAAAGGGCAGCTGAGACATTCGCAACCAACTAATGCTTTAGCAGCCAAATTAATCCCAGAAGAGGCTTTATATTCATTAATATAGTGGAGGTCCACTGGAGGACACTCAAGGTCAACTCGACTTTCTACCAGGACCCGTTCTTTAGGGCTCTTCTTTCTGTTGAGCTTTTCTTCCCACTGCTGCAAAGCTATTCTTTGTTTAGCTTTCTTGACTACAAAGTCCGCAATGGCAGGATTTAGTTTTTTGATATTATTTTTAAGCACAGGTGGCTTCCCTGGTTCTCTCTGTGTGAGGTAATACAAGGTAATACAAGAATTACTGTGTCTACAGGGTTAGAGTGCTGGGACCAAAATGTTTTCAGGTACCATTGGACTTTCTTCATATTCAGTCTGGCAAGTGTGAGGATTGGGATAGTTGCTGCCATAAATTCCAGAGCCCTTAGCATCTTCTCTGGCTGAGCATTAGCTAAGACAGGCAGGGCTGTGAAGGTAATCTGTAAGTCCCTGCACTTTTTTCCTGAGGCAAATAGGCCTGCATCCTTTTGGTGTCGAGTCTGCAGCCCAGAAAAACTCAGTCTTGAGTTGGATGCAGGGAGGACTTCTTGTAGACGATCACTGTGAGAGAAGCTTGAAGGTGAACTACATGTGTTGCAGAAGTATCTGTGGCAAGAAGGTTTGGATTAACAGGCCATCTAAGTAGGGTAATATCTGGATTCCCTGGGTTCAACAAAAGGCAATCACTGCTGCCACACATTTTGTAGAAAAACTTGGGGATGTGGAAAGCCCAAAAGGCAAAGCAGTAAACTGAAAATGATAACCCAGTACAAAACCTGAGGAATCTCCAGGATGGGGTGTGTGTGTGTTGTGTGTGTGTGTATGTAAATTGGCATATGCAGACGGACATCTTTTACATCTAAAGCTGCTAGAAAGGCCAGAGTAACAGCTGCTTTGGACAAAGTCTACAACATCATATCTACATTTCATGCTGTGTCTGGTTATTTGTGTAGCCTGATTAAGTAAGGACGACATCTTCTGTTTAGCATCAGTCTTTTTTGAATTCACTACTGCCTCTTTAAGGAAGAGAGGATGGATATAATACACCTGGTCATTTATGTTTAGTAAATGATAGCCCTAAATGCGGATCTATATTATATTGTCAAAAGCCGACAATACTGAATCTGATATTGTCGACACGACAATAGAGAATGTTCAGAATATCGAACATGTAAATGGAAATCTCCGTAAGGGGAGATTTCCATTTACTCAATGTAGTGCGGTCTCGGAGTTGGTACATTAAGTAGCGGGGGGTGTAGGGGGGCTTCCCCCCTGCCTACACCCTTTAGTTTTTCTTTTTTTTTGCTTGAATTATTTTTTAGGAACATTCAATGTTTTAATAGTTCGATCATTAAAGGTTGACCTTTAGTGATTCGAACTATTAAACATTCGATGTTCTAATATAGACCCCTGAATGCCAGTGTAGAGGAGCTATAAACTTTTTACCCTACCTATAAATTGCTCTGCTAACTTTGTCTGAAGGGAGGACACTGGGATTAAGAAGGGATTTAGAAAGCTTATCAGGAGAGAGAGACTGCAGAGGGGGGTCTGCCACAGGATTTTTTAAACAAGAAATTAAGATGATATGGGACGTTATAAAATCTGCCTGGCCATTTCAGGGCGGGGGACTCTGCGAGTCAGGTGCAGCAAGGGTGGACTGAAAAGCATTCAAGAAAGCTCCAAGAACAGGAGGAACTGGGGAAGGTCAGCATGCCCATTTCCAACAGGCTGCAGTACCTTTTCTGGACCTCTGTCATCTGCTTAGACTCCTACTCAAAATGATTCATTATGTTTAATATTCTCTCTCCAAAAGAACTTTCTGCCACAGGAGATACAGAAGAATGGAAAAATACAGAATAAGAAGGGACTTAACCAGGAGAATGGATTTGACAGAAATAGGCCAGAGAATGATCAGAATCAGAAGTCTCCTTATCTTCAGAGGAGGATGAGTCCACAGCAACCCTTTGAAGAGTAGGGGTAGGGATTTGAGGAAAAAAGGAAGGAAGCATCAGGGCCAAAATAGCCTTGAACAAACCCTGAGAAAAGTCTATTTATTCCTTCTCCCCAGGAGAAGGAGAAGAGAAGGGAGAGAAGTGACACACTTAATTTTGTGGCACTTCTTTTTTGGCGTGACTTCTGCTTGTGGTGGTTTAGATATCTGACATACCTCAATAAATTTACCTGGGATATCTTCCCCAGCTAGTATCTGGGGAATGCCCTTAGGGACTTCTGAGATGATAATTTGTGGTTCAGCTTTTTCTGTGGATTCCTGAGTTGTAAGATCCTCTGATGCCATATTGGCCTCTGGCGGGGTCTCAGTAGAGGACATCTGAGATGGAATCAGGTGTACTGCATGTTCAGCAGGTACACTGGAATCAGAAAGAGAAGGCTGAGTCTCCAGCCTAGGTCTTTTAAGCTTTTTCTTAAGTGGTAGAGGTATGTCTGGGGCAGAGGGATCTGCCATCTAGGATTAGACCAAGCATTTCAAATGCTGGATCTCCAGAAAAGTTTTGGTTGAGGACAAACGGGATCACAACATCTTAGAAATGACTGGCAAATGGAAGAGGCTTTATAGTTGTGTTCCAGTCCTAAGCAGAATATACAATGGGTTTGCAAGTCTTTGTATAATGCTGGGAAGGGTAAAGCTTTGGTACCCTTGCCAGACTTCAGAGGTGATAACCCACTGACTAGGAATACTTTAACAGTGATTTCACTCAGGACATAATTTTGGATGGCTTGCACTGTAAGGAATTTTGCTGCTCTCTTTTGACAGAATTGCAAATTGAAAACAGGATGACAGAGTGGCCAGGGTAGGAAAAGAAATGTGATTGTGTAACCTCAGGAAATAACAGTTCTACACCTGCATGACTGGCCATCAATGCCAACAGACTGACCGTTGACTACCTCCAGAGTTGAGCAGTCATGTAAGTCCCCAAGGTTACAGCTGCATTTGGGGGTGCAATGTAAGAAGTTATATACGCCCTGGTTCTACCAAAAATTCCACCTCTTGAATGGGTGTCCATTCTGAGATGAACTTCAGACTGAAGGTAAAACTGCTGCTGCTGGCTCCATTTAAACCATAACTGCATGGAAACATTCTAAATCCTAGCAAGCTGCTGTTTGAGGCTTGAAAACAGATTCTATGGACCATCAAGATTTTGTCATCCTGTTTATTCCTCTTCAGCTTCTCTCTCACCTGAGGAACCTTAGTTCTGTTCCATTCAAAGAGGCATTGAGGAATGACCCCTTAAAATTCCCAGTAAAATCACAAAAATCAAAAAACATAATGATAAAACAGGTTTTGAGGAGAGAGGATCTGAGATCTCCTCTAAACTGTACGTAGCAATAAGAGATCTGGAGTTGAGAGAGAATACAGGGCATTACTGCATAGGGTTCAGAGTTGAAGGACTTAGTAAAGTTTTTGGTGCTGAACTGACCTGAGCTAATGGCTAAGTCCTGATGGTTAAAGATGATAGAGGAGATCACTTCAGATCTTTACCTGGTAATACTGATGACCATATATATATAAAATACAAAACTAGGCAACTCTAGGTACATGCTGAAGACAGCACTCTATTTTTAACTTAACATGCTTTATACACCATGACAGACTTTTTCTCTTGACACCACTGAACACCAGAAATCAGTCCTCAGCCCTGATAGCAGTCAACACTCTCTTCCAGACTGCCTTGTGTCTGTCTGTTGTCTCTCCATCCAAGTCATACACTGCGTATTTTCTTAATGTCCCCTTCAAGGGAACTGACTCCTTCCTCAGAGGACTATTGCCTACTGAGCCATAAGCATTTGGCCTTGATGGGGGAAGTGGCAGTGCTGTACTGCCAGAAGGCTGGTTGGTAGCAAAGTCCAGCATCAACTGCAAAAATGTCCTTCTTCCCTTTCCAGATTTAATCCATAGCAGACAGCATGCATATCACTGCATTGCCTCCTGCCCTCTGACCTCCCTAATTCCATGTTCTCACTGCTGCACTAGACCCTTGCTAGGAGTCACATCCTGAGTGACTCCATTCCCATCCTACCCACCAAGGAAGGACAATCACCAAAGACACCTAATGTTCCCTTTTCCTGACTGGCTCTTCAGCTGTATGGGTTTGGCACTGGTCTCTGGCAGAGTATTCAGAGCAAACACCTCAGTACCAGACATCCATGTTTGAAGAAAGCACCTCATAAACATTAAAGAACACATGAGGATTGATCTAGTGAACTCTGAAAATGTCCCATGTTAGAAATGGAATACATTTCTGCTATTACATTAAAAAAATGGAATTAAAGCTTGACAGTAATGCAGCAATGATAAATTATTAGAACTACTTAAGAAGCCATAATCAAGAAATACTGCTATTATGTAACACAGGAAATTCAAACAGAGGTAAGTAAAAAAAAAACGTGATTATTCCCATTTATAATTTTACTACATTGGTATAATGATTCCACTATTTTACCTTTCTACACAATCTGACAATCTGGATGTGAGGTTGGATGCTGGTGCGTCATGCCCTCCAATGGCATATAAGAAGCTATTCCACGTGGCTACTCCTACACCTCCTCTTCTTTTTGACATCTGGGCACATGGGGTCCATTTATTTGTATGTGGATCAAAGCATTCAACGGACTTAAGACAAGAGCTTCCATCACGACCACCAACAGCATACAATCTAAAAAAAATGTCAACAAACATATTTACTACAATAGTCTGGACTGTTCCACAAACATAACAACAAAGTGTAAATTTAATACTATGAAGAATTACAGGTCATATAAGTGACCACCTAATGTAAAACATCCCCTGAGTACACTTCCAAAGGTATAACACTGCTTCCTATGTAATCTGAAATATACACTGGAACAAACTGAGAAGCTGTGCTATGCTTACAGAGAGTTAAGGGTAAGCTGTTCCAATGAGTTACTATATTCAAAGGGTATAGTATCATGCACTGTGAATAAATGCAAACAAACTGCAGTAAGAGTAGAAAGCCATACACATTATAACATTTGGATTAATGATACGTAATGTAAAGAAAGAAATGCATCTTCAGTGCAAATGCATTGGTGCCTATCAAGGTATATGGTATTTTACTCAAGTATAGGTTGCCAGTAATGCTTAAGACCACACACACACACACACACACACACACACACACACACACACACACACACACACGCACACGCACGCACGCATGCACACACAGAACATGCAGACATGTGAAAAGAATATGTTAACAGCACCAGGACTTATCATATTAAAGTGATTTGGCACTATTTTTATGTAACTTGTGCAAATATTCCTACCATATGTTGTGTTATTTAGAAAGCTGAGCAGAATTGTAAAGAGTAAAATGATATTCTAACAGACAAGTGCAACTTCAAACCGTTGCATGATGAATAGTAATAACCATAACCATGCCTTGTGATGAATATTAATGAGATGAAGGTGGGCCATTTGAGGTGCAAATTTTAAAGATTTTCTGACAAGTTCAACTGCAAAGCATTGATTTATAAATATTAACGACCACATCATATCACTTCATGAATATTAACAAGAAAGCAGGCTCTGCCATCAATTCAATCAAAATAATGCTCCCCTTAGGCTATTCTACAAACAGTTGAACTTAAAGCTATCCTCTCATAAACTATAATACATCTAACACATTATACATCTTCCTATTCAACATTTCCTATTGCTCCTCCCTATTTCCATGCCTACTTCTATTTTAACTCATTCTATGTACTGTCCTCCTGCCCACCTACCTACCTACATACTAACTGATAGAGGTTCAAAGGTTCATAGAAGGTTACTAGGCTAACGGACCTAGAGCCCTTACAAGCCTGGCCATATTAATCCTTAGTTGCTCCAACTGTCAGTGGTTAGGTGAGCGAAGTTCACAAGAGCTAAGAGTCTATGGTAATTAATAGCAACTGCCTCTGTCCATAAGGGACACGAGCACCACTCCCAGTAGTGAATCTGTGGTCACTCATCCTTGATCTAGGTTGCGCTTGAAGAGAGGGTCAGGGTGGGGCCCTGTTTCACATGAATTGGAAGCTTGTTCCAAAGAAGTGGCAGTCTCTGGGAGATGTATCTCTCTCTCCAGCATGATTTGTTCATGTCAGAGACTATGTTAAGATTCCTGGAGCAAGTGACCCTTGTGCAGTTTGATTTACAAATGTTTAAAACAAAAAACGCAAAGTGGAAAACTTGGTTTACACAGTCAATTTTATTATTAGCGCTTTTGTTTAGACATTGCCAAACTTCTTCAGATCTAACTCAAAAACTGCATGCATCAATGACATGACCCACTGGAGTCACTAGATCTTAACAGTAAACTACCTTAAAGCTACTTTTTAAAAGCAGAAAACACTGCAAATGTACAACAAAATAAAGTGCCTGACATTCACTCAATACATGTCATATTATGAACATTTCCAGCAGTTAAATTATTACTTTATTATAAAAGCTTAAGAATCGTTGTAGCTACTGTTGTTATACCACTTTATTATAAAATTATTGTTAAAATGCTATAAAAATGCCACTTTTAATGATTTATATGAATAAATATATAATCCAGTGTATAGATAAAAGACATAAAAAAACATATGAAAAAAACACGAAAAAATAGAAAAAGTATTATAAACACGGGGACTTTAAAATAGACAATTTTTCACAGACTTTGGTTGATTCCAGCAGGTCTAGGACAAATATTGCAACAGTTGTCATTAACCTAAAGCTTTATTTATGTAAGCTTAATTTCAAATTATTGTTCAAAGGTGACATGACAATGTCTGCTGACACACATATAGCTAGCACATTCAATCCACTCTTCCAACCTGCTCTTATGATTTATGAGAATATATGTGAACTTGACTTTCGACACGTGTTGCATAAGAGCAACAAGGTTGCAGATAATTTAACAAGTAATGAAAGGGAACTGTTAACATACCTCAAAGGGCAGAATATCTGAGTTATGAAACCTGACAAGGGGGTGGGTTAGTGATTATGGATGTGCATATCTACAACAAGAGAATGACAAAAATTTTGGAAACCAATACATATGAAGAAGTTTAAAAAAAAATCAAGTTAATGGAGCCTACAAAAGTATAGCAGCGTCCCTGCAGGACATGTTTCTTGAGAGACGTATTGATATCAACTTGCATAACTATCGCACTATATCCTCTCCTACAATGCCATTGATCTTTGGCACACCGAAGATTCATAAGGGAATGAATGAACCCCCTATCCGTCCCGTAGTCGATGGGCACAATTCTGTCACTTTTGCTTGTGCTAAAATTTGGATCTTAAGTTAAAAGGTTTCTTGCAACAAGAAACACAAATACGCAAAGACTCATAGCATTTTTTGAAATTGTTAAATGAAGCAGAGTACAATGATGCCTACTTGTTTCTTATTATTGATGCCAGGACCTTTTCTCAGTGATCCTACAATAGCTGGGCATTAACTGGGTCACTGACTGTTTATTTGAAAAAGCTGTATCACAATTGGAAATTAATTTATATGTGGGTCTGTTTGAGCTTGTACTAAAAAACAACTATGTATTTTCTACAGAAAGTAGGGGTGGGGGCATGGGGTCATCATGCGGTACCATTTTTGCAAATCTGGTTATGGCCCAGTGGGAAAGGAAGTATGTTTTAAATAAGCATGAATACAAAGAGAAAATCTCTCTGTATTTAAGATACCTGGATGACATCTTTATTTTGTGGGCAGGAGATGAAAATGACTTAAAATAATTTGTTAATTATTTGAATGGCACTACTGATTTTTTGACCTTTACATATGAAATGAGTAACACTGTTACATCTTACTTAGATGTAAACATGTGTAAAGATCAATATGCTAAAATATTTTTTTCTAAAATACATAGGAAGTAAACATATTCCAACTTGCTTTTGCATTATGACAGTGGACATCCTGCCCATCAAAAGAGATCAGTTGTCAATGGACAACTGGTCCGTGCAGCCAGGATGGTCACATTAAATGAACAGTTTCATATACAATGTGACAACTTGAAAGGAATGTTTAAAGTTAGGAGCTATCCAGATAGACTGTTGACAGAACTGATTGGAGAGGTTTCCCATAAAAGGAAACATGGTCATTTTCAGATGAGATTAAATAATGAAAAAAGTGAGGTGTAGATACTTGGGAACATCAACACTGATAAAGTAGCCTAACTTATACCTCTAGTTTTATTACATCTTATAGTAGTGATTATGAGACAATAAGAAATATACTAGTAAAAATTGGGTACTTATTGAGGAAGATGCCCATCTAAGGGACACACTAAAAGAAAGACCTAGATTAATTACAAGAAAAGGTACAAATATTAAGGCTCCGTTAGAGCAAAATGCACAAACGGAAGGAACCCAGGAATGAAAAAATGTGGTATGTGGAGTTACTGTGCCTTAATTAATATAAGGGACAGTTTTGAAATAAGAGGTATTAAGTACAAGCTGGGAGGTAAATACAACTGTTACACAAAAGGGTTGGTATACTTGGCCACCTGTCAAGATTGTCCTTCATACTATATAGAGAGAACCTTGAAAGAAAGAAAGAATACATGAGCATGAATATGCTATTAAGAAGCACAAATTAACTAATGTTCTAGCCAAACATGTTAATAGTAATAAGGGCCATGAATTTAAATATATGATAATAGAGCAAGTTTTGGTCAGCCCAAAGGGTGGACCTTGGTGTTTGTAATTAGAAGAGAAAGAATTAAAATGGCAAATCATGCTTAATGCATATGCATGGCCTGGTCTGAATGATTATTCCTCTGTCAATAGTGTACTTTAACAAAGGGCCTTGAATAGATAGACGTGGTACTTCTAGCATAGTATTATTAGTGTCATAGACAAGCAGGGGGTTCTCATGCTTTTTTTAAATTTTTTTGCACATTTTTATAACACTTTTTGTACTTTTTCATGATTTTTTCATATTTTTTTTTATATGTCTTTTACCTATACACTGGGCTATATATTTATTTAGTCATATAAATCATTAAAAGTGGCAATTTGTTATAGCATTTTAACAGTAATTTTACAATGAAGTGGTATAACAAGAATAGATACAATGATTATTAAGCTATTATAATAAAGTAACAATTTAACTGCTGGAAAATGATCATATGACATGTATTGAATGCATGTCAGGCACCTTATTTTGTTGTACTGCATTTGCAATGTTTTCTGCTATTTAGAAAGCAGCTTTAAGGTAGTTTACTGTTTTTAATGGAATATTTGGTCATGCTATCATTAAGATCTATTGACTCCAGTGGGGACTAGTGGGTCATATGATGAGGAAAAGTTTTAAAGTTCATGCATGCAGTTTTGAGTTAGGCTGGCCCAGAGACTGTTCTGTAAGACAGGCTCAGGTCACCCCTGAGCAGCATGCAGGAGACAGAATACAGTGAGAGATAGAGCCTTGCATTTTCTTGGTGAGAAACCTCTGTGGTCTCTCCAGCTGCTGCAGGTGTCTGGTGACGTACATGCAAAACAGAGCACTGTACTCACTTATTGGTCTGATGAGGGCCAAGTATAATGGAATTATAACATCCTTAGATCTACCTGCAATGCATTTACTTATTAGATGTGACTCACAGAAGGATTTCCTTACCACTCTGGATATGTAGTGGTTGAATTTCAGATTGCTATCAACCTGAATACCCAGCTCACGTACCACTGGGTCTAAACTTGGGGGGGGGGGGGGTGCGTCTGTAATGTAATTAGCAGAGATGTCTGCTTTCCCAAAGGGGAGTAATGCATTTATTTGCATTTAGCTTGAATCCATGGCTTTGGCACCACTATTTCTCTGCATTAAATCTTTCTGCAGTATATTAACATCTTTGGGGGACTCAATGATTGTTCCCAGTTTGCAAACGTCAGTGAACTTAGTCAGCCACAGGCCATCTATGTTTGCCTGGACTTCTGAGTAATAAATTCCAAACAGTAAAGCGCCCAAAATAGAACCTTGTGGTATGTCAATGGACTGGTCTTTTGCTAGAGGTGAAGTCAACCACTTTGACAGTATGTGCCCTGTTGGTGAGCCAAATGGCTATCCATCTAGTGATGCAGGGGTTAATTCCCAATTGGAAGAGCTCTTCTATAATACTTGAGTGGGAGATTGTGTCAAATGCCTTGGCTAGTACAAGGTAGGTGGTATATACTGTCTTTCCCTCGTCCAGGGCATTTTGACTTTCTTGAAGAAGTCAACCAGGTTTAAAAAGCATGCTCTACACTTAATGACTCCAAACTGGAGTTTGGGGATTACCTATATCCTTGTTGATAAGGTCTTCTGCCTTTTTTAATTTCTCCAAGTCTTTTGGGTTTCTAATACTATGAAGCGAATGGACCTCATTCCTAAGTCAAAGTACGATTAATGTTCATGAGTATTGTTTCAATCTTTGATGTCAGCCAAAAGTGCTCTTCGCAGCACACACAATGTGCCCAGTAATGACTCCTCCTGCAATTCGTATGGGGTTACATGGATTAGTAACATATCTAAATACGACAGTTTTTCTTCTGGAAGTATTTTTCTTTCCTCTAATTTCTCTTTTAACCATTTTGTATATCTTGTGTCTAGAAATTCTGGGCTTTTTACATAATAGTAACAATACATAATTTCTTTCTTATCCTCAATAGTCCACGCTGGGTCTTGTGCACCCAGCTATCTTTTTTTGTTTTGACTTACTTCTGTCCATGATATATGCTATATAAATAGAATCTATATATCAGTGTCGCCTTGGTGAGATTTTGTGAAAAACAGGGTCCACCTCGTGAAGACACTCACCAAAACTTGAGGATGAATTCAATTATGGGTCTATAATTCCAAGAGTCATTTGATGTCCCCCTTTGCACAGAGGGATTACTGTTACTGTCCATTCTGCTGGAACATAGCCAGTTTGCAGGCTGTGGTTTAACAGGGATCCAAGTGGTTCCGCTGGGTCACATTTTAAGTTGTTTAGAAGGCAACCTAGGATGTTATTGGGTCCCATTGATGCTGTGTTTGTGGCCTTGGACAGCTCACAGATGACCTGCTCTCTTGAGATAACAGGCTGAGGAATGGTAGCAGGCATACTTTGGGGGATGACCAGTGGGGACCAGAGGGTGATGTCTGCTCCAAATCTGTCAGCTAGCAGGGGTGGTTATTACCTCTGGTTGAGTATGGCTGGTGTCATCCATAACCAGTTCAGCACATAGCTGGTATTCCCTTTTAGATTTTAGGCACAGTTAAAGAATGCCTTGTGATTATCCTTAGCTAAGGAGGCTATTTTTTTGCTTTGTAATTAGCTGTGGAGGACTTGACAAGATCTCTAATTTATTTGTTTAAGCTAGAGGGGGATTTCGTCCTCTGCTGAGCAAGTTTTCTCTTGTTCTTGGACATTAATTTCTCTATCTTGTTGTTGTTTATTTCGTTGTATAGCCTGTTTATACTAGGGGTCCACCAGGGTGGCATTTTTGTTTTGGTAAGACCTGTTCCAGTCAGGCACAGCTGATTCTATATAACTTCCTAAGTGGTTGTACACTTCTGCATAGCAGTCCATGTTATCTGTGTTTGAGGGGGCTTTGAAACTTCTTATACCATCCTTTAGTAGGAGGTAATTTGTCTTGGAAAATTTTTTAAGTGTTTTTGAGCTTGACGGGGCATCTGGCCTTATAATTACAATGAACAAGACTGATTTATGGTCAGAACTTACCAGGGAGGACATCACATGGGAGGAGGGGGGTGCAGTGCCTTTCCATGTTAGTGAGTACTATGTCCAGGATATTTTAGCCCCTTGTGGGAGTGCTGACTAGCTTTTCCAGAGCATTTGCATCAACAAAGTCCAAGAAACTCTGAGCCAGCATGTTTGTGGTTGCGTAGGTTTCCCAGTTGATGGAATGACACTTAAACTCACCAATGAGTAAGGTGTTGGGCTGTATGGCAAGCGACTCCAGTAAGTCCAGATATGTAGTATGCTTTCCCTGGCTCATGGTGGGGGACCTATAGTTAGCTATGATGTGGTAGGGAGTTTTGCCAATAGTTAATTGGATATGGAGTCGCTCAAGAGTGTCATGCTATCTGACCAGTCTTGAGGTGTACTTGTCCTTAATAAGGACGGCTACACCTCTTCCTTTGGTTCCTTCATGCTCAGTTTGTGGTCTGCACATATGGAAGGCATAGCCCTGCACAGCAGGGGTGCCTTCTGCAGCTTTGAACTATTTCTTGGTGACTGCACAGATGTCGGCATCTTCCAAGGTGAAGAGTGCTTCCAGGAAGTGCAGTTTCTTGTTTAAACTCCTGGCATTAAGTAGCAGTACCTTGAGTTTATCTGGAAAGGATTTTGTTAAGTTGGGAGGTTTGTTATTTTGACACTGCCTAAAGAAGGCACAACAGGGGTGGAAAATGCCTTTGCCATATCTAAAAGCTTAGCTGAGACAGGTGCAGATAATCCCTGGCAAAGCAGAGTGGTCTGTCAACCATGTCTTCCCAGGCTGACAGATATTGGATCCCCTTGGACTGACACCAGAAGCTAAGCCAATTGTTAAAGTCAATCATTTTTTGTTTGCATTGTGGCATCATGCTTGGAGAAGGCAGAATGCTGCTTAATGCTAGGCTTACACCAGTGTGGTTACACATAATCTGAGAGCTCAGTCATGTCTTTCTTCATGCAGTCCAGACAAGTATATCTCAAGTCATTCACCCCAACATGCAGTATGACAGATTAATTGTGGTTGACGGACTGGAGTGCTTCAGTGATTTCACAGATCTTGTCACCTGACAGGCAGCTAACCATAACCAGCTCCTTATCCAGCCTGGTGAGGAGAACATCTATGTGTCTCACACTATGGAGTCTCCTATGACCAGTACATTAGGTTATGTGGTGTTATGTCTTACATGTTTATTTGCTGAGACACTGGTGTGTGTGCATTATGTGTTGTGGCTGCTTTTTGCATTGTTGTGTGTGTAAGTGGTTTCCATCTGTGAGGCTTCTGATCTTTTGGTAAGTTACTAGTCAGTACGTCATATGTAGGTTTGTGTGTCGTGCCCTTATTTAGTGTAGGAAGTGATGTGTGTGTGCCGACAACCTGTTTGGCATTTGATTTGTCCTTATGTGAGAGTCTTTTCTTCAATTTCATCATGTAACTACATCTCTCACATAAAGTATTTATTTGTTTCAGGAGTTAGTTGTCTTAAGTATACATGTGACAGTTGCTACACTGCCTCAGGATACCCATGTCAATCAGATTTGCCAAAGAGATGATTGAGAAACTGTCCATCCATTATAGCAGGTTCTTACTGTACGTTTTATTAGGGAAGGGAAAGGGTCAATCTGACAGTACTTTGCTGGCAGTTCCGAGATGACAAGAGGGACCTATATTTTGTGTAGGCTAAGGTTGATCAATAAAGCAACACTGCTCAGTGCACAGCTGAGCTGCTCCTAGAGGAGCAGAAAAGCTTGGAAGAGTTTCACTGACAGCCGTTTAGGGAAAAGCTGAGCTTCAAGCTTTTGCATCTATACAAGGCACTGCTAACCCCTGCTTGATGAACAGCAGCACCACTGAAACGTGAGGCTTAAATACGACAAAAGAGAAACAAGTTTTAAGCTAACTATCGGTTAAGAAAGCACATAATAAGCCTTCCACCAGCAATCCCCAACTCAGACAGGTTAGATCAGCACACTTTTGCTACAAGAGTGCAGAAAAAAACTTGTTAATGTAGAATAGCTGTTTGGAGCTCAAGTGTAACAAGACCATACAAATTACTTACAAGAACAGCCTTACAACTATCAGATACAATGTAATACAGTGCAATTAACTACTTAAAGCAGCAGGTGACAGTACATTTTTTAATATAAAGTGCATAAAAAACTGCAAACAACTAAAGAAACTGCTAAAATACAGTCACAGTTTATGAGAAGTGCAAAAAATACTTATTTTTGTCTTTTCAGTAATGGATTGCTCAAGCTGAAAGCAGATTCTCAGCTATCTGTAGCAAAGCTGCCAAACAACGAGCAGCTCTGAGTACCTATCCCTTCCATTTTCCCCCAACTCTCTTTTTTACTGTCTCATTTCCCCTCCCATACTATCTGCTGTCCTCCTTCTTCTTCCCACTCACTCCCTTTCTTACCCTTTGATTAAATCTCAAAGGATCATAGGGGTGGGAGGTTGGCATAATGGTTAAGGTGTTTACCTTACAGACACAAGGTGCAGGATTTGATTCTTACGTTGGGCAATTGGCTAGGCTTAAAATGGCCCACAAGGGTAGTTAGCCTAATACTAATCTATGAACCTAAGAACCTATAGGAAATTCAAGGTGAGTGTGTTTTGCAGTCATTTGGTATGCACCCTTAGACTGCACCACCTCTCTCAAGGAGGGCTGCTACAGTCTAGCCTGGGGTGGATTTGTGAAAACCCGTTCAATCATCCAGGTTCTGTTTAAAGGAAGATAGTGCATCACACTGGTTAATTTGCAAGGGGAGTCTGTTCCAGAGAGGTGAGGGAGGTGCAACATGATGAACCTTTCTCTCCACCCTGTTTTATTTACCTGCTGTTGAACATGTAGTTCCCTGATAATGATATTAATGAGACTGTTTGAGCTGCAGAGATACAACAGATCCAGGACCACTGGGTTCCTAATGGCATGGAAGGCAGGGCAGAGGGACAGTATCTCCACTCTTTAATGGTAGCTTATAGCAGCGGTACCCAACCACTGGGCCGCAGATTGGTACAGGGCCATGTATCATTTGGTACCGGGTTGCATAGAAAGAACAAAAAAAAAAACTTTTCATGTTGGGCGCCCAACTGTTCCAAAAAAAGTGTGTGTGTGTGTGTGTGTGTGTGTGTGTGTGTGTGTGTGTGTGTGTGTGTGTGTGTATGCGTATGAGTGTGTTTATGTTTCTGTCTGTGTGTGTGAATGAATGCATGCATGACAGCAGAATGTATATGTGTGTGTGAAAGCAGAAGAGACCGTGTATGTGTGTATAAGAGAGAGTGAACTGTGAGATCGATCAAGCTGTTATTTTACACTCGCTAAGCAGCGCTTTTGTTGTTTAGTAAGTGTAAAATAAAATTAAATGAAACAGAAAAAAAGTGTGTGTGTGTGTGTGTGTGTGTGTGTGTGTGTGGGCATGTGCGTGGGTGTGTTTCTGTCTGCATGTGTGAGTGAATGCATGCACAAAAGCAGAAGAGTGTGTGTGTGTGTGTGTGTGTGTGTGTGTGTGTGTGTGTGTGTGTGAGAGAGGGAGAAAGAGAGTGAGAGCGATCCCTGGCAACAGCAGCATCAGTTAAGAGGTTTGCGTACCTCTCGACTATACCTCTCAACCTCTCTGCACAAGAAATCGGGACAGAGCTACAAATAACGGGAAAAATGACCAAAAGTAAGGACAGATTTTACATAGTGCTTTTATAAACTTAAAAGGTTGCTAGAACAACAGGATTTCCATTAGCATGTATTATCTGAACGATATAAAGTATGAAACTCAAATGCCTGTCATTATTTAATGACTTCAATCCCCAGTCATTTGCCAGAAAACTACACACTTTATGAGGATGGGACCAAACATACGAGCCAAACATCTGGACATTCTTCAAAAATGTAGACAATTGAATGGTATCCACTGTTAACTTTTTCCTCAAGATATCTGGATAAACCTAAAATAAATGGGAGACAAAGGCTTAAAATAGGAACATATTTTACTTGATTATTTGGATTTGTATTAGCATACATTTTCTAAAACAGAGGTGTTCATGAGAGAGTGAGTGAGAATGACAGTAAAGAGATTTGCATTCCTCTGGACCTTTCAGCTGAAGAAATCTGGTTAAACCCTAAAATAGAGAGGGAACAAAGGCTCAAAAATTGGAACAGATTTTAGTTACTGCTCTTATAAAATTCCAGACTTACTTAAATAAAAGGATTTGTGTTAGTATGAATTTTCTGAAGAAAATAATAGTGTGAAACTCAAATGTATGCCATTATTTAGTAACCTTAATCTCCAATTACTGGCAACAAACCAAACATTTTAGGAGAAAGGGACCAAAAAAATAAAGTAAATGCCTGGATATTTTTAAGTGCTATACTTTGGATGTAAAATGCTTCCTCCAACACCATTAACGTATACTACAGCAAGTTTGAAACATTATGCGGAGGAACTATTTTATATCAAAAGTATATAAAAAATAATATAGTACCTAATAAATAAATAAATACAACACAATTTTACAGAGAGCTCATTCTCTAAGTGCAATAATGCCCTCCAGGGTTGTGTGTTAATGTGTAATTATTGCCCTTCCAGGGGTGTAGAGGCCCTCTGCCTTTGGCATTGGACCTCATATCACCCCTGAGCGGATGTTAATAAGAAGTTATGTTCTTACCATAACGTTCCACGTTTATTGTTCATCTCGCCTTTGTTCTTACACACGGGTTCGGAGCCAATCCTCGGCTCCGAGTCGGCCGCATCACCAGCTCCGCATCTTCGAGAAAGCTCGAGGCACAGTAATATCCCATGATCCTCAGGTGCTAACCCTCAGATCTAGTTTGCTATACCAGAAGAATCCCTCTAGAAACTGTGTCCTAAACACTTAGAACAAACACTACACACTGTCCGGTACGCTGCCATCAAATAGAGGAGAAAAGATGCCATTCCTGATGCACAAGTAATAAGCTGAATGCTAACAATGTCTAGAGAAGACTGAACAAGAATTCAGTTGAACCTGTTCTCCCAGACCGCAGGACGGGGGATGGAGGGGGGGAATGTAAGAACAAAGGCGAGATGAACAATTCACATGGAACGTTATGGTAAGAACATAACTTCTTAATGTGAAATTGTTCAATCTCGCCGTTTGTTCTTACACACGGGTAGCGTCCCTAGCTCCTTTTTCCTGGGTGGCTCAAGGGAGAACATTCCTGAGTACAGTGGAACCAAACGTCGTCCTGTCCCTGGAGTTTTTGTCTAGTTTATAGTGGGCGATAAAAGTATGTGGTTTTGCCCAAGTTGCCACTGCACAAATGGTATCTAAAGGCAAACGAGTTGTATGGGCTGAAGAGGTAGCGATCGCCCTTGTAGAATGAGCTCTGGGTTTGAAAGGGAGTTGTTGTTTCGATTCAGCATATACAAAATTTATGCAGCCTGAGAGCCATTTGGATAAGGTAATCTTCGTTACCGCCTGTCCTTTCCTTTGGTCAGCATATGAGACAAATAACTGGTCTGACTTTCTGTATTCTTTTGTCCTGTGTAAGTAAAATCTCAGCTGCCTGTGGACGTCCAATTTGTGCAGCGTGTATTCTAACTTATTGGAGCGTTTTTTGAAGAAGGTAGGCAGTTCAATAGACTGATTGATGTTTTGAATCGAACAAACCTTCGGAAGGAAGGATGGATTTTTGCGCAAGGTTACTCTATCTGGGTGAAAAATCATGTACGGGGGTCAGATAGATAGAGCCTGCAACTCTGAAACTCTCCTGGCGGAAGTGATGGCAACCAGAAAGAGCATCTTCCACGAAATATATTTTAACGGGGTTGTGGCGGCTGGTTCGAATGGGGGCAACATGAGTTGTGACAGCATGAGATTAAGATTCCAAGGGGCCACTGGATTACGAAAGGGGGGACGGAGGTGAAAGGTACCTTTCATAAAAGCTTTACAAAGCCTGTGGGACATAAGAGAACTATCTCCCTGACCAACATGAAAATTGGATATAGCCGCCAGTTGTACCCTTATTGTGGATGTTGATGCACCTTCTTGAAAAAGTGTGGTAAGGAAATCTAGTATCTTGTGTACCGGAGCCCCGAATGGGTCTATACCTTGTTTGGAGGCCCAGTACGCAAAACGGTTCCATTTGTTGCTGTACAATTTCCTTGTAGATGGTTTGTGAGAAGATACAATAATGTGTTGTACTGCAGGGGATAGTAACTCTGACCTGGCTAAGATGGGAAGCGGAGCAGCCAAGCTGTCAGTTTGACGGACTTGAGGAAGGTGTGAGGAACTCCCGACGAATGTGTCAACAGGTCTGGCTCCGGGTCCAGAATCCATGGTTCCTCCACTTGATGAGATTGAAGGAAGGGAAACCAGATTTGTCGAGGACAGAATGGGGCTATCAGTATTATGGTCCTCTCCAGACGTTTGGCTTTCTGCAAGAACCTGGGAATTAGTGGAACAGGAGGAAAGGCATAAAGGAGACCCAGGGGCCAATCGTGTAATAGTGCGTCCCTGGGGACACCCCCCGGAGGGGGTAACAGGGCAAAGTAGCTTCTGCATTTGGCATTCAATGGGGATGCAAACAGGTCGCAGCAAGGCTGGCCCCATCTGCGGAAAATCTCTCCTGCCACTTGAGATTTGAGGGACCACTCATGAGGGAACAGGATGGCTCTGCTCAGCCTGTCCGCGATTACGTTGGATGTCCCCAGGATGTGCTTTGCTATCAGAAAGCGTCTGGTGAACTTCGCCCATTGCCAAATTCTGAGGGCCTCTCTGCATAACGGGTAAGACCTGGTTCCCCCTTGCTTGTTTATGTACCAGACTACTGACATGTTGTCTGTTTGAACTGTCACTGTTCTCGGAGGTAAGGACTTGTGAAAGTGTTGCAATGCAAGAAACACTGCCCTCAGCTCTAGGACATTGATGTGCAGGTTGTACTCCAAGTTGGACCATTGACCTTGGACTGTTTGTCCCTGAAAACCTCCCCCCCACCCTATCAGGGAAGCGTCCATGGTTAGAGTTGCTACCGGACTGGGTAACACAAACGGTCATCCTAGTGTTAGATCTTGACTGTGTATCCACCACAAGAGATCATTTTTGCAAGAGTTTGTGATCAATATCTCGTGAGATAGTGGAAGTTGTCGGTAAGACCACTGAGCGAACAGCATCCACTGAAGAATCCTCATATGCATCCTGCCCAAGGGGACTACGATAAGGGAGGCTGCCATCAAGCCTAGTACTCTTAATATTTGTCACGCAGGGACTCTCTTGCTTTGGAGAAGGACCGAAATTTGATGTCTGAGGTCTGACACTCTTGGTGGGGGGAGAGTAACTCGAGCCAGGGAAGTGTCTAGCTGTGCTCCTATAAATAAGATACACTGTGACGGCGATAAGATAGACTTTCCAAAATTTACCGTTATGCCTAGAAAGGAGCAGAGGCTGATGGTGTTGTCCCTGGCTTGGAGAAGACGATACTCGGTGGTGGCGGATAGGAGCCAGTCGTCTAGATAAGGAAACACCCAGAATCCCTTTTGTCTCAGGTGAGACGCTACTACTGCCATGCATTTGGTGAACACCCTGAGGGCTGAGGTGAGACCAAAGGGCAGAGCGCAAAACTGGAAATGACTGGCACCCAGCTGGAAGCGCAGATGATCTCTGGATGCCCTGGCAATCTTGATATGGTAGTACACGTCTTTGAGATCTATAGAGCACATCCAGTTGCCCTCCTGCAGAAGAGGAAGGATTGACTGTAGCGTGACCATCCGGAACTTTTTCTTTTTCACGAAGGCATTTAGTTTGCTGAGGTCCAAAATTGGCCTCCAGTCCCCTGTTTTCTTTGGAACTAAAAAGAACCTTGAGTAAGTTCCGGATCCTATTTGGTCCGCCGGGACTGGTTGGATGACTCTGTTTTCGAGCAACCTTCTTATCTCTATGGTTGCCTGGTCTCGCAGACTGGATGGAAAGTCTGGGAGCTTTTTGGGGTTGGGTGGCATTCTGATGAATGGAATATTGTAGCCTCTGGTAACTATGCTTTTTACCCAGGAATCTGATGTAAGATTTAGCCAGGCCTCTGGGTATAAAGCCAAGCGACCCCCGACTGCCTCCAGAGTAGGACAGTCGGGCCTGCACTCAGGAGTGCTGGAAGGGCTTCCCAGAGAAAGTATCTCTGTCGCCCAGACTTTGCGGACCCCCCTCTGCCGGCTGGGCAGTGTCTTCCATTTCTTCCCCCTCCTCTGCCTCTGGAGGGGGCCTCACTTTGGGTGGGCTGAAAGGATCCCTGAGTCTTTCGGAACCACATTTTTCCGCCTCGTTGCCCTTTGGGGTAGGGTCTAGATGGGGCGGAAAAACGGACCCCTATGGCAGACAGGGTCTTCCCTTCTTGCTCACACCTCGTGAGAGTCTCCTTTACTTTGGGTCCAAACAAGGAGGCACCATCAAAGGGGGCGTTGGCAAAGGAAAACTTGAAGGCTTCCGCAAAGGAGCATAAGCGCAACCAGGATTGCCTCCTTAGGGCGATCGCTGAAGCTGCCACTCTACTCGACCCTTCGGCTGCGTATGAAATCAGCCTCATGGATGAGTTCACTATGGAATTTAGGGTGTTAAGTTGCGCTGTCACTTTCTCGGCGACAGCAGCATCTGTGTTTCCCTGGAGAGTATCTCCCAGTTCCTGAATGAGATCTCTCTGTAAATGCGTGAAATGCGTAAGGTAGTTGAGCGATCGGATGGAAAAAGTCACAGAACTAAATACGCGCTTCCCATACCTGTCCATCATCCTGGAATCCTTATTAGGGGGATGGACAGAGGAAGATGATTCAGACATCTCCTTCTTAGTGGCCGCCGCCACCACCATAGAATCCACGGGAACTCCTTTTGTAAGGTAAGGTTTGTCCTGGGAGACTGTCATGTATTTGTTAGGCTTGCGGGGGACTGGTTCCACTGTATCGGGCGTTTCCCAAGCCCTCCGGGCTATTAGATCCATGAGTTCGTCAAATGGCAGGGTCACCCAGGAGGTAGAAGGTTGAGCCCCAAATGCCTTCAGCAAGACCGTTTCATCCACAGAAGGGGTAAGGGCTTGCCAGTCTCCCCTCTGTTTCAGGATTTCCAAAATGTCTGCAAACGAGACATCTTCAGAGGGGACCGTGGGGACCCTTCTGCTTCATCCAAATCGGTATCAGATGTGAGAGATTCCTGAGGGGAATCAATGTGCCTCCTCTTGCACGATCGTTTCCTCGGAACGTCTTCAGCGGGGGCTTCTGAGGATGCATTCAAGGAACCAGGGTCGCCCTGTGGGGCTGTTTGAGGCATTGGGTCTCGACGCTTGGTAGGGACCGAAGGCACAGAAGCAGAATGCGGGCCTTTTGGGGAAGGAGAAGAAGAGACTGATGATGTATGTGTCTGATCAGACATGACCTTCCTCATGATGTCGAAGGCACCGGTGCCCCGATCTGAGGATCCGACCCGATCCGAAGATGGTGGTCATTTCTCCGGAATCGGAACCACGGGCTCCGACACCGAGGACAGATCCGAACTGATCTGAGCTGAGGCACTGAGGGGAAGAGTTGGAACTGACATCTCGGTTCGACTATCCGCCCCGGAACCCAGGAAAGATCTTTGGCTCCGAGACTCTCCGGCTAGTTCCGAAGGAGTTGAGCTCAATGGGGCCGATAGCGCTACTGGAGGCTTCGGCACTGAAGGCTCTACGATCATCAGTTCTTCGATTCCTTGCTCTGATGACTCGACGGGTCTCGGAGGAGGAAGTGTCGAAGAGACAGGAATAGTCTTGAGTTTCGAAATCAGCTGGGACGAAACCTCGATTAGTTTGGACAGAGCCGAGTTCTCCATTAGCTTCTGTACCACTCAGTCCACATTAGCGTCAGAAAGCGGCCTCGAAGAACGGGTCGAAGGGGCCGAAGCCGTCACCGAGCGAAGGATAGAAGGCGGTGGTACCTCTGACACCGGCTCCAAGACCTGAGTCTCGATCAGAGACAAGCGCTCGACGCCTGGCACAGAGGTCATAGGAGCCGGTGTCTGAATCTGGAAAGAGGTGCTTGGAGCCGATGACTTGGGTTCCAACACTCTTGAAGACTTCGACCCCTTCGAAGACTTGGACACTTGTTCAGCCTTGTCCAGGGCCTCTTGAAATTCGGGTTTAAGCAACCCTCTGTCAACCAACTTCCTGCGTCTTTCCAGCATGACCCTCCCACTAAAGGAATGACAGATGGAGCAGTCTTCCTGCAAGTGGAGAGGGCCAAGACAGTAGACGCAGGATGAGTGGTTATCAGTAATGGACATCTTCTGTCCGCACTGACATCTCTTAAAGCCTGATTTGGCTTTCTCTGACATTCTGAATATAGTATAGGTCCAAAAACACAGCACACTTATAGAAACACACTATATCAATATATGTGTAAATTTAAATGTCTATACTAATAATAAACCTACTATATTATAGAAATATCCAGAAACACAGCACACTATAATATATATAATTAAGAAGAAAAGAAAGTTAAGGCAAAAATTTACAAAGGAGTATGTAAGTACTGTCAATCCTGACAGAAAAAACGCAGGCCTTAATTAGTAAAAAAATTAAACTATCTATTCTACCCAAAATACACTCAAATAACACTCCTATACTATATTACTTATAAAATTTCTATTTTTAAACACTAAGAACTACTATAGGTCGACTATAATAGAAAAAAATATACTGGCCCGAGCCTCTCATCTGCTGCGATCTGCTGCTAGTGGCAAACTAGATCTGAGGGTTAGCACCTGAGGATCATGGGATATTACTGTGCCTCAAGCTTTCTCAAAGATGCGGAGCTGGTGATGCGGCCGACTCGGAGCCGAGGATCGGCTCCGAACCCGTGTGTAAGAACAAACGGCGAGATTGAACAATTTCACATCTATACATTAAAACACACACCCTGGAGGGCATTATTGCTTATTTATTATGCACATGCGATGGCCGGTCCATGGTACAAAAAAATGTTGGAGACCACTGGCTTATAGTTTTAGGCCAGTGATCACCTTTACTCTTTCATACAAATCTTCACAGTCACAAACAGTTCAGTCAAATACTTACAGCTTAAATTCCTTTCTCTACCTTACTTTTTTTTCATTTAGTATCAGTACCTAGGCCCTACCTACATAGCAGATGTAAAAAGACAAAGTAGAACAAAAACAAACTAATTAAAAAGAAAATTTGTTACAGAATTTAACAATTCATCTTCCCTTTGACAGAGATAAAATTAGGTTATTAACTTGTAATATGCATCTTTCTGATATAGGAAGGATATTAACTTTAGATTATCCATGGCACCACAATATGAGGGAAGTTTCAAAGACTTGATGAATGACTACTACCTCATGTGGATCAAGAACTGTCTCATGTTCACAGATAATACACCCCTTATTGAAAAGGATCTCTACTTGCGAAAGGTGTAAGAACATATGGAATATTTCCAAAAATTTTGGAAAAATGTAAACAAGCTACTAAAACCCACTCAGAAGGCTACCCCCAAACCAACCACCCCTGACACTAAAGTTCTCATCGAAACACAATTCAACTCCCACTTTGTGAACTCAATTCCATACTTAGTATCACAGGACAGTTTCAACCTCACTATCCCCCCCCAACATAAATAACACTAATACAAGCTTTACCCTCAAAACAGTTTCCACCACTTCAATCAAAAGCATGCTCTCCAAACTAAAAACCTCATCAACAGCAGCTGACCTACTCCCCAGTTATTTCTTGAAACTCACAGCAGATGCTATTGGTATCCCAATCTCCACTCTCATAAACAGATCAATTGTTGAAAAAGTACAGTTGTATACACTTACCATAAATGTAGATGTTCAAGTGTATTTACTGTTGCAGTCATCACACTTGGATTATCTGCCTGCAGGTAGCCCTCAGTTGGCCCGAATACCAGAGACTTAGTATTTCTGTATCAGTTGCTGTCGCTCCAGGACTGACATCAGGTCGTCAGGGGTATAAAAACAGGCAGCCGACACCATTACATCAGTTTTTCTTGCCCCAAATGTCAGGAGTCCCCCAATAGGGGAAAATCACCACAAGTAAAAAGTAAATACCAATACCAATACCCCTGCAAGGGGTGAGTAATATACACAGAGAGAGAGAGAAGGGGGCTGGAGGGAGGGAAACCAGGACTGCAACAGTGAAGTCACTCGAACATCTACATTTATGGTAAGTGTACACAACTGTACTATGATCTTCGTGTTTCACTGCTGCAGTCATCACACTTGGGTTGATTCCCAAAGCTGAAGAAAGGGTGGAGGCAGTCAAGAAGAGTTTGGGCTGGCTGGTATGCCCTGCAGGACTGCAGCTGCAAAACCCGCCCTGGATTTGGAAAATATAGGCAGGTGGTAATGCTTGGTGAATGTGTGTACAGAAGTAGCAGTCTCCAGAATGTCCCTGGTAGGGACAGCCCTGAGGAATGTTGTAGAGGTAGAAGTTGCCCTAGTGGAATGTGTTCTGACCCCCTGAGGGGTTGGTTTCCCATGGTGTTTGTAGCAGAAATGGATACAGTGTGCTATCCATTTGGAAATTATCTGTTCTGAAATGGCCTTGCCCTCTGCCCCGGGTGGAAAACTGAGTAATAACTGGTCAGATTTCCTGAAGGGCTTAGTCCTATCCAGGTAGAATCTGAGCTGTCTGTGCATGTCCAAGGAGTGCAGGATCCTTTCCCCTTTATTTTGAGGATTAGGGAAGAAGGTTGGCAAATAGATAGATTGGTTGAGAGCCACACTGGACACCACTTTAGGCATAAAGGAAGGATTAGTCCTGAAGGAGATCCTGTCAGCATGAAAAAAATGAAGTGTTCCACAGTCATAAGTGCTTGTAGCTCAGGCACTCTTCTAGCTGAAGTGATGGCCAGAAGCAATGCTGTTTTCCAAGAGAGGAATTTTAACTCTGCTGATGCTGCAGGCTTAAAAGGGGGTAGAGTGAGCTTTTCCAGTACAAAGTTAAGGTCCCAAGCAGGGGTAGGTGTTCTCCTTGGTGGCCTTAAGTTGTCTGCCCCTCTCAGGAACAGTTTGATGAGAGAGTGAGAGAAGAGGGGTGGCTCAGTGTTGTAATAAGCCAAGATGGCAGAGGCATAGATCTCAATGGAGGAGAAGGATAGGCCTCTGTGGAGTAGATCTGCTAATTAGTCTAGGATTAGAGGTAGGGAGGGAAGAGTTGTGTCCTCTCCTTTAGACTGAATCCAGGAGCAATACCTTTTCCACTTATCCACATAGGATTTCCTTGTACTGGGTCTTCTGGCTTCAAGATTGATGTCCAGCACCTGCTTGCTTAGGCTGGTCACTGAGGGAAAATTCAAGGAATAAGCCAGGCTGCAAGATTCAGGGTTTGCAGTTGCAGATGCAAGATCTGTCCCCCCTGCTGAGTGAGGAGGGCAGGGCTCTGGGGTAGGTGCCAGGGTGGCACTGGTGACAGGCTGCGCAGTAGTGGGTGTCAGTGCTGGCGCGGCCAGTCCACGTCAATCAGGATTGCCCTTGGTCTGTCCTGTCTTAGCTTGAGCAATATTCTTGAGAGAAGGGGCAGAGGGGGAAATGCATACATTAAGAGGTTTACCCACTGGAAGGATAAGGCATCCACTTTTCAGGCCCTGCTGTGAGGTGTCCTTGTGAAGAATCTTCTGAGCTGGTGATTGCAGGGGGAGGCAAAGAGATCCACCTCTGGTGTTCCCCATTTCTGAATCAGAAGGATGAAGTTGTGTGGCTCTAGTTGCCACTCGTGTGGGTCTAGGAGATTTCTGCTTAAATCGTCTGCCAGTGAGTTCTGTTTGCCTGGCAGGAATTGAGCTTGCAGATGTACCTGCATGTTCAAGGCAGTGTTCCACAGGGCCATGGCTAGCCTGCAGAGTGGGTAAGAGCGGGCTCCCCCCTGCTTGTTGATGTACCACATAACTGTGGTGTTGTCTGTTTTTATTAGCAGGCGTCCTGGTGAGAGTAGGGATCTGAAAGCTGTCAGAGCGTACTGCACAGCTAGCATCTCTTTCTGGTTGATGTGCAGATGCATTTGACTTGGGCTCCAGTGACCCTGAATGCACTTGCTGTCCATGTGTGCCCACCAGGCATAGTCTGATGCATCTGTGGTTAGGGTCTGGACAGCGTGGGGTTGGGTAAAGGGCAGTCTCTTGTTGTGGTTGTATGCTGCTGCCCACCAAAGAAACTCTGTCCTTAGACAGGGTATTATGGGAGTGACCGTTTCCAGGTCCTGAGAATTATGTCACCAAAGACTTTTTAAGTACCATTGAAGTTTCCTCATATACAGTCTGGCATATGGAATTAGTAGGATGTATGAGGCCATGAACCATAGGGCCTGCAGGATTTTCTTGCGGATAGTTGGGTTCTGGTGGCCATTTCTGTAAAATAGCCTGTCAGATAGGCTTGGTTTTCTGGAGTGAGGAATGCCATCTGGGATGCTGTGTCCAATCTTGCTCCCAGGAATACAATCTTTTGACTGGGGACTAGTTTTGATTTATTTTCGTTGATGGTGTACCCCAGGAAGGTAAGTAGGTTTTTTACAAATGTCAGGTGCTGCAACAGCATTTCCTGACTGTCTGCCTGAATCAGGCTGTCGTCCAAGTATGGGTAAATTTGAATATTTCTCTGTCTGCAGTAAGCAATGGCTGGAGCTAGGCATTTTGTGAATACTCTGGGAGCAGTGGATAAGCCAAAGGAAAGTGCAGAGAACTGATAATGCATAGATCCTGCCCTGAAGCGTAGATATTTTCTGTATGGCTCCCTTATAGGGATGTGCAGATAGGCTTCTTTTAAGTCTAGAGTGACTAACCAGGCATCTTTGGCTAGCATAGGTAGAAGCTGCTGCAGGGAGAGCATTTTAAATTTTTGTACCACCACGAAGGTGTTGAGAATTGAAAGATCTAGGCTTGGGCGCCAAGTGCCCTCTTTTCTGGGTACCAGGAAAAGTCTGGAATAGAATCTTTGACCTATCTGTTCCGCAGGAACAGGCTGAATTGCCCTTATAGCGAGCAGGGGTTGCACTTGGTTTTGAGCCTCTGCCCACTGGTTTAGAGGGAGGTCTGGGAACCCTTTTGGGGTTGACAGTGAGTGGAAGTAAAATTTGTACCCCTGGGATACAATGTTGAGGACCCATCGGTCTTTGGTGATGGGAATCCAGTTTTTTGCATGAAAAGCAAGTTTTCCTCCTAGGGGCACAAGCAGTTGGGCAGAGGAGGGGGTTGGAATTGAGAAGTCATTGGGAATTCTTTCTGTAAGGGGGTGGTTTAGCACTCCCTGCTTTAGAGGTGGAGGCACTCCATTGCTTAGATCTCTGCATACCCTGAGACTGTAGTCTGGGGGGTCTGTTTCCCCTGGGTCTAGTTTGAGATGGCCTTGAGGGGGCTGGAAAGGACCAATGTTTCGAGGGGCAATGCCTACTGAATCTAGGAGGCTGTACTTGTAAGAATTCTTTGACTGCCTGCATAGATTTAGCTTTTTCTTCCATCTTTTTAAGAACCTCTTCTGCTTTGGCGCCAAACAGATTGTCCTTGTTCAAAGGAGCATCTAGTAACTTGGATTTGACATGATCTGGCGAGGTCTGCTCCTTAAGCCAAGCATGCCTTCTCAGTACAGAACCAGTGAGTGCTGCCCTGGAAGATGCTTCTATGGTATCAAAGCCACACTGCAATGTATGGTTGCTGACTTGGCTTGCAGAATGCATAAGCTCTTGCAATTCTTTATTTTCTGCACAGTCTGTAAAGGTAGCTATTTTTTGCTTAACAAGTTCCACAATATTTTGTTGGTACTTCAGCATGTGAAACTGACAATTCAAAGCCCTAATGGCAAGAGTTGCAGAGGAATATACTTACCCCATCTGTCCAAAGCTCTGGAATCCCTGCCTGAAGGGGTGGTATTCTTAGCTGTAGTTGCCTTGATACCTTTAGGCCCCTGGGAAATGATCTCTGGGTCAGCAGTAGGATTTTTGAAAAAAGATTTGTGAGAGTCAGGTACTCTGTAGTACCTGTCTGGTTTCCTAGGGGCAGGGGGTAAAGTATCAGGAGTAAGACTGGATTCCATAAAGACATCCACAACTTCCAGGACTGTTGGTATTGCTAAAGCCCTGTGTTGTGGCAAGTCTAGAAATTCTCTGAGTCTCTTTTTGGGCTGAGGATAGTCTTGGCATTCCAGCAGAAATGCTCTCAAAGTATTTAAGGTTTCACCAAAAGAGAATTCCTCTGGAGGAGAGGCAGAGGGAATGGATTCTTCTGCATCAGAATCCTCATAAGCAGACAAGGGCATGTCTTCATAATCGGAAACCTCAGAGTTATCGAACTCTTGGTCTGTTGAAGCTGCTGGGGACTGGTCCCTTTTTCTCTTAGCAGGGGAAGGCTGACTTCCCCATATCAGCATAATAATGTCTTCTGCCATTCTAAGCATTTTATTTTGTGGCAAGGGAGCAGGTGCATGCGCTTTGGTCGTCGGTTTTCTAGGCATAGAGCATACTCTGGGCCATAGAAATTCGGTAGTTTTAGACAGAACTGAAGTAGTCGGTTTGTGTTGAACATCGGTAGTATGAAGAACTTCCTCAGAAGCAGGTGCCTGCTCAGCGGCTCTGGACTCCATCCAAGGTAGAGACATTCGCTTGTTCCATAGTCGAAGAAGAGTCTTATGCCATACCAGACTCTGAACGGGTCTCAGTAGAGGCCTGCGAATCCACTGAAATGCGCATCAGGGGCTGCAAAAGCACCTCACTGAGTACCAGCGAACTGGCGACTAGCTTAACGGAAGCATCATCAGCAGCTTTGAACCAGTGAGGTCTGTCTGTCTTTATCCTTACATTTTTTTGGAATATCAGATGGCTTACCAAAGCCATTTCAGAATACCGAGATTGAGAACAAAAGTATTTAGCGACAATAAGGGCTCGACGACGAATGGATTGTGCGTTGAACAAGGCACAAAACCGACAGCGAGGCACATCGTGGTCTGGGCCTAAACAAGTGACGCAGTAAGAATGAAAATCTCGGTGTGGTATTTGCTTTCCACAGACAAGACAATTATTAACTTTTTCTGACATCGGTTAGTGCAAGAAAAAAGGATCCCCAATGGGGTACTTTGCTTTAGAAGACTACAGGATGATTCAATTAGTAAACAAAAACTCAGGCAGCGGCCGACTGGCACTTGCAAACTGCTTCTGCTTTGGGCTCCTCGGCAAGAAAGACTGATGTAATGGCATTGGCTGCCTGTTTTTATACCCCTGACAACCTGAGGTCAGTCCTGGAGCGACAGCAACCGAAGCAGAAATACTAAGACTCTGGTATTCGGGCCGACTGAGTGCTACCTGCAGGCAGATAACCCAAGTGTGATGACTGCAACAGTGAAACACAAAGAACATCTATGTGCCCAAACTCTGGAAAATATCCTATGTTACATCCATACATAAAGGCGGGACCTCCTCTGAACTTAATAACTACAGACCCATTGCTATACTCTCCCCCTGGCCAAAATCCCAGAAAAATGCATCCATACCCAGGTGCTAAAATATCTCCTAGACTGCAACATCCTGTCACCTACTCAACATAGTTTCAGACCTGCCCATAGTACCACTACAGCCCTCCTCTGCTTCACAGACACAGTAAACCGTCTCAAAGACGAAGGCCTGCAGGTGTCAACTCTTTTTTTGGATATGTCCAAAGCATCTGATACAGTCTCGCACTAAATCCTGCTAAACAAACTAAACCAATATCACCTAAAAAAATTCCACTCTTACCTGGTTCCAAAGCTACTTAACTGACAGGTACCAACCTGTGAAATGGGAAAATTCTCTCTCTCTCTTCAGCTGCCCGTAACTATAGGAGTTCCACAGGGCTCTGTCTTAAGACCACTACTATTCACAATCTTCACAAATGACCTCCACACCTCCACACAGCATGCATCTATCATTCAGGATCAAGATGATACTACCTTAATCTGTGCAGCACAAAATATTCCCACCCTCCTACAAACAACTCAACTTGCATTCTCTGACGTTGAAAACTACCTTACGAAAGACCAACTTATCCTCAATCCAAAGAAAACTCAGCTTATGATTATAACCAGTTCTAACAAAAACACTGATAACTGTGAAATTCACTATCTACTCCACAAATGCTACTCCAATCTCTCCAGTGGCACAGGCTAAGCTATTGGGAATAACCATAGACTCCCACCTAAAATTTGATAGTCATCTCAACTTAACTATTAAAAATGTACATGCCAAACTGGGATCACCCTACCGTATCATACCATTTCTTACCAAAAACACAAGATCAGCCATTGTCCGCACCCAACTTCTATCCACCCTACTCTATGCATCTCCCATTCTGACTAATCTCAACAAAACTGAACTAAGCAAAATGGAAGCCTGCTATAACAGAATTGCCCACTTTGCTGTAAACTGCTCATATAGAACTCATCACTGTACTGTTTTGAGACAGCTCCACTGGCTTGAACTGCCCAACTTCCTAACCTACAATCAGCTCTGCCTCTATCATTCTATCTATTACCTCCCCAATAAGTGTCCTGCCCTCAAAAACCTAGTACATCACTCAACCAAAAGGCCTCTTAGATCATCAAGCAAACTACTACTAAAATTCACCAACAGCTGCAATAGCTTTGGAGACGCACTATATAGTAGTTCAGTGGCTAAAAAATGGAACTCTCTCCCCACTAGCATATACAACACATCATCCAAAGCCTCCTTTAAAAACCTCAGTAGGCAACATCTCAAGCAAAATTGGCAGTTCTATGACTGCTCCGCAGGCTAGTGAAAGCGGATAAGGTACACATACTAAACCTTGAGTACTTGATAAAAGTTTTCACTCTTACTCACAAATACTGGCTAATGTACAATGTATGTACTGTATCTGTGTACTAAGTATGTATTCTACCTATGTTCCAAGTTTCAACTGTACACCACAAATCTATTAATTACCTTTAGTTTTAAATTAATATTTTCTTGTTTGTTCTCTCCACCATAACTGTTGATGTGCTGCATACCACTGTAAAAACACATCTACTGCAATTTGTGTGTATACTGATCACGTCTAAATATCTAAATGTATCTGTAATTTTTCTATGTGGAGCTTTTCTCCCCGGGCCTCTGCTGAAAAAGGGCCTTTTCGGCTCAGTCAGACACCCCCGGTTAACAAATGTAAAATAAATTGACTGTAAATTCTCAAAAGCAGCCTTTGTCTGTCAGGATATACATACCTACCGTTACCCACACAAAGGTTCCAAACCATACACCCAACAAAAGCCACAGAAACAAGAACATGATGAATGTTACACATTAAACAGATGTACTACTGACTACAGTACATCACACACATACAGCCACTGTAACCATAGCAGAAAAGAAAGATAACACAATATCTGTGGTTAAGACTGAAGCAACCAAATTTAAAGGCCCGTAAGGCAGACATTGAGACCTAAAAATTTAAGTATCCTAGTAATACGGACTTTGTTGTGCGTCAAAAAAGACACATACCTCAATGGACTTTGCAGAGTTTGTAATCCCCCCCCCCCCAACACACACACACATGAAGTGCATGAAAGGGACACATAATGGGCTGACCTCTGCAGATGCCCCCACTTATACAATGAGAGCTCCCTCCAGGCAGCCCTGTCATATGTGATGGTTACTCTTGTCTCCATGGGGTAAGTCACACCAACCCAGTGAGGTCCAGAGTATATGCAGCCCTCACAAAAGAATCAAGCAAGCTATGTTCCTTCACTTTTCCTCACTCTGTCTAGTTTCTCCAGTAACTGGGCCACTAATTAAACTCTGGTAGCCTGAAATGCAGGCAGCACTGCATCCCTCTGTGCCATGGATCCAGGTTCTCCTTTCTGTACTGTCGCAGATCCAATGGGATAAATGGCAATATCATATTTGTTTTAAAAAAAAAAACAAAAGAAAACAAAAAGCACCTTAAAGTCAGAAGCCAAGAAAACAACCCAGGACTAGAATCTGTTCTGTGTAACTAGTACCACGAAAGAATTACTTTTAAAATGTAATTAATTATATAGGTCAGTCCTTCTGTAAGAGACAGTGGTAGGCCTAAGATACAAGATGAGATGACTGAATGGAAGACTCTTCACTTAGCACTGCAAGACTTGATGTGTTGCTCCTTAGTTCATTAGCTTGGTATCTAAAGTTCACTAAAGTTGGCAGACTTCATTAATAGTATTTTTTTCTGAAATGTTTTAAAAGTCCCGGATTTCATATAATTTTCTGTGTTACATAGGTACATGACTGACAGATGTACCCACAAGCTGAAGATTTTTTTTATACTTCAGATATTGTTATTTCTAGTATGCTTTTCTTTTCCCATATTTTTGTTCTTTTCTTGTTCTGTTGTGTTTTGAGTCAGGAAATGCCTGTTACAACTGGCTATTACAGTAGCTGCATTCAGCCTTGCTGCTTTGTTATGCATAAGACCACTGGGTCATGTTTATATTGTAAGATGTTCCCAACAGTGTCTATTAAAGCAAAAAGAATAGATCATCTTCTCTAAAAACTGTGGCAGAAAATATCACTGCTGCAGCCATATTTACTAAGGCTGTTTCTATTGTAAGAATTATTCTTAGCATTTACACCCATGGCATTCTTTGGAAGTGAGTGCATATGTTTGTGACTTTGCTGCAGAAGGTACTGTCCAAACACATGTGTCTGGATTCACAGCTATGTTTGAGTTTGAAGACCTGTGCCACTGTAGTTCACTCACTTCCCCCTCGATAACGGATTGAGAAGCCAGACCATTTCTCTAAGTTAGACTTAAAAAAGACGAGTGAGCTACCTAACCTGGTTTATTTTTTGAAAGAGTCACAGAGGCATTAGATGAAGACAGACTGGGAACTTATTCCAAATTAAGGGTATTCTATGCGCAAAGTACCTATCCTGCCAATAGGTCCTGTTATATTATGAAGTATGCTTAGGTCCCTACAGCAGGTATTTGTGGCACTTGCAGTTTTATAAACAAGCAGGATGTCAAGTAGGACAGGATTACTTGCAGCCTTGTAAGCCAGGCAAAGACTGCTATGCATGAGTCCACTGGACAAGAGAACAGTGTGATACAAATTTTAGATGCTCTGTATGACTTAGGGCATTCAAACCTAAGATTTTTTTTTTTAGTTAGGCAACACGCCTGGATAAATATATAGTAAAAGGGGCATTATGTTCTAATGCAGGCCTGATAATGCATCAACAGAGTGGGACAATAACCTTTTTGAACCTGCAGGGTATGCCTTCAGTGACTAGTTGGGCTAGGCAGAAAGATTTCCTAACAACAGATGACGTGGTGGTTGAGAAGGTTATTTCATTGTCTATCAGTGTGCCTGGGTTTCTAATGACGGGATCAATTCTGTGTGGGGTGATACTTATGAGACAGGTGCTGGGGTTTTCTTGTTATCAAAAGTGTAAAATACCATAACCTTAATTCCATGGTCCTGACACCATACATTTGTACAGTAATGCCCTCTTGGAGAATATGTTTCACCTGGGTGTTTATGACAGCCCTAATTGTAGTCATCAACAAACTTTGGTAGCCACAGACCCCTGACAACAACTCTGATGCCAGTAAAGCATATACCAAAAAGCAGTGGCCCCAGACTGCAGCCATAAGGGACACATACCATTGTTGATGAGCCTTTTTTGAAGAAAGTGTGTCACCAATCCTGACTGAGTAGGTTCTGTTTGTTGGCCAGTTTGCTATCTAATTTGTTACACAGGGGTTTATATTTAGCTGGGCCAGTTTAACAATAATGCCGGGGTGCAGCTTCCAAGATGGCTGCACACCTATTAACTGCTTAATTTCAGCTAGTGTGAAAACAGAAACTCAGAAAAGGGAACCAGTGAATTTCTCCTTTTGGGTAAATTTCAGCTACTAGCTAGTAAGTGCACTGCCTGGATGCCAGCAAAGAAGAAATTTAGAGAACCTGAAAGAAAACTAACCACAAAAGTTGATGAGAAAACACTGGCTAGGAAGAATCCTGCAGCTGTTCAGCAAAAAAGCAGTGCAAAACATGACATGCAGTAATCTAGAGGAGAAAAAAATGAACTGTGCTCAGAACTGATTGAAATAAATGAAGCACTGAAGATATATATCAACTCAAACAAAAGGGTGGAAAAATGGAAGACACTTTAAACAGATATTCATATGTGCTGATAAAACTGCAACAATTACAGGTCCAAATGAAGAAAGGTTGGCTGAATATGAGACTGCTCAAGAAGAGATGTTTCAAAAAATGGTAGAATTAGAGGACAGAGCACATAAGGGAAACCTGAGATTTTCTGCTGTACCAGAGAAACTGGAAGGAGCGGACTGTATTAATTTTATGAAAACAGAAATAAGCAGCCAGACTAGTATTTCACAGCAGGAACTGTTAATTGAAAGGGCACATTGTATGTATGCTCAAAACCTACACACCAGCCAGCACTCAACACTATGGTAAATAGATAGTTAATGAATTGCACAATTCCTTACTAAGTAAACATAACTTTATTCGGGTCTATATTAGAACATCGAAGTTTCACAACTTCGAATGTTCTAATATCGACCCCTATTCAGCGAACGCTGAAAATAGTGCAGCTGCAGAAAACCAATTATTTTTTCCTAGGGAAAGAATTCAGTTGTCCATTTCTGTCGCTTCACTATTTTCAGCGCTGTGGTGGAACATTACGGGTCTGGTTCAGGTAAGTGTGCGATTTTGTGGACGTGATGGTTAGGGTGGGTTAGGTGAATTAGGTTTAGGGTGCGGGTCAGGTAAGTGTGCGATTTTGTGGACGTGATGGTAAGGGTGGGTTAGGTGAATTAGGTTTAGGGCGCGGGTCAGGTAAGTGTGCGATTGTGTGGACGTGAGGGTTAGGGTGGGGTAGGTGAGTTAGGGTTAGTTCACGGGTGAGGTGAGTGTGCGATAGTGATGGACCTTAGGGTTAGGGTTTGGGTTAAGGTAAGTGGATAGTTAGTGGTGTATGTACAGTTTAGTGTAGGGTTAGATGTAAGATTTTAGGTGTATGTGGGTGGATTGCTGTTTTCTTTGGTGTGCTTGTGTTGTCTGTATGTGTTTTGGAACAGCAAATATTTTTCCCTAGGAAAGAATTAGCTGTTCTGAATGTTCGATGTCAACGTTCGCTGAATAGGGGTCGATATTAGAACATTCGAAGTTCTGAAACTTCGATGTTCTAATATAGACCACCCACTTTATTCTGTCATAACAGCATACTGGTTTCGGCTTAATTAGCCTTCATCAGTGCTTCAATACCAGCAAACAATGTTACAAGACTTAAATACACACAACTTGCATATAACTGGTCTCTTACGAATTCTCATTAAGTCCAGGAGGGAATAAGGCTCCAGGCCTTATAATCACACCTTTCTCTTTTTTATTTAACATAGTGTGCCAACCTCCTTTGTTGTCCCTGTTTAACACAATCTTACCAATAATAAAATAAAACATTGCAGTTTTGTGCTGTAAAGTTTATATAAAGCACTGGATCCTCTGGCACATCTAATATCACTAAGATGTTCAGAAATCCCGAGTTTCAATGAACATGAAGTTTGTCCATGATAAAATGCTGAACAAATGCATGTGGCCAAATATATGACCCAGTCTGCATCACAATTCCTCAAAATATTAATTTGATACACCCTTTGATGTATTAGAAGATGAAAAGCATACACCTTAGGAACATATTTCTCCAAACCTGGCCATGAGAAAGCAGTCAAGACCTGTATTAGTAAAGATGCATCCTACCAGCTGAAAGAGTTGATTCTGACAAAACTACAGCAGAATACTAAAAGTCTGAGATAGTAGAGTGTTTGTGGAAAATCACTATTCCCTGTACACGAGGCAGGAGAGGAGCAAATTTATTCCAACAATCAGAGAATGTCAAGAGGCAGGTGTGAGATTCAAGCTGCTGTGTCCATCTATCTTCAGAATATTGTTTCCTGGAGAATCAAAGTCATTTTTTGATGCAGAACAGGCTAAGTAGGAAATACAAAAGTTTGTCTAACAAAACCCAACTTTCATACAGAAGGGGATTCTGCTTCTTATTCTTGTAATAATAAAGCTCATAGAGAAACTTGCCAGTGAAATATTTTCCAAAGTTTGAAAGGAAAATGCAAGAGAAACAGAGAAAAGCACAAGAGTTGATTAGAAGAACTGGAAGTACGTTGTAAATGAACAAGAAGTTAGTACCAACCTATGAAGCCTAGTACCAACCTATGAACCTATAAGGAAATTCACACCGGGGATCACGTCAGTCGCCCTGCTAGACAGGGGTCCAGGGAAGTAAATAATGTGGGAAGAAATAGCCAGGGAATTGTTATGGCTAGGCTTGTATAGGCCCTAGGGCTTGAGAGCCTAGTACCAACCTATGAACGAGATGGAGATTAACCTGAAAAAAAAACACAGCAACTTGGAAATTAATGAATAAATTGGGATTAAAAAGCATCAATCACTTGTGTGAAATATGGCTGAACATGAAAAAATGGAATACTGGAATTTTTGATTTTATTAAAGTTGTAGGGGACTCCAAACCATTTGGCCTACTTCGTATTATTAATGTTTGGAAGAACATTAAAGATGAGGGAAAGAAGTAACCACAGTGCAGTGGTGCAGCGGTAGCATTGTCACCTCACAGCAAGAGGTTCTCTGGTTCGATTCTCGGCTAGAGTGCCTTCTGTGTGGAGTCTGCATGTCCTCTCTGCATTTGTGAGGGTTTCCTCCAGGTGCTCCAGTTTCCTCCCATGTCACAAAGACATGCATCTGGAGCATTTCTCCCTGGGCCTACACTGGAAATTGGCTTCATTCCAAGATGGACTTTCCCGGTAAATAAATGTTAAATAAGAATAAATAATAAGTAAAACATTTTTTTTTGTTCTTAACAGTATTTTATGAAACATTTCATGGCATAAACTGCATGTTATATAGTAAACCATTTTCAGCTAGTTTTGTCTGTTACAAGGATACAGAAGTAAACAGGAACCATACCATTTTCTTCTTTCTTCTTCTTCTTTAGTTTTAAGAAATGTAGTCATTGCAATGCAAAAAGAGAAGAAAGCCTGGACAAAAGCAAGTTTAAGATAATAAGCTGTAATCTTGGGTTGCTGAACTGTGGGATGGCGTTTAAAAGTATACAAAGCATTATATATGTAGAGTTGAGTTTTTCTTTTCTTAATTTTGCATACATGAATGACTGGATTAAACTCCTTGGTTTGATCTAACAACAAATTTTAAGAGGAAGCAAGTAAATAAAAGAACACTGAATGTAATGACAAGTTTTCCTTCAGCAAATAAATGTTCACAGTGTAACATGAGAAGCTTGTAGCTGAAAGCAACTGGGTTCTTAAGTTTCTATGGAGACAAGCTGATAAGAGGGCAATACTTTTCAAGGCTAAAAGTTAATGCCTTCTGAAAGCATTCACATTGCTTTCTATATCTGGGACAAGAATAAAGATAAGATAAAAACAGACAGCACTTAGACTAAGTAGAAGCACAAGGTGTACCAGTCATCTTAGCATGGGTAACCCTAATTATAGGTCAAATTAAAGCATCTGAGTATAGCTGCCAATCAGGGACAATTGCTCCTATTAGGAGGGTTAAACTTCATTATTTGAAGATGTACACAGTTACGTATTTGTATTTATTAATATGTTATAGGGGTATTCTGGGAAGTGTTTTTTGAGGGTTTTCATTAAAATAAAACATCTTACAAGATGTGACATAGGTTCAAATGGACATGACAAGAAACAACTGCAAAAAAGATCAACCTGTGAAACATTAGTCCATGCATGTAACACAAAGGCTAAAAATAGATACTAAAAAAGCTGTTACACATAAAAGGTGGGAACAATAACTTCTTATCATAATGGCACCACTTGCTTTGTTATCTTGGAACATGAATGGTCTCACAGGTATATACAAAAAGAATAAAGAGTAGTGTACTATATTGAATATGCACAGTGCAAATAGCTATGCTACACAAGACACCTTTGGAAAGAACTGAGCATGTGAATTTCATTAAAAAGGGATTTCAGGAAAAGATGAGTACTTATATTAATTGCTAGAGGAGCTCCAGTGGTGAAAGAACAGGAAAAAAAGATAATAATGGTAGATTTGCAGTAGTAAGGGGTTACTGGCAAGGGAGGAACATTCCACTGACATGTATTTGTATTTCACCTAAAACTGCTACTGTGGAGCTTAAGAAAATTCCGGGAGAAATAATCAGCTTTCAGCACGGAATATTACTCATAGGTTGAGGCTGGAATTTGATTTCAACAGTTGGTAGATTTTTGAAGAAGATTTACATATTATTCCTCAAGATACAATAACTGGGCTAGGCTAGATAGAAATAATTTTTCACAGAAACATGTGCATTTAATTGAAAGTTCTGATACACATCCAATAACTATTTCAGATCATGTGCCAATAACAACTAAGATAAAAAATGTAGGGTAATTAAAAAAATTAGACACTGGCACTTCCCCACATATCTGTTAAAAATAGGTTCATAGGTTGTTACTAGGCTATTGGCTCTAGGGCCTATGCAAGTCTTGCCATAACAATTCCCTGGATAGTTCTTCCCACAATATTTACTTCTCCAGGCCCCTGTCTAGCAGGGCGACTGACATGATCCCCGGGGTGAATTTCCTATCTCCCATCCAATCTTCAAGGTTCCTTTTGAAGAGGGCCAATGAGGCGCTCTGCTTGATATATATGGGCAGTCTATTCCAGAGTATGGGGAGTCTCTGGGTCAGGAACCTATTCCTCCAGCATGTTTTGTTCATTGTGATGACAAGGTTTAGATCCCTGGAGCGTGTGGCTCTGAGGGATTGGGATTTCTTTAAGTGGAGCATGTCCAACAGCTCAGGGAGTAATTTAAGGGATAGGTAGTGGAAATTATTAGGGAAGAAAGAAATTTCTTCTGAAAATATGGCTAGGGAATGGGATAAAATTAAAGTGAAGTTTAAAAATAGGGTAGAAATAAAAGAAAAATATATGGTTAAGAAGTTACAAGAATTATTTAGAAGGACTGACAAATGTTAAAGTATTGCAGAATAAGGAGAATCTCATGGAATAAGAAGACGCACAACTGCAAAGTGCTAAAGAGAAAATAAAAGAATAACTGGATAATATGAATGAATTTAGAAAGACTGCTGTTAAGCAATTGTTTTTTGATAATAATGCCAGTGCATAAAAAATTTTAGCACGACGACTTGGGCAAAAGAAAGCAGACAGGGTTATTGCCAGAAAGAGTAAGCTGGAATTTTATGAGTACGGCAATGGAAGAATTTGCATTCCTTGGCACAATAATAAGGTTAATTAGGAGGATATATCAGGGATCGGCGGTAAAAATTAAAGTCATGGGGGGGTGGGTTCTTCTCTGATATGTTTTGTCTCAAAAGATGAGCCAAAGAGGGATGTCTCCTTTCTGCTTTGTTATTTGTGTTATATTTATAATCACTGATGAAGAGATAATGGATTCAGAAATTCAAAGATAGAAATCGGTATGGTAATCAAGAAAAGTTGATTTTATTTGAAGAAGATATTATTGAGAAAAGGACATCTCAATGTTGTGGAACATTCTGAGACAGTTTCAAGTCTTTTTGGGATATAAAATTAATAAAGATAAAACAAAGGCTATAGCTGTAAACTATGTACCCACACATGAATTGGTTCAGCAATACTCTTATTTATAGGGGACATGATAAAAATTAAGTACTTGGGAGTATAGGGTAAAAAGGATTCTGTTATGGCAGCTAAGGATATGTGGGAAGCGACTAAACAAAAGATTATACAAAAACTGAGGAACTGGAAACTCTTCCGTATGGATATGGAGAGCAAGATATAAGCAGTGAAAATGTTTTTAGTCCTTTTAGTTTTATTACATAGGTCTGGGTCAGGGTCAGGGTCAGGCATATTTTTATCAACCAGAGGAGAAGTTGTGGATAGCAATTAATAAAGATTTGAGCAATTTTACTTGTGAGGGGAAGAGAGCAGGAGTCAAACAGGATAATGTGATCCTTCGAGTAGAACAAGGTGGTTTGGGGTTACCTGATTTGAAAGGATATTTTAGGGCTACACATTTATGGCTCATATACATAGCACAAGTAAAAGCTAACATTCAAAGTGGAAAGAGAGGATGACGAAACGGGTGGTGGGAGGGGAGCTCAAGCAATAAGGAAAGAGTGGGATTTCGGCTGCAGATCCATAAGGAGAATAACAATAGCCATACAGAATATTACATTTATAAAGTAGCAGATATATTCTAACTAACCCAAGACAAGAATGGAGAAGGGAGATTCTTCAGACACGGATGACAGCAATTACGGGTACAGAGAATAGGCGAGGGGGCAGGAATTTAGTGGAGAAAGCTGGCAAAGGAACAAGTTTTGGAAGAAAATAATAAGAGAAAAAAGGTAACAGAATGGGAAGAAGGCAAGAATACATTTGGACTTCAGGCTAGAGACTGCCTTCCCTATCATTGACTTACATCAGATTATAGGCAATCCTAAGTGAAAGGTCAGGACTGGTAGAGTTTTTAGTTGAATCTAGAACAGAATCTGCTGTTAAAAATGGTAAGTTAGTAGGGCATATAAAATTTAGTATGATAACTATAGGACTCAATCAGCAGAGTTTACAAAGGATTGGAAAAAGAGACAGGATAAGCAATTCACAAAAATGGGAGATTTACGTATGGTTCTCAAATAAGCAACAAAGTCTAGAAGATTTAGGATTTTTCCTTGGGAGTGTTAATATAGGTATTTTTAAATCCCAAGCAACTCCAAAGAATTTTTTCTTAGATGTATTACAAATACTGGAAGTGTGATGGGGAAGAAACGGTAATTGGGAACATATATTTTGGGAATGTAATGAGTTAGCAGGCTTTAAACATTCCCTACAGACTACTCAGTCATAAATACTGGGCGAGTAAATTAGTGTTAACTCAGAAAAATGTTTTTTTTGAGCTCGGATACAGTATCTGAATTGCATAGATACAGTAATGCCTTGCTAAGTTTAATCCTGGTGTCTACCAAAAACGCAATTACTAGAAAATGAAAGTCAAAGCTTAAATCAATCATAGTTGAAGTAGTGAATATAGTAAATGAGATAAAAAGAACTGCAAGTGGGACATTTAGAAAAAAGTAGGAACAAATTACATAGAAAAAATGGGAACATGCAGAATGTTTTGGAGGGTAAATGAGGTTTAAGCAAAGGCAGGAATCGAGTAAGCTATGTAATATTGGATTGACAATGACTATACAGAAGATTACAGGTAATGTATAATGTTTGTAACTGAGAAAATGTCAATATGGTTTGTTTTCACTTATATAAATGTATGATTGCCTATGTCATAAATGATAGTTCAATAAATAGGATTAAAAATTAACAAAATAAATTAAATAAGTACCTGAAAATAAATAAAGAAATAATAATGACTTGAGTTCTCAAAGAAACTTTGGACACGAATGAACTAATTGTGCTGGATAAGATCAAACTTGCATTAATGGTGTTTCTTCCAGGAAAGAATCACTGGGCTACAAATCACTGTTACAGAGACTCACATCCGAGGTCATATAAAAAACCTTGACAAGCACAGAGCATCACACTACACAATATTTTGTTAGCAAAAGATGAAAATACCTCATATTCCCGATAAAATGGATTCCCTTTGGATACATTTAATTTCACCGTGATGACACCATAGCCATACCACTGACTGGTGGATTGAGGGATGGGTGACAGTTAACTAAAAAAATAGGCAGTCAGTAAGTGTTGTATTTGAGGATTAGTACAAGTTTTTTTCTTTTTTTGTGGGAGGTGGATGAACTGAACAAGATTTATCAGGATGAAAAATGTATACTTTAAATACTGAAGTGTAAAGTACAGAAGTAAGAACTCAACAGACATGGAATGACGCTTATGTGTGGACAAGAGATGTTTTTGATAATAGACTGTGTTGAAGCCACTGACAAGACTTTAACACCATCAGAAGAAACCTAACTTTGGAGAAGCGTTAGTAGTAAAATGTGGTGAGAAAGGAATTCCTAGGGTGTTTGAGAATACTACAAAATAAATATAAGACGACTTTGGGGGAAGACTAAATCTTTGCAAAACATTCAGCTGCATCTCTTCTACTTCATTTTTTTTTACTTTTTTAAGTGCTTTGTTAAACAGAATCCTAATCTTTTTTTAAGGTGATCCGTTAAATGTAAATATGTTTTTGTGCATCACTGTCATACTTGCTGGTAACTAAAGTAAACAGTAAAGAATAAAAGTACTATAGACATAAAAAATGGCAGAGTGTGGATAGTATCAAAAAGTCTTTATTAGATCTGGGTAAGGTGCATGTACCAATCTGCTATCATCCAATGCCTCTGTAACTCTTTCAAAAAAGTAAATCAGGTTAAGTGGGGAGGATCTAACCTTCTCAAAGCCAGACTGGTTAGGGTCAAGGGATTGTAAGCTGCCAGTATCATTACTCATGAAGTCCATGATAATATTCCACTAAAGTTCCCAATCAGTGGCTCAGTCACCCTTGTGGAGGAGGAATGAAACAGCTGTTCTCCATGCTTCAAGTACATATCCACTACAGAAGCTAAGGATAACTAGAGTCTGTAAGGCAGTGTTTCACAGTAACAAGAAAACGGCCTGATATGTGTTCTGAACAGACACATGGCTGATTTTTGGAATTTTAAACAGGGATTTTAGTATTTGTTCTAAGGTAACCACACAGGGAGGGATTTGGCTGGGTGCTGTGGGGAAACATGGAGGGGATAAGTCTGAGCAAAACATGTTCATTACTAAGTTTGTAATATCCTTGCAGTCAGAATCGGTGGTACAATTTGATAACAACTCAGTGTACTGCTGGGTACTGTACTGTCTCTTACAAATCTGAAAAAGGCTTCTTGGTTATCTTTGGATGTGATTTAATTCATATTCAGCTTACTAGGTCTTCATGTTTTAGTCTTTGATCTTGTGGGAACAGAAATCACTTGCATAAGTAGCTGTTTTAACTTCAGGGTCCTCCTGGAATGGGGAGCTTTGAACTATCATTAGGTCAGAAGCTAGTGCTATAAAGCTTGCCATGGAAAAATCTCTGGAAGCTGTTATCTTATGCAGAATACTATGGCACATTGTTCAAATTTGACCAAGCATGAGATAAGTACAGGTTTGGTGCATAACAGGCCACATTCATAAGACCAGGTCAAGTACCTTTGAGCCTCTATTAGGGGAGGGTACTTGCTGGTCAAAAAAGCTTGCAATGGAGCCGTTCAGGAACCAATGTGCATATTTGTAGTGCATGTTAGCCAGTTTGTGGACAGATGGTTGAAATCACCCCAAATAAGTGTATTACATTCAATAGTTAGGGATTCTAGTTTGTTGAGTTATGTTTTACAGGCTGCATGCATTTGAGGGGGGGTGTCTGTAGTTGACTAAGATATAGAAGATGGACTTGTATGTAGTTACCAGGATATAGAGGAGTTCTAGGTTCCTGTCTTGCTGGATTATATACAAGGCAACAGTTTCTTTAAATAAAAAACAAACAGTCCCCCACTAGAGACATAACCACCCTCAGGAACTAAATCCAGGCAGAGAAGGGTTGCTGTCAGTAAACTGGAGACACAGATTTGCAATTAATCCGATGTCTGTGTTTCCAAGGATTAGGAAGGCCTCGAGGTTGAGCGCCTTTTTTGTTTAGGATTCAAGCACTCAGCTTGGTGATGCTTGTTTCCTTACTGTATCATTTATTGATCATCTATAACAAGGATGATTTCATGTATGACAGTATGCTCCATCTGTCATATGGGTTCCTGCATACTGCTTTGCTGATCCATGCTTGTAATGGCAACAGTGGTGTGTTTGGTTAAGTGAGGTGAGGTCCAGGCACATCAGTATATTGTCTATAAGGCCTAAGAGGCTTTACAGGGATTGTTTTTAGTACCTTTGCATATCCAGGTTTTGTGTTAGGGTTGTGATGTAATGATGTAGATTTGTAGGGAGCAATGACAATCTGGGTACATGAAGGAAATGAGATGTTTGCTTCCAGTCTGAATATGTACTGACACCACACAAAAGTAGTTTCTTTGGCTTGTAACAACAATGATTGCCAGTAGGCATGCAGCATCCTCTACACTGCATTAATATGTCTAATACCAGTAGGCTGGTAACAGAAGAGGAACAAGAGAGACTGCTGTCTTATGGAGTCTGGTATCCAGATGTGGTGACAAGTGTACTACGTCCTTGGTAGCAGGCTAGCCAAATACAGGACTATTGCCTTGCAGTACTTAGCAGACAGCTTAGAGATATGGCAATGGTAGCTGCTGAAATGCAAAACAATAGCATAACTGAAATGATACAACCACTAACAATATTTTCTGTTCTATGCGGCAAGAAAATGTCACATGTTTATAGGCACAGATGTCACAAAAACTTTTTACAGGCATAACTGAGGTTACAGGCTCGGATTTGTGACGTTTAGTACAATTAGAAAATGAAGTAATCGCATTTCTATTCATAACTAGGCTTCACAGACTATTTGGTTAAAATGTTGTACTGAAAAAGTCTTTACCAGTGCTTGCACCTGTAAGACAGAAATTGAAAATGCTTAAACCAGTTTTTACATCTGAAGTCTGTATGACCTTCTTCTTACTCATGGTACTGCATGGCTATGAAGATCCCCAACTCTGATGTAGTTCAGTCAAAAAACTAAACAAGTCCATATCTAATAATCACCAAAACAAGCTATCATTCAGAGTAACAAAAATGTTTTTTGTGAAGTTTTTAAACCAGCCAAAAGCGGCACAAATTCAACAAGCTCAAATACTAAGATCAGTGTCCCTGATTACAAACCTCTAGCACCACACTAACTTTCTGTTTCTCTAAAGTAGCAGATACCTTTTATCTGGAATTAATTTGGAATCCTCCCTCACAGAGTTTGAAGGTCACTACAGCAATAACTGACTACCATTAAAGCTTCTTATTCGACCAGGATGATCTAGCAGCTGTGGAAGTTCTGTGTTAAATGCAAGCAATCCTGGCAGTGCACATTCAACCTACATCTCCTCCAAAAAAAGATCAGGTATTCAAATGTCTGCCCCATTCAGTTCTTGATGCTTAGGACCAGATTCAAAGTACCCCCTATAAGGCAAACAAACTTTATAATCCCAATGACAGCAAAGACAAGCATTTGGAATGTTTCTCCCCAGGCCTCCGCTGAAAACTGGTTTAATTCCAAGTCGAACTTTTCTGGTAAATAAATGTTAAATAAATAAACTAAATGACAGCAAGTCAGACTAATTAATTGCTCTGTAATCATTTGGTTGAATTTGTATCTTAGAAAACCTCCACTTTCAGATGCATCATTATGTTACCATGGCCTGTCCTAATCTTAAATAAATGAGGAAATTCTGTGAATCTGCATCATGAATTGAACACCGATGTACAAACATGGTCTAAGATTGACCATTCCTGCTTTCACACAAAAAAAGAGAAATCTCCTTCTCTACCTGCTTAATCCATACATCCTTTAGAGACAGAAGTCATCTGCTGTTCTCTTTTCCCCTTCATTTTACAAGAGCTTTAACTAAGTTTTTTCCCATTTCTTGATAGACTAAGGAAACAAATACCAATCTCCTACTATACATAGTAATTACAGGCTGTTCCTGGAAAATGTACAGACTTCTCGAGGCCTGACTGAGAAAATGATTTACACCTGATGAGGCGATGTGCAGACTTAGGTCACCAAGATAATATTACAGAACAAATGAAGACTGTGGGCAACAGGTATGTTCTACATAAAGCAGAACACTGCGACACAGGCCAATATCAGACATCAGTTCTGGGGTGAAACTCAGAACAATTAGACAGAGGAATGAGGGACGCTAGTGAAAGACTGAAGAATGAAATCTGAAGATAACTTCACGGAAAATGTTTTCTCAGTGGGGTACTGGGAGCCTGGAATTATCTACTAAACAGAGTGTAGCTTATACCAGGATTTAGTGGATGAAGAGGAAGGAGAAGGGATGGGCAGCTGTGTGGTGTCTAGCTGCAGCAATCAGGTGGATTTAAAGGATCTCCTTGGCCCTATGCTGTTCATATAAGTATGTGAGACAGACATCTGCTGATGGAGCTACTGTACATACAACGATATTTATTATAATTCAAGCTGCTGTGGAGAAGGCAGGAAACATTTGCTTTAATGTTAGTTTGAACCAAAAGAAAAACTACAGGATATACTACATGTAAGTGCATATGATGACATATTTGGAAAAGTTTTGTTACAGAAATTAAAGTAAATTTTTGCAGTGCTTGTTTTATCCCTGAAAACACATGAGCAGTTCAGAAATAATCCTTTTATGCAAACACTGCAGGGTGTGGGGTTGTGGTAGAATAATTATGGTGTGCAAAATGTACTGATGGGTGGTGTTTTCTGATCTGCAGTCATTAAAGAGCTTTAAAAAGAAATTATTAGAGGAGTTTTTATATGCTTAAAGGACATATTCTCTAGTCACTCCAGATAACAAATGACTAAAACTGTATATAACAATATAAAGTAGTTTAAATCATAGATCGTTTGAGTTGAGGACTGTTCAAATCCAACAATTTGTGGTGCAATTCTGGTGCAATACAGGGACACTCACTGGAGATTACTATATTAGAAATGTGAAAAATAATGACTAAATTGACTGGCTTCCTAAGCAGCTTAGAAGACAATGATGCTGATGACATTGAGGGCATTTCTGAATAAACTGATCCCAATTTGTCTTTGCAACACAAGAGGGGAATGATGAGGGAGCAATTTATGGAATACAATGGAGAATTAGCCATTGATGGGCATAATATGGTAGAATTGAAACAGACAGTACTTGTGAATTGTCAGAGTTACAGAGATGGTTATAGAATGATAAAACAGCAGTCTAGACTGGTTTCTCCAGCAAGAGTACTCATTGTAAATGCTTATCGTCTTCATTTATCCTATTACCAGATCAAGTGAGGGGGCTGACCTACAATAGTTGTTGTTCAGTTTCAGAACAGGTTATGAAAAGAGTAGGTAAATGGTTTTGGAAGCAAAAGCACCACTTTTTGGATGATATATTTATTCTATGGGATGGAACAAAAGAATCGATATTAGAATTTATGAACTATTTAAACTATACAACTAGCTTTTTACAATTTACACATGAAATTGGTGTAGAGGAAATACACTATTTGCATGTCACGTTGAAAAAAGACCATACAAAAAAGGTGTATAGATCTAGTATTTATAGAAAGGAATGCTATTCTAATTCATATTTACACTATGAGAGTGATCACCCATACAATATTAAAAAGAACATTATTAAGGGGCAGATGATTAGAATAGCAAGGATGACATCCGATAAATCTGACTTTATAGAAGAAATAGATAAGGTTCATAAAATGTTTAGGGAAAGGGGGTATCCCGATGAATTGATTAACACTATGAAGAAAGCTGTGGTGGAAGGATGGGATATAACTTATTTACCCCTATTGACCAATGGTGGAAGTTTTACAAACAAGAGAGTTACTTATAATACTGAACCAATGGATGGTGAATTACCGTATTTGACTTTGACATACCACATGGATGTGGGCTGGATAAAAAAGTGTATAAATGAGATTTGGGGTATGTTTAATAGGATGCCCACAACAGCAGATGTGTTTCAAAAACCACTGATATACAGTTTTAAAAGGAATATGAATTTAAAAAATATATTGGAGAGGAAATGGAAAGACGGTAGAGGTGGGACATGCCTAAAAGCTGGTACTTTTAAATGTGGGAAATTTGCCCAATGTTCTTTTATAGCAGGTACAAAGGAACTAGATATACCTACCATTAGATATAAGGTTAGTGGTAAGACATACTCTAGTTGTTATACTAAAGGGGTGGTGTATTTGGCATATTGCACTGTTTGTTGGGCATACTACATTTGAAAACAGAATGTAATACTAAGATTAAGAATATTCGAACATATACGTGACATTAATAAAAAGAATGAAAACAATGCACTATATAGACGCACTGTCAAATGTAAAAATACAGACTATAAATTCTGGGTACTAGAAGAAGTTGGACACAATGAGAGAGGGGGTGATTGGGAGACTCGTTTGGAATTTCGAGAAATGATCTGGCAATTAAGACTGGACGCATGCTATAGTCCGGGTCGGAATGATCATATCGCCATCACCCCTGCCCTGAAATTACTTTTTGTGGATCCAAAGAGATGCAAATAAAATAAAATAAATAAATATAATAAAATAATATAATGTAACTTAGAAATTTTACACTAGATATAACACCACCTTTTATTTTATACAACTATAGATATCTAGCTTTTTTATACACTTACTGTTTTTACATATTTACTGTTTTTAAAGTTGTTGTTTAAAATTGTTGTTAATATATTTTATTTATACATACTAATCTATTTATATATATTTATATACATTATTCAGTATTTTAGAATATTTATATACAGACGACATATATATATTAATGTATATATATATATATATATATATATATATATATATATGTGTGTGTGTGTGTGTGTGTGCAATAATTATTAATTTTTATATATCAAAATTCATTAACCTATAGAGTTTAGAAATGTACACAAATTTATGCACGGTACCTGAATGGTTGTTTTGGGTCTAACTTTAGGGTCATCTATTATGTCCATGTTTTAGACAGTTTGTATTATTCACCCCGTGGTTTGATATATAATACAACCTTAATTTCATATGTATGCATATTTTATAAAATTGTACAATTTTTTTATAATTTTATAATTATGTATTTGAGCTGTTTATTGGAAAACAATCCAGTATGTATGCACAAGTGTTTAAGTGTTAACAGGTGGTTGCATTGATATCACATTGTGGCAATGAAGGGTTAATCATGCTGCGCTGAATTAAATGTCATACCAATAGAAGTGTTTGGTATTACTGTACTCACTATATAAAGAACTAATGTAGTCAGGACAAATGATTCTGATGAAGTCTCCAGGCTGGAGATGAAAGCGCTTAATCTGTTTTTTTGTCTGCAAACCAAATAAAGTGACTTTATGTAGAAATGGCCTGCTGAATCAATTGAATCGAATACTACACTGGATGTTCTGGGCAGTGTTAGTGCATGGAGGACAGCCTTTATTGACACTGGGAACGGCGTTTTGTGATTTATAGGTTTGGTGTTTCGTGTTGTGGATTATAAGTACTTGTGAATTGTCAGAGTTACAGAGATGGTTATAGAATGATAAAACAGCAGTCTAGACTGGTTCCTCCAGCAAGAGTACTCACTGTAAATGCTTATCATATGTTCATAGGTTCATACTAGGCTATCTGCCCTAGGGCATTTATAAGCCTAGCCAGAATGTGTTTGGCTTTCGCCACCCATTTTAAATTTATTTTGCTATGCCCTTTTTCAAGGTTAGTATACTGTGCCTCTGTCTAACAGTGACACAGAAGTGATACCCGTGGTAAACCTATGATCTCCCATCCACTCATCAAGATTCCTCTTGAAGAGAGTCAATGAGGGACTCTGCCTAACCTGGACTGGGATTTTATTCCAGAGTGAAGGGAGCCTCTGGGTTATGAATCTGTCCCTCCAGCATGTCCTTTTTATTTCAGTGCTGAGGTTCAAGTCTCTCGAGCACATAGCTTGATGGGATTTGGATTTTCTGAGGTGCAGCATGTCCATTAATTCCGGGTTGGACATGACTTTATACGTCAGGCACAGATCGCCTCTGAACAGGCGGTATGCCACTGAGTAGAGCTGGAGTTTCTTTAACCGGGCAGCATATGGCATCTGTTTGAGCCCTTTGATCCTCTTGGTGAGGTACTTTTGGGGTCTTTCCAGTCGCTGCAGGTGTCTGGTAAGGTACATCCCAAAAGGGGCATTGTACTCAATTATGGCCAAGATCTAGATGTGAATCCCTTCATGATTAGGTGGGCTATATAAAATGTTTTTCTAACCACTTTGGCTACGTGGTTGTCAAATGAGAGATTGCTATCAACTTGGGCCCCCAGGTCCCTAATTACTTCTTCTGTACTTAATGGATTACCACCTATGTGGTAATTTGTGGGCACTTTGTTTTTGCCAAAGGGGATGACTATAAACTTTTTGGCATTTAGCTTGAGGCCATGGCTCTGGCACCAGTTGTCTGTTTCTATGAGGCCCTTTTGGAGGATGCTTGTGTCGGCTGGAGAGTTGATTATGGCGCCCAGTTTGCAGTCATCTGCGAACTTGGTCAGCCACAGTCCTTCTGTGTTGGTCTGTACCTCCGAGAAATATATACCGAACAAGAAAGGTCCCAGGACTGAGCCTTGTGGACACCACTTGTAACTGGTTTGGAGTCTGACATGGCTCCAGCAATTCTAACCATGTGGGTTCTGTCCTTGAGCCAGTTTGCAATCCATCTAGTGACATAGGGGTTTATATTTAAGCTGGTGAGCTTATCTATAATGCCCAAGTGGGGTATTGTATCGAAGGCTTTTGTGAGGTCCAGGTAGGCTGTGTGGACCACCTTCCCCTCGTCAATGGCCTTGGTGACTGTTTCAAAGAAATCAACCAGGTTTAAGAGGCAGGATCGGCCCTTAACAAAGCTGAACTGGGTAGGATCCAGTGTCTGTAGGTCCCCAATATCTTTATTTATGAGGTCCATGATGATCCTTTCCATAGCTTTGCAGACCAAGCTAGTCAGGCTTATGGGGCGATAGTTTCCAGGATCCGTTGAGGCACCACCTTTATGGAGAGGGACCACTGTTGCTGTACGCCACTCTTTGGGCACATATCCTGTAGTAAGGCTGAGATTGAACAGTAGTTTTATGTTTGGGTTTAGCTCTTCTTGGAGTTCATGTAGGACGCAGCCGGGACACTGTCTGGTCCCATTGATGCTGTGTTTTTGCTTTGGAGAGGGCGGCTCTTACCTGAGCATCCGAGATGTCAGGGGCAGCACTCTGCTGGGATAGATATTTGCCCTTTGGTGGGGAGGGAGAAGTTTGCGCTGAACCTGTCAGCTAGGATGTTGGCAATGTCTGTGGGTTCAGTGTATTTTTTGTCATTTTGGACTAATTCTGAGCATATCTGGGAATTACGACCCAGGTTCCTAACATAACTAAAGAAAGCCTTGTGATTATCCTTAGTGTCCTGTGCAATTTTCTCTCGAAGCTGGCCTTAGACAATTTTATGAGTGCCCGTAGTTTTTGCTAATACTGATCAGTGATGCCTTCCTTTTGGGATTTTGCTCTATCATTTAGTAGCTTCCTCCTTCTGTTGTATAGTTTGTTTATGGCTGGGGTCCACCAGACAGGATGTCTGCCTTTGGAGGATTGGGTCTTGGTTTTATTTGGGATCGTATGATCCATGCATTCCTGAAGGTGTTCATAGAATGCGTTTATAAAGGATTCTGCAGTCTGGGCCGTATTTTCCACAGGCCCGGGGGCTTTGAAGGATTCCACCTCGGTTTTGAGGAGTGTGAAATTTGCTTTAGAGAAGTTTTTCACTGTGGTTTTCTGGGCAGGGGTTGCGGTCGGAATGTGAATATCTAGTGAGATTAGTTTATGGTCTGATCTTACCAGTGAGGGATACACTTCTGGTCTGGAGCATAGAGTCCCCATGTTGGTGATGATCAGGTCCAGTATGTTTTCTCCTCTTGTGGGAGTGGTAACAAGTTGTTCCATAGCATTTGAGTTTATAAATTCTAGGAACCTTTGGGCTAGGGTGTTGGAGCTAGAGTAATGCTCCCAGTCTATGTTTGGGTAGTTGAAGTCGCCCAATATAATGGTGTTTGCAGAGACCTTCATATTTTCCAGTGTTCTCAGGAAGGCCGAGTGGGGTTCCTGGGTTTGGGAGGGTGGTCTGTAGCAGGCTATAAACTGGAAGGCAGTTTTACCCACTATTAGTTGCACATGGATAGTCTCTGATAGTCTCTTCACTTATCCTATTACCAGATCAAGTGAGGGGGCTGACCTACAATAGTTGCTGTCCAGTTTCGGAAGAGGTTATAAAAAGAGTAAGTACACAGTTTTGGAAGCAAGTTGAACTATTCACAATAAATACATGGTAAGAAAAAGTTTCATGTGACCATTTTTCTGGGAACAAACATCTTGATTTTCTGATGCAGTAAATGAGTGTCGCCCAATGAACTTATGGTACAAACTGTCATATCCTGTTATCTTAATTTAGTTTTTTTCCCCTGGTGATAAGACTTTGTAGTTCTAACAAATGCATGGGGAAGCCTATGCAACTTCAAATCAGTTGATGATAAGGGGTTAGTTTCATCAGATGACTTGGTCAGTCAGGCAATTTATAATTTTTAAAGGTTGATGATCAGCAGTTTTTACAGTTTTAGCTTGAAAATAATTCACAATGACATACTTTTTTTTCTTCACTTGTAGAAGAATGTAGATCAAAAGTCTAGGATATATGATGACTGTAGATATATATATATATATATATATATATATATATATATATTTCCCCTTCACAAGATACAATGGATGGAAGCTTGAAATTCAAAATCTCAAGACCAGAATCTCGAACTTTCATTCACTCGAAATTGTGAAAGGGAGCCTTAGGTTTAAAAAAATAAAAAGTTAACTTACCTTATTGCAGGGGGTCAGGTCCCCCTGTACCCTAGCAGTTTAAATGTGAATGTTCCATGACTGCACTACAGCAGAGGAATGGTAAATCTTCCATTTTGCGCTTACGTGTATAGCGCAAAATGGGAGATTTCCCTTTCCTTCACTATAGTGCAATCTCGGAGTAGGTATATTTAAGTAGGGGGGTGGAGGGTGCAGGGGGGCAAAGACCCCCCCTGCAAAAACATTTAAAAGGTGTTCTTTATTTATTTTTTGTCTCTTTCATATGTTCAAGTTTCTCTAAATTTGAGATTCTGGTTTCGAGTTTATGACTTTCGAGTTTAGAGAACTTCGATCATATGAAGGGGAACTATAGATATATATATATATATATATATATATATATATACACACAAACACACACACACACACTCACACATATGGGCCAGGGAAGTTTTCTTACTATCATGAAACTTGAAATCAAACTGCTCAGTTGTAAGCTGTTGTTGTAAGCAGTTCATTTACAGCTTGTTATGATTAGTGTATAGATGGTTCTATGACATGTTCTATATTTTTGTTGTTATATGCTTGTAACCTTTGAAATTTCACAAATCAGCTAATTTCTCAGACTCCTAGCAACATATGACTGCAGAATTACAATATTATGATCTTTCTGTTTATTTTTGTGCAATAAGGTAGGCTAATTTCCATAAAGGATTGGGAATATTTACAAATTGTAAAATTATATTGGAGAACTTATTTTCCTTTGTTCTGTAGTGAAATATACACATACACACAGACACACACACACACACATATATATATATATATATATATATATATATATATGGGTGTGTATATGTATGTGTATAAATCTATATATACATATACATATTTAGCTATATATCTATACACACTCACACACACACACACACACACACATATATATATATATATATATATATATATATATATATACACATATATATATATACATATATATATACACATATATATATATACATACACCAGTTTGATTGTTGTTTCTCCTTAATCTAAATTTTGATTTACTAGTTTAGTTTTATTCATGCTGAACGGCTACTCAACAACTCCAGTTTTTCAGTATCACAGGTGGGTGATTTGTTCAGCTGGGGGTCTGATGTGTTGTGACAAACGTGAGACTGTTGAGAGGCTATTGTAAATGGTCACTGTATGATGGACTGGCTTGATATGGAGGCCTTTGGATGAGTTCGTGATGAACGAGGAAATGGAAGAGACTTATGGCTTATGGAGTTTACTGAGTAGTGATCCAAGATTCACCACTCTGGTTATACTGCACGAGATGTGGGTTTCCACAACTGAATCACTGTAGAATGTACACATGACTATATCTGTTAAATGGAACAATCAAGGTGTGTATTGTTCCTCAGTGTGAGGTGGTTCATAACAGCTCTCTCTTACAAAAACTAAAAATTAATCTTTTATTGGTGGCATTAATTTAACAACAGACTGGGTTCCCTGCTGTCAACACTTTGAGACTCAATGGGTAACTAGGTTATAACTATTACTCAAAAATATTACAGCTTTGTGTGATGGTTTAACTTTTAACTGATTTTTTAACAGAATGTATGAAAATGGAAGCATAACAGTGATATATTTTCAGTGGGGAAGGGATGTGCACCCAGGATGACTAATGGTGTAGTGACTGTTCATCTCTTACTTGGTCATGGCCGAACTTGGCAGGAAAAACACTCCAAAAATAGCACAGTTTCTTAAAGTTAAAATGAACGGGTCTAATTATTTAATGCAAACATTTATTTATGCATGTATGTATCTTTTGTTTGGCCAGTTTCTGCACCTGGGCTGTGTTCTATTTTCACTGGAAGCTTAGGGAGAAAAACTCCCACATAAATAATTATATAAAAAGTAGTAACTTGTTATTTATTAAATACAGAAGTGATGCAAGCAAGTAATACAGTAGCATAAAGTGAAATCTATCTTGAATAACATGCCCAACATGGCTTAATGTGTGTGTGTGTGTGTGTGTGTGTGTGTGTGTGTGTGTGTTGATAAAACCATTATCAGCATTATGTTCATGGGGTATATTCCACTGCAATGCATTCAGACAGTAAGTGTCTTCCTGTCTGTCTTGCACTCTGTAACATGTTACAACACCTTGTGCAACAGGACCTTTGTTTTCCTTTTTGTAGATGTTTATCACATAATTCACATGATGTTGCAAAGTTATGTTCTGCTCAGCAAACCATCAGATCAGCACAATGCTGTGGTACCTCAAAGATGATATTGCATGCTTGGTGCATGCCTGTGACCATGATGTAACACAGCTCAAGCTCAGGCTCTGTACCTTTGTTTGCAATTTTTATTGTGAAATACATCCAGTATGTTATTTTGCTATGAATCTTCATTTGCACAGTTGTCCCTTAACACTACTCACGGTGGGACACAGCTGCACTGTTCTGCTTAGTACATATGAACCATAAGACCAAGGTGAGCAAATTCTTTCATGTAGCAGCCCTATGCACTGTGGCTCAGCTTCAAGAATTTCACCTTACACATTCTGCAAAACTAATAGCCATCACTGATTAAAGCAACTTAATACTCTGTGCAGTAGAGGGCTGGTTGCCATATACATCAAAAGAAACATCCACACCCTCTTTGGCTAGTTTCAGCTAATAATAAGTAAGAGTTGCCCTGCTTAGCTTTCACTGGTACTCTCTAAATAAGAAAAGGGGTGCCGTAAGGTACTATGGTTGCATGTAAATTACAAGGTTCTGTTCTTCAAGCTACTCTTGTGGCAGCCTTGTGTGGGGAAAAGGAGACATATGTTGTGGATTAGCAAAACAGCATACATCCAGAAGGTCCCAAATATGAAACCTCTAAATGTATTTTGGCTCCATTTCAATTTACTACTGAAGCTCAACTCTTCAGTGATGGACACTCTGGTGACAGTAGAATGATCAGGCAAAAAAGGTAGCCTAGAGTAATATGTCTCTCCATTCTGCACATTATACACTCTGGAAAGACAGTTTGCAAAGCTGGAAGGAATGACTTCTGCTTGTCTTTCTATGCACCACACAGACTTCACTTTACCTGGAGTTGCACTACTACCTCTGGAATAAGTTGGAATGTAATGGCTTTTAGTGCCAAAAATAATTAATTAATTTACTTATTTACTTACTTATTTAGCTTTTTTTGAGATCTGAGATCTTCAAAACTATCTAGCACTTGCAGAACTCAAGCTTATACACTGCACAGTATATAACACAAATAAATACCCAGCTGTGCAACAACCTGTCCAAATGTATAACCTTCCTAGGTCATTAAGATCGCTGCAAAAGTAACTATTACACATTACCAATGCAATCATGCTGCTGACTGATTAGACTTAACCTGCATAGCAAGTATAGAATTCACTACCAAATAACACATTTTAAAACCTATATACATACACTAAGCAGCCACCTACAAAGAAATAGAATTTGCAAGTGAACAACCCCCCCCCCCCCCAAATTTGGCATCTGTAATTGCACACAGTAAATCAACCCATGACACAGTATTTTATGATTCACAGGCATCTTAGCCACAATGAGGAAAAACCTCCTTAATGGCTACTTTGCTTGTCTATGAACTGCAGTTACTACCACGATGTGCAGATCATTGCTGACCTGCATGTTGTGGTACTTAACTGCTGCAGCTACATCACAGAACCATAGGTATCCCCTTTCAGTCACACTCTCACACACACACACACACACACACACACACACACACACACACACACACACACACACACACACACACACACAAATACACACACACAAATACACACAAACACTGCAGTTCCCATACATTTCCCAGAGTTGTCCTCCTTATCCTTGTACTAGGGTAAGTGCCATTAAGGCATACGTGTAGTATCCCTGCTGGCTAGGGCTTCACCCCTCCCCTGGTTTCTGTACCAGTGTAAGTGCCATTAAGGCAGAAGTGTAGTATTGCTGGTGGTTAGTGTTTCCTCACCCCCGATCTCTATAAGTAGTATGATTGTAGTATCCCTGGTGACTACTGCCCCCCCCCCATCTCTGTACTGCTGTTGTGGCCCAACAGCAGTTTTTCTGGTGGCTAGCGCTCAAACCAATCTCCCCCATGCCTGTGCTGCTGCTGATGCCATTATGGCATAATTGTAGTTTCCCTGGTGTCTAGTGGCTCCCCACACCCACACCCAGATTCCCATACAACATTGAATGCTAGAAGATGAACATGGCTTTTGGCTGTGTTCACTATCACAACATGGTAGGGGCACTACGTTGATTTACATGTCAAAGCAATTTCCTGAATCACTTGCCATGTAGATGCCTTCCTTGACGTGATTCTGAGGAGGAAGAGAGCACATGGCTAATTAGCGTATGCCTCACCCCCTCATTAACATACTTCATGGCCAGTGTTGTGCTAGTTACTTATAAAAGTACTAAGTTACTATTACTAGTTACTTTTAAGTGAAAGTAATATGTTACTATTACTTATTACTTTTCTAAAAAAGTAATATATTACTATTACTAGTTACTAACCAAAGTAACGAGCTACTGTTGAGTTACTTTTACATAAGTATAGTTTATCAATTCTCATGTTCCGATTTACTCACATAGTATTTGTGTGTGAGGAATACATATTTACTGCACAAATACAAGTGTATTAATGTTGTATACACAGTGTTACAATAATGCTGAATAGCATTTTACAGTTTACAAAGTCCCACAAGCTAGTGTTTTATAGTCAGAGTCACAATGTAAAACTTAAACCAAAGTGTGCACAGCCAGCATTACAAGACCCATAACAAGTTGCAGCCCATCAAATTTTCAACAACACACATTAGGCTAATCTGCTAAAACTAATGCTGAGGATGCAAAAATGCTTACAGAAAATGTCATATAAGTCTAACAAGACTGTTAACACAACAATGTCTACCAAAATATCACTTTATATAACTATTCACAATGACTACACATTTCTGTTGGCTCGAAGAAGGAGCAACTTTTCAAAGTGTTCATCAGTGAATCTATTTCTTCTTGCAGTCAGCACTTGTCCACCAAGACCGAACAGGTGTTCAACAGGTGCACTAGCTGGCAGAGTTGTATTAGTGTTTACAAATATCTTCTTGACTATAGGGTAATTGTTGAGAGAAGATATTTCTCTGGAAGGGTCAGCCAGAAACAAGTCGATCTGAGAAGATACTCTGACATTTTGCAGGCATCGACTCTGTAGCTGAAGAAGCTGTCTTCGGCAGTTAATGCAGAAGCTTCAGTTGACCCATGTGCAGGTTCATCCAGTTTCTGCATGGCAGCAAGGAGCAGAGCCTTGCCTCTGAGTTTCTTCTCTTCAGTGTTCATCCATCACAAACGAAACTATGGATGCCCTATGCTAACCAGAATGAGCTCTTCATGCTCCAGAAGATGACTGAACAGAGCCGCAATGCCTTTAGAAGAGCATCAACTAGTGGCACAACAGACTGCCTGACTTCGGACAACTTGTTTTTCAGGCACGTAATGGTGGGGGAATCAGGGTTCCCATGAAATTTTCAGCTCTGACTGCAGAATGTTCAGCACTATTACCAAGGGCTGCATTGCTTGCACAAACTCAGCAACAAAAGTAATTTCTGCAAGCCTGAAGATGACAATTCCAATCTGTTCACTTATCTCATTCAGCAAGCCTTCACTCTGAGTTGAAATGAGGTGAATTCTCTCCATTGCGTAGAAAGTGGGATTCTATTGTGTTGCATTGAGAATAATCAATGCCAGATCACACTTATTTTGAGCCACCCTCAGCGGCTTGGGTGCTAAATTAGCCTTGTTCCAAGCAGCATAGCATTTGGCCATGGTGCTTCACATGTCCTTTTTATACTGTGCATCATTACAAGCAGATTCAGCATTGTGCATGGCAACTAGAGTCAATGTGTGTTCTGCACATCTCAGATTGGGAGGCAGTGAATAGGTGTTCTCGCTTTGCCCTGACTGACTCAGCACAGCTGTCACGCTGTTGTAAATCACTTCACCATCATCATTCTCATCTTGTTACACAGAGCTCTCACATTCTGAGAAGACAGTGAAAGCCTTTAAAAAATTGCTGCCATTGTCAGTAATTGTTGCACATACCTTTTGATCTATCTTGCACTTGATGGGAATGCTCTTAAAAGTTGATGCTATCAGATCATATGTATGCCTTCCCTGTAATCTGCAGCATGACAAAGCAGCTGACTTTCTTTGAAGTGTGTCACAGTCAATCCAGTGGGTGGTGACAACACAGAAACTATGATTCTGATAGGTTCAAATGTCAGCCATAGTGTGCTGCATACTATCAACATTCATGCTGGAAAAAGCTGCAAGCATGTTCTTATCATTCATAAGCATATTTGTGTACTTTTCTATAAGATCATGTATTTGCCAAATCTCTTGTGTTTTTGCTTAAAGTTAAATCACTGTCTCAAAGCGAAATCTTTCTCACTGCATCATTATAACACCACACACAAGCTTGTCTTTTATCAACTCATCTCTCAGATCACCAAATCTGAACGTTTTTGACTTGTTTCTCAAGTCAGTTATATATGCTGCAAAAGTTTCACCAGGCTTTTGATTTCTTATGTAAAACAGTGCCTTTCCACTATAACATTAGTTTGAGGGTAGCACATTTCTCTAAATTTACATTTTAAGCAGTCAGAGTCTTCCTGCGTTTCAGCCTGTATCACAGTATGGCAGTCTTCCCCCTTCTCTGCATAAACAGCAGGTCCATACATAAATGAATGTTCTCTCTCAGTGGCTTCTGAACCAGCTAAATTGAGCAGAATAAATGCTTTTATATGTGCGTCGTTATCAGAAAAAGCAGCTTGTATGAAAATATCATATTCTTGCTCAAACACTCTCCAGTTTTTAGCAATATTATTATCAAACACAAGTACACGGAACCTCTGTGTCTTGGGAATAAACACTCTCCTGCTCAATCGCAACAGTTGCGCTATCAAAGTAGACCATAAAATGCAACGTAGTAATGATTCCAAAAGATGTAACATAAATCCCAAGGATGGATAAAAATGATTTATTGAATCCAAACTTAATATTCAAATGTAGTGTTAAGCGCTTTCACTTGTACTACAACAAGCTTCTTCAGAACACTGATAACTAAATCCACTAGTCTTTAAATAACTTTTTTGGCGCCAAAGCAGTTCAAAATTGCCCATCCAATTTAAAGACATACAACCATAAAATAAGGTAAAACCAAATTATGTCTATAAAACAAATATGTATGCTTACTCTAAAATATATCAAAATATGATAATACTATTACGTTAATGTTACAATGTATTATCCTTTCAAAGCCAAAAGTGGCTTAATACATATGAAATCATTTAAACCAGGTGGAGTAGAGGCATCTGTGAATATTTGCCACCATAGTTCTTTATATGATAGTATTCCCTTAAAGTCTCCCCCTCTTTGATCTATTGACACAATGTCTATAATAGCAAAATTAAAGAAAAGACTGTCATCATATTCTCTTATGTGTCTGTACAAGGCATTCTTTTCATCTTTTTTCTTAATACTGTAAAGATGGGAATAAATATGTCTATTCAATTTCCTTTCAGTTTTGCCTATATAGAATCCGGGGCATGACATACATAAAGCTATATATATGACCATTTTAGCTTGACAATTTCCTCTATAAGGCTTGAGCTTAGTACTATTAAAGTTGTTTAATACTATATTGTCCCCCTGGAATATAGTGTGGCATTGATTACACATACCACATATGGAAGTATTCTTAATATTAAAAGTATTGCACATAGGACCGCTCTCTAAGATGTGTTTTATATTTGTTCCAATTTTATTTACAAATCTCCGACCTCTTCCTAAAACAGAGACAACATCCTGGTCAGCCAATATAACGTTCCAATTGACAGTCAAGATTCTCTTAACCTTGCCTATATGTGGGCCATATTCCAATAAACATGTTCTATCAAATGAACTATTGTTTTTGTTTTTATGTTCTTCACTATATACAGCTTCATTGTTATGTAGATCACCTAACAATGGTATATATTTTTCCCCCACTCACTGGTTACATACTTGCCGACTTTGGACATTGCCTTGACATCATATCCTCTCTCCTTGAACAGGGAAGTGATGTAATGCACTTCTTCCAACATATCCTCATGTTCTGATGTCATCCTAACTGCTCTTATAAGTTGTCCTTTATATATATTCATAAATTGTCTCCTAGGATGATTGCTTATGTATTCAAGATAGTGATTGGAAAACATATTTTTCCTATGTATCCGAAATTTGAAAGTATTTCCCTTCTTGGATACAAAAGTGTCTAAATAGGCAAGACCATAGTTGTTTTTGGAAAAAGTGAATTTTAAAAATTTGTTACTCCTATTAATGTATTCCAAGAATTGTTCTAATAAATGATCCCCACCATCCCATATCAAGACTGGAGTAATACCTGATATGTTTCATATATGTACTGGTAAATACTTGAGTCTCTTCCCAATCAAGCATAACCAGGTTGGCATAGATGGGGGCACAAGCGGCACCCATAGCTACGCTCCTGGTTTGCCTGAAATAATCACCTTCAAAATATATGTAGTTGTGATCCAATACCAGTGACATCATTTCAAGGATGAGACAATTGGTGTCCCATTGTATATCTGCATATTTCCTGATACTACTAGCAAAAGCTTCTAGTCCCTCTTCCTTAGGGATACAGGAAAAAAGGTCTATGACATCTATGGTAACTATCTGAATATCATTCCTAGATAAATAAATAGGATAACTTCTTAAGAAGTCCCAATAATCTTTAGCTATATGCGATATATTTTCATAGACTTGTTTTAAATATGTATCAATCACTGATCCCATAGGGAAAGTCTTAGACCTACTGCCTGATATTATAGGTCTAAAAGTGGGATCGTCTACTACTTTATGAATCTTGGGAATACCTACTATAGAGGCTAATGTTGGATTTTCAACTTTAATAAATTTATAAATATCCTCAGTAATCCTATTGTCAATTAGAAATTCTTCCATACACATATCTATTTTTCTGCAACCTATATTAATTTCATTCAGTGAGACATTTTCATAATTACCCGAGTTATAGAGAAGGTCATATATTTTTGAGGTGTATAGTAAGCTATCATATATAACTATATATCCCCTTTATCCGGTTTCATCACCCTAATGCTTCTATCATTTCTTAAATCTTGAAGCACCTCAAACTCTTTTGTGGACAGGTTAAACTTGTAATGAAAACCAGCTAACTGTTTGTTTAACTGGTATATCTGATGTGTAACCACTTTGTCATATGCAAAAATAGTAGGGTGCATGGGAGGTATGAACGTACTCTTCTTTTTTATCTTATCAGACGCTTGCGTGGTCACTCCTAGCTGAGTTGATGTATCTGATAGGTTAATGTCCTTGTACATTATTGCCAGGTTGAGTTTCCTGACATATTTTTTAATTTCACCTATACAATCTACTAATCTAAACTTATTAGTTGGGACATATTTCATCCCTTTAGACAAGAAGTCAAAATATGACGTTTTGAGCTCATATCCAGTATAGTTGTATATGTTGAAATTCTTATAAGTAAAAACTACTCCTTTACGTACAATACCTCCTCTATCCTGAATCTCTTCCGTATCACCAAATGACCTACTTTCAATAATGGATCTGTCTAGCTCATGTGATATTATGGCTGGCTCCGATGTTTCTAATAGTTCTGTCTTCTCCAATTCCTCCCCTTTTTCCAATATCTCTGCCTCTCCCTGTGTTCTGTGTATAAAAAATCGTCATCTCTATCTGACCATTTAAGATATTTATTACACACAAACACATCAGGATGGATGACTGGAGCATAAAACTTAAGCGAACTAGCTAACTGACTGACTGTTATACACATACATGCTTACACAAAATGGCACTCTGCCTGCACATGCTCAGTACTTTCTGTGCATGTGCCCATGAGCTACAGTGGCTTTAAAAGTACAACACACACACACACTATGATCTACACTCCCTGTGTTTGAGTGGGTTTCCTCAGGGTGTTCCGGTTTCCTCTCACATTCCCAAGACATGCTACAGGTGGCTTAGACATTCTAAATTGGCTTTAGGTGTGAGTGTGCGCATGCGTGTGCCTTCTGAAGAAGGTTGAATGCTGGGCTGGCAACTCAACAATGTAAAATTCCACTGCCACTTGTTCTGCAGACTGATGATCCATCGTGATCCCCAACGGGCACAGCCAAAAGGTGAAGAAGACGACTTAGTCTTTATAGCTAGAGAGTCACAGATAATAATTAAACCAAACCAGCCAACAGCGCAATACCTATAAAAACCTATCACATTTTGTCTATTTTCAGCAACTAAACATAGAAAACTGAAAATAATTTTAAATAGAACATAAAATATTGTCAGGACAAAAGTTGGTTGATCATAGATCCACTTGAAGTGTCCTGCTTGGTGCAGTGGGTTGGAGCATCGGTTGCTCAACTGATGAGTGATGAGTTTGACTCCGACTTATGGTGGTATAAAGAACCAATGCCATTTATTATATTGCAAGGTAAGGATATGATCTCTGGCAGGCTAGAACTGTCCAGTGTTAGGGGATGCTTTAGTGGGTGTGAGTCCCACAGTACCAGGGTAGGGCTGGAGTTTGGTCTCCATTAGGTTTCACCACCTTGCAGTGCTAAAAAAAAAATTAAGTAAATTTTGCTCCAGACTAATTCTAATGATCTATTGTAAATGCTACATGCTATGAGTTGTGCCAACATTATGTTGTCATTTTTTATCCAAATTGCCACTTCAAAGTGTCTATTACCTCCTAACATCTGATTGCTATTCATACTATATAGGGACCCCGGAAGTTTTACATCCCTCTTTAGGAGGCTATATCACCCACATTGAGAACCACTGGTTTAAGCAACAGTAACTCAAAAGTAACTTGCATTTAAGTTACTAGTTACTAAAAAAGTAATATATTACTACTACTAGTTACTATTTTGAAAAAGTAACTAGTTATATTACTAGTTAGTAGAAATTGTAATATATTACAGTAATATATTACTTATTGTAATATGATTACTCCCATCACTGTTCATGGCTGCACAGTGCTGCATGTCTTCATGCTAGAGCACCACGGTAGGGCTGTCTCAAAATTCAAAAAGATTCTCAAGACTTGTACACAAAGGTGTACACATCGTGGTACTTTTATGAATTTCCCCCATATCTTTCATGATAAATCACACTTATGAGTAACTCTTGCATCTTTTTCCCACCTTAAAGTATGCCCTTTTTACAAAAAAGAAACATGTTAATATTTCTTCAACTCTTTTCCCCACTCATCTCAAATCCATTCAACTAAGTCAGCTTTCTTACATCCATGCATGTTACAATTATAAGTCTAAACACTAACCTAATCTAAAACATACTGCTAAAGAAAATCTGTGACTTAAACTATACTGTTTGTGATGCACTGCTAATGTATTCATGTCACTTTGTAAACAGTTAATTGTACAAGTAGGTAATATACAGTGCATACAACAATACAAGTGCCAGACTGCCTTTGCTAATGTTCTTAATGTTTGTTATTATTTGGAGATTTCCTCACTGGGGCAACACTAACATTTGGCCTTTATAAATAGGCTCATTTGATTTGTTACTGTTACCAAATAAAATTAAATAAATAAATTTAGATTTTACTCCCTATCCTTCCGAAATGATGTTCCATACATTAAGCAGTCCTGAAAATAAGCATCACAGGTGTAGTCCGAAGCAACTGACGTCACTATCTAGGATGGCACTACTGACTACATAACATCCCTCCAGAGATACAACTTATCCATCACTGAATGTCTGACAAGACAGCTGGTGGATGAAGGAATCAGGTCCCTAGGGGTTGGCAATTTTCATCTCCTGAACTTTAGAGATAATAGAGTTTTCATATGAGTAACTGCCACTTGGGCTGTTAGAATGCAAGGAACCATGTACTGCAGAACCTTGAGGTATGTCTAAACTCCACAATAAAGGTTAACATCCTTGTCTTGAGGTAATCATATTTCCCCTTACAAGGTGTCTAAGATGAATTCTCTGGGATAGAATTAGGTAACACTTGGGCAGTTTACTTCATCTCCATCTGCAGTAATTTTTTCTGGGTACTTGCTACAAAGACCTGGCCATTTGGATACGGACAGGTGCTACAGAGTTGTTTCCTGCAAGAAGGGTATCAGTATATGTAGACTGACATCTTTAGCCACTAACCATGTATATGCCCCATCACAGCATATTCTGAACTTCCTTTCTCTTATACATGTGTTAAGGGGAGCAAAATGTAATGTATGTCGATATGTGTCCTGCTTCAATGCTGTCAGGTAAAATTCTTAAACAAAACTTTTTCCATTCTACTCGGTGGATGGGTAAGTATGTGTGTGTGTGTGTGTGTGTGTGTGTGTGTGTGTGTGTGTGTGTGGGGGGGGTAATTATGTATTGTCATCTTCTGAAGGAGATCTAGGGTAAAACTGTAACTTGGAGATAATAATGGGGTTGGTGCCTCTGGAATGTAACTTTAATGAAGAAGACAGAGAAATTCTATGGCATTCATCAGATTTACCTTCTGTCATATCCAATGTTTGCAAACAATTGCTGAAAAACCTGTCGCTGTTGGGTGGATGACTGCAAGAAATGTACGAAGCCACAAAACCTCAGTTCAGTTTCTGAAATTATGGCTGCCTTCAGTGAAGGGATTGGGGATTGGTATAATGGTTTACCTCACAGGCACAAGGTACAGGGTTTAATTCTTACATTTTAAAGGGTTATTGGCCAGGCTTAAAATGGCCCACTAGGGCAGCTAGCCCAGTGTTTACCTATGGATGTCTAAGGTTTATCTTGGGAAGCTCAGAAGGCTTGCTGCTGCTTCCTACAAAATGGTTTTCTGCTAGCAGAATAACCTCTTAACGACTGCAAGCAGGAGCATGGTACGAGTATTTTACATATAGCTTTTTCTTTTCCTTTACTCAAATTCAGTTAGCAAGTTCTGAGTTGCCTCCCCAAATGGTTATCTGATTTTATAGGGATCCAGAAAGGTTGTTATTAAAAAAATGCTGCTGGACTCAAAATATACAGTCTCATATCTTTGCATGCATAATATTTTCTTATTATCAGATTACATTTCTGGGGATAAGGGAGTATTCTCTTATTCTTGAGAGGGAGCAACCTCAGGGAAATGTGGGTGTGTGTCTACACATCTGTAAATATTACACACACACACACACACACACACACATATACACACAATGTATCATGGTGGGTGTGTGAGTACAGGGAGACTTGCTTCTGTCGAGAAACACTTTTCTCATGTTTGCATAAGTTCTTTGGATAGTTGACTCTGTAGTTTTTGGATAGTTGACTCTGTAGTTTTTGAGAAGTAAAATTAAGTAGGACTCAATGCCTTGTTCTGATTTTCCCAATGTCCAGACTGGACTGTGACCTTAGTTAAGCCAGGTATCGTCTCACAAGAGTGATACCCATGGCAACCAATCTTACTGCTTTACCCTCCATTCCATAAATATACCTAGTCAGCTGCAGAGAATTTATTAACTCAACACACTTAAACACTGGTAATTAATTTTCTCTGTTAAATATGTGAGCAAGTTTATCCAAAGTGGACCTTTTACAGCCATAACCCAAGGCATGCAAAGGCAAGAAAATAAAGCAGTATATAAAGCATGCAAACACTTCCCGTAATACCAGACTGAAGTATAATTATGCAATAATCAATGTCAGAAGAGATGCTCATACAGTATTTACCTGCAAGTGTGACAAATCCTGAGACTGATGCCTGAGTAGTCTAATGAAACTTAAGTGAGTAAATACTGGAAACCCCCCACTTCTACCACTGATTACCGCTAAAAACATTTTTTTTTATTTGTGGTTCTTCTGTAGCATGTTTTGTGAAAGACAACTTGTTAAAAATATAGTCTCAATCAAACCTAATCCTGCATTCATAAAGAAAAAAAAATATTACTTAACTTTTGTTACTTTATAAACAAAATAGATTTGCTATCCAAATATGCTAAAGAATGGTGCTTTTGGACTCGAAATACAGTTTGATTTCTTTGCATGCAGAACATTTTGTAATTATGAACTCATCAGCATCACAAATAAAATATATAGATCACCATTAAAATACATGTCATCATGTCAAAATCGTTTACTAATGCATTCTACGGGCACCTACAAGAATGTATGGATCGTGCCATTCCAAGCAAAACCAAGACTCACTCCTCCAATAAAAGGAAACCAGTCTGGTGGACTCCTGCCATAAACAAGCTATACAATAAAAGGAGGAAACTAGTACAGAAAAGAGTAAAATCCCAAGAAGGGAAGACATCTCTGTTCAGTATCAGCAAGAAACTACGATCCCACATAAAATCATCCAAGGCAAGCTTTGAAAGACAAATTGTCAAGGACTCCAAAGATAACCACAAGGCATTCTTTAGCTATGTCAAGAATCTAAGTGGCAATGCTCAGATCTGCTCAGAGTTAGTGCAGAATGGCAGAAAATACACTGAACCGACCAATATCGCCAACATCCTGGCAGACAGGCTCAGTGTAAACTTCACCCCCCTCTCACCCCCAAAAGGGCCCATGGCCATACCAGAAGAATATAGAGTCCCTGAAATCACAGACACTCAGGTTAAAACAGCCCTCTCCAAAGCCAAAAACACAGCATCAATGGGACCGGACGGTGTCCTAGGCTGCATCCTACAAGAGCTCAAAGACTAACTAACCCCCTCACCTAAACACACTGTTCAAACTCAGTCTCTCCACAGGCTACGTACCCAGAGAGTGGCGCACAGCAATGATTATTCCGCTCTACAAAGGTGGAGCCACAACAGACCCTGGGAACTATCGCCCTATAAGCCTGACTAGCTTGGTCTGCAAGGCTTTGGAGCCCATCATCATGGAACTCATCAACAGAGACAGTGAGAACCTCCAAACACTGGACCCTACCCAGTTCAGCTTTGTTAAGGGCAGATCATGCCTCCTAAACCTGGTGGACTTCTTTGAGACAGTTACCAGGGCTATAGATGAGGGAAAGATGGTACACAAAGCCTACCTAGACCTCGCTAAGGCCTTTGACACCATTCCCCATTCTGGTATTATAGACAAGCTCACCAGTCTGAACATAAACCTCTACGTCACAAGATTGGTTGCCAACTGGCTCACGGACAGAACCCACATGGTGAGAGTTGCGGAAGCTAGGTCCGACTCTAAACCGGTTACAAGTGGCGTTCCCCAGGGCTCAGTCCTAGGACCCCTCCTGTTTGGTATATACTTCTCAGAGGTACAGGCAAGCACAGGAGGCTATGGCTGACCAAGTTTGCAGACAACTGCAAACTAGGGGCTATGAATGACTCTCCGGCTGACACAGACATCCTCCAAAAGGGTCTCACTGAGACAGATACCTGGTGTCAAAATCATGGCCTCAAGCTAAATGCCAAAAAGTGCAGAGTCATCCCCTTTGGAAAAAACAAAGTACCCACAAACTACCACATAGGTCATAGTCCCCTAAATACGGAAGACGTAAAAAGGGATCTGGGGACCCAAGTAGATAGTAATCTTACCTTTGATAATCACATTGCCAAAGTGGTTAGAAAATCCTTCTATGTGGCCCAGCTAATCACAAAAGGGTTCGCATCCAGATCAAAAGAGGTCATTGTGTCCCTCTACTCATCACTCATCAGACCCATCATAGAGTATAACACTCCATTTGGGATGTACCTTACAAGACACCTGCAACAGCTGGAAAGACCACAGAAGTACCTCACCATGAAGATCACTGGCCTCAAACAGATGCCCTATGCAGCTCGACTGAAGAAACTCCAGCTGTACTCGGTTGCATACCGCCTACTCAGAGGTGATCTCTGCGACACACAAGGCCATATCCAACCCAGAATTGATGGACATGCTCCACCTAAAGAAAACCTTATCCCCTTGAGCCACACGCTCTAGGGATATAAACCTCACCACAACAATAAATAGGATGTGCTGGAGGGATAGATTCCTGTTCCAGAGACTTCCCATGCTTTGGAACAAGATTCCAATCTACATTAGTCAGAGCTCCCCACTAACACTCTTCAAAAGAAACCTTGACAAGTGGATGGGAAACAAAGTTTACCCCGGGATCACTTCAGTGGCTCTGCTGGACAGAGGCACAGGGAACTAATCTAAGGGGGCGGCAAAAGCCAACACATTCTGGCTAGGCTTATAAATGCCTTTGGGCAGATAGCCTATTACCTACCTATGAACCTATCATTTTCAGGTCCAAACCAAGTTATTTTAGAAACAGAAAAGTATGGTTGTACTGTTATACATAACAGTAGATGTTGAATTCTAAAATGCTGTAGTAGCCGTTAGGCTATATGGGTTGTTTCCTGCTTTGGAAACAATAAACAACAACTGGTCAGCTCCAAAAGGCTCTGGCTCTCCTGACTCCTTCACTCTGATGGCTGACTGGCTAATCTCCAGAAGGGGAAATCAGTAGTCAAAGTGAAACTTTCTTCAGAGTTTTCTGAACCATACAATGGGAAAATTACCTAACAATCCTGAAGTAATCAACAAACAGTAATAATAAAACATATAAAGTAGAAACAAATACAACCCAGTTTTATATCCCAACTACAACTTTTTATAAGAGTAGGAGACAGACAGAGTGGGTGCAGCTACTTTAGCAGTGAGAAAGTCGACTTTTATTGTTGGGTAAGTGCAACTTTCAACAACTGTACTATGTTCATCATTCCCACTACTGAAGTAGCCTTTACTTAACATGAGTTGAATACCAAAGTCTATCCACCCTGGTAGGAGGGTGGTTATGGATCCAGTAGTCCCTTGAGAATTTCCTAGCAAAGTTTGATCGAGACCTAGAAAATTAATCTGTTTAATGCTTTGTAAAAATATGTGCTGAGGATGAAGCAGCTGCCTGCAGAATGTTTCTATAGTTTGCTCCTTTCCAGTATGCCACTGAAGAAGACCAGGCTCTAGTACAATATGGCTTGATGCTGCCTGGAATGGATTTGCCATGGTGGGAATAAAAAAAAAAAAGTAGCTGAGGATACCACCTAGAAATTTATCTGTTTAGACACAAGGTGTTCCATTTTTTGCTACTTGGTAAGAAATAAACAGCTGATTAACTTTTCTAGAGTACTTAATTCTGACAAGATAGTACATGAGCTAACTATACACATCCAGAGTATGCATAATCTGTTCTCCCTGTTTTTTAGGTTCTGGGTAGAAAACTGGGAGATTGATTGCTTGATTAAATGTAAACTCTGAAACCATTCTGGACATGAATGAAAAGTTTGTTCTTAAAGATAGCCTATCCCTGTGGAAAAGCAGATAGGGTATACCAAACATAAGAGCCTGCAACTCCAATACCCTTCTTTCAGATGTCAGAGCAATGATAAGTACAGTTTTCCCATTCAAGACCCTTAGGTCAGCTTGACTGGCAGGTTCAAAAGGTGCTGTAGTCCATTTCAACACCATACATTTGAGATCCAAAGGAGGAACAAGCCTGCTTACGAGGAGATCTCAGGTGTTAAACTCCTTGCAGAAACTGTTTGAAAACAGATAAGAAAGGGAAGGATCCATACTCAGACATGCTGAAATGGCTACAAAATGAACCACTATAGAGGAATAAGCAAGGCCAGAGGATAGTAAGTCACGCAACATTTGAACACCAGTGGTACAAAATCCCTGATTATCATCTAGTCACCAACTAGAAAAACAGTTCCACTTACCAACATAGAATTTTCTAGTAGAAAGCTTTCTTGCCTCCTTTAATACCAGTTGCACATTCTCATGAAATAATTGCCTAAGAGGTGTTAATAGTGAATCATCCAGGCAGTCAGATGACAATGATTGATACTGGGTTATCAAAATCCCTTCTTGTGTGAGTAGATCCAGTCTGTGAGGAAGTTTGTGGTAAGTGCTCATGGCCAATTCTATAGGAAGGGAGAACCAATGCTCCAAGGGACAAAAGGGGGTCAATACAATTACTTCTGGGATATCTTTTTGAATCTTCAAAATTAACCTGGATATCATCGGAAAGGGTGAAAATGAATAAAGGAACATTCCCTTCCAAGATTGAGACTGACTGAAGTAGTTCAGGAAAAATTACAGATACAGATCCACTTTATCTTCTGTTAAAAAGGCCTGTAGAAGGAAGAACCTATATGGCATCCCAGAAACACAATCCTGTCAGACAGTCAATGAAGATTTTGCAATATTTATCTGGGAGCCCAGATTGGTTAAAAGAGACATAAACCATGATAATACTGCTTGACATAAGGATAAAAGCTCTGCAAAAATAAACAAGTTGTATAAATAAAGAAAGATGTGAATGCCATTCAGTTTGCAATAAGCTATGACTGGAGATAGACATTTTGTGAATAAAATGCCACCTGATATACTTGGAATGACCCGGAGACACAGAGATTTCTTCCATTAAAAACTTCACTTTATTACATTTACAAAAGTGAAGCACTTTCATTCCAAATTACCTATATATTTAGCATTTTGTGACCAGTGTTCTGTGTTTTACGTAGGGAAAACTAGTAAAAAATTAAAGACAGGAATACACAAACATCTTGCAGATATAAAAAAACAAGAAAAATACTAACACTTTATGGTTTTAATTGAACTGGGTTGTTTACTGGTCAGCAAGCAATACGAGATTTTATTTTTTTAGTATTTACATTCAAGGAATCTGTATGTTGTCTGAAGTTGTTCCACCAATTTGGAACAAAAGTGCTTAACCTTTGTACATGTAATAAAGTGAAGTTTTTAACGGAATACATCTCTGTGTCTCTGGGTCATTCCAAGTATATCAGGTGGCATTTTATTAGTTTGTGAGTGTCACCAGTTTGTCTTTCGAGACATTTTGTGAATACCCTTGCAGCTGCAGATAAACCAAAGGGTAATGCAGAGAACTGATAATGTAATCCAAAAACAGAGAAACTTTCAAATTTCCTAATGTCTATGGCTATGGGAACATGGTACCAAGCATCCTTTAGATCTAGAGTTACCAATTTACTGCCGCGGTGGTACAGCGGTAACGTTGTTACCTCACAGCAAGAGGTTCTCCCGTTCAATTCTCGGCTTGGCTTGGGAATGCCTTCTGTGTGGAGTCTGCATGTCCTCTTCGCGGTTGGGTAGCATTCGAAAGACAAGCCTGCGTAAATGGGCGTGCCTTTGTTGAAGGTTGGGCATCGAGCTGGCACCTAGGCGTTTTGTAAAAAACATCTACTGCCAATCATTAGCGGACCGGAGTTCCGCTGTGGCGACCGCTTACTGGGAAAAAGCCGAAAGACAAACAACAACAACAAAAGTCTATGGCTATGGGAATATGGTAGCAAGTATCTTTTAGGTCTAGAATTACCAATTTACTCATGTGAAGAGTGAGATGTAACAGGTTCTGCAGGGTAACATTTTGAACTTTGGAACTTTCACACAGAGATTTAGTAATTAAAAATCTGGTATTGATCTCCAACAGGGATCTTTCTTTGGTACCAATGACATTCTGGAATAGAAACATTTGCTCCTTTGATTAAAAGGCACTGTTTTTAACACCCTTGTGTGTGTGAAGACTGAAGAACCTGCGGAAAAATTTCTGTTTGATTTGGAAGGTGGGAAGATATTCCCTTGAAAGGAGGTTTCTGCAGCAAGTACCATCTGTAACCCTCCTACACCACTTTTAACACCCAGGGGACCAAAATAATCTTTTACTATAGGGGAATGCTGAGAGCCAGTTTTTGGGACAGATCTATAGAGATACTGGCTGGGGGAGAGGAAAGACTGTAAGGAATGCTGGCATAGTTATTCAGTACTCTTGGTTTATCCCTTTTTCTGAAAAGACCCCTATTTTTAGTGATGTTACCTAAAAAAAAGCTATCTCTTTTTTTGCATTATTTTTGCCAAATATATTACTTTTTGTTATTTGGCTTTTTGTGGAGGCCTAAAAGATTTGTACTGGGGTAAATTAAATACCTTAGAAATTCCCTGAATTAATTTCCCACTTTTACCATACTATTTGAGTACTTGGATAGCAGAAGAGCCAAACAATACCTCCCTATCTTAAGCCAATTCCAAGATTTCAGACTTTACCTTATCAGAAAATATTTGCTTATAAACCTAAGCATATCTTCTCAGCACTATGGAAATAGCAGTGGCCCCAGATGCAATATCAACACAATTTCAGTCACTCTTCGAAGCATGGTTAGACACCTGAGAAAGGGTGTAAACAGTGTGGTTCAGAAAATAACTTTTCTGGTAATCCAGAAATATGAAGGGTAAAGTGGAAGAAGAAAACATTCTCTTACCTATACAGTCCAACATTTTAGCCTTCTTATTACCAGAGGAAGGGTTGGTACTGACCACCAGTCTGTTGCCAGTATGAGATGCAGCTGAGTCTGACCTAACGTGAGAGAAAATAAATTTACTAGCCTGATAACATGAGAGAAAAGAAATGTATTAGCTGGAGGTGCCTTATACAGCTTACCTGCTTTTGTAGGGACTGACAGCTGGGAAGCTGCCATTTCACACTGAGCTAATCAGAGGAAGGGCACGGAGCAAACTCGGATCTGTAATATATAACATTAAGTATCCTGTTTTTTGCTTATTTTTATGAGTTATTTATAGCACTTTTATTGTCTGCTGCATACTTATCTAGCTAGTTTCACTGCGTGTTCATAGGTTAATAGATTAGGTTCAGAGATTAATACTAGGCTAACTGCCCTTGTGAGTCATTTTAAGCCTAGACAATTATCCCCTGTGAGATTCAAACCCTGTACCTTGTGTTTGTAAGGCGAACACCTTAACCACTGGGCCACCCTCCCAACCCTGTGTGAGGCATTAACTGGAAATGTTCTACAGTTGTTAAGCACCTGCTTGGGTTTGTTTGTTCTGATGTTTTGTCTTTTGTCTCCCACTCTTCCTCTTATACTTGGTGGCTTTGCAGTTGCCTGCCCCTACTGTAAATTTGATCTGGGACACTCCTCCCAGTCTAGTGTCATTACCTCATTCTATCTAATCCAGGGAGAACATCTGAGAAGGCCAACCCACTTAGTTTCTGCTCCCCCTTTTCCCTTTCCACTTTACAAAAAAAAAATTTTTCTAAGCTTGTTTCCTGCCTTTCAAATAACTCGTCTAATCCAGATACAGATTTGCTGTATCCAGGACTGTTTGTAAGCTTCTGAGCCCACAAGCCTTTCTGTGTTGGAGGTAAGCCTTCTAGCTTAATTTTGTTTCATAGAACTAGCCAGTTTTTTTTAGTTTCAGCACTCAAATCTGTTTCTTTGAGCTCAGCACTTGTTCAGAACCATTGTAAGCACTAAAGCTACAAATTACTACAGCTCTCAACTTTCCTTACTTGTCTAGAGGAAAACAGTGTTTAGTACATAATTAATAAGCACCTATCCAGGCATGTCTAAGGGACAGCTCCCAGTGTTTTCTCCTGTCTACCTGATGAATCTGGGCATCTTTGGGCAATGCAGCAATTGCCTCATTTACACAGACAACCCTCTCCTCCTACCACCCAACACTACAACCTGTGAGAGATGCACTTATATAGCCAAACTGGAAGCAAAGCTCTCTTCACCCAAGACTGGACTAGACAGTCAAGAGGAGAAGGTAAACACTTGCACCACACCACACTAATCACATAGTCCCTCAAAACCTTCTTCTTTCAGCTTTTCCCAGGTTAGGGGTTGCCACAGCGGATTACCTGTCTGCTCATGATTGGCAGTGGAGTTTTACAGTGTTGAGTTGCCAACCCAGCGCCCAACCTTCCACAGAAGGCACGCACATGCACGCACTCATGTCTAGGGCCAACTTAGAGTTTCCAATCCACCTACAGCATGTATTCGGGATGTGGGAGAAAACAGAAGCACCTGGAGGAAACCCATGCGACCATAGGGAGGGCATGCAGACACCGCACAGAAGGCACCCCAGCCAAGGATCGAACCGGAGAACCTCTTGCTGAGAGGCAATAGTCCCTCAAAACCTACACCACCAAAACACATACATAGAAACACAAAACACACACCTACATTCGCAGAGGTTCTCAATAAAAATCTACCCAAGCAACAGGGACCTCCAAAGCAGAAACGCAAGCAACCTCCACCCCCCAACACAACCCAAATAACACATAGCCCACAAACTCAGTTTGCCACTCAACCACAGCCCATAAGGCATAACAACGTACCCAACACTCTAGTCATAGGTGACTCTATAGTCAGGCACACTGATGTTCCACTCACCAGGCTAAACAAGGACAAAGTTACTGTCAGCTGCCTGTTGGATGCCAGGATCCACCACAAAATGCATGCACTCAGGTCACTCCACAGCAAGTACAAATATGACTCTGTCACATGTTGGTGTGAATGACCTGAGACATACCTCACTGGACTACATGAAAAGAGACATGGAGGAGCTGTCCGATCTTGTAGCCCAGGCAGGTATGACCCTAGCCCTGAGTAGCATCCTGCCATCACCCAGAATGATATCACAGTACAAGGGCAAAATGATTGACTTCAACAATTGGCTAAGCTTCTGGTGTCACTCTAAGGGGATCCAGTATCTGTCTGGGGATGACACGATCAACAAACCATGATGCTTTAGCAGAGATGGCCTGCACCTGTCGCCCTTGGGATTCCGAATACTGGCTAAGGCTCTTGCCACTCCTATAGTGTCTTTTTTAGACAAGGTTCAAATGACAAATTCACCACCTTAACAGGTACAAACAAGCAAAATCTGAGGGTAATGCTACTCAGTGCTAGAAGTCTAAACCTCAAAATGCACTCAATCGAAGCACTCCTTAAAATGGAGAACATCGACATCTGTGCAGTGACAGAGACCTGGTTCAAGGCTCCAGAGAGCACCCTGCATTACCAGACTATAATTCATACCACACCTTTCGGCCACCTAACCTGGACCAAAACACTAAAGGCAGAGGCGTGTCCATATTCATTAAGGATATCCATACCTCCAGGCTAGTTGCTTAGCATAATGCATCCGAGATTATCCAAGTGAAACTAACTCTGGGCAAGACAGCAATCCAAATTGTACCTTGCTACAGATCCCCCACCATGCCCTAGGATTCCCACTCCTCATTTCTTGATACACTGGAAAATATTAGGGTACAACCTAATACCCTAATAATGGGCGATTTCAACTACCCCACTATTAACTGGGAAAACTACTCATGTACCAACTCTTGTGCTCAACGATTTCTGGAATTCATAAATTCCAATGCCTTGGATCAACTTATCCAGACCCCCAGCAGGGGCAGCAATATCTTATACCTGGTCATTACCAACATGGGCAACCGGTGTTCCACTCCAGAGGTCAATTCCTCATTGGTCAGATCTGACCACAAGCTAATCACTCTAATCATCCACATCCTACCCCACCCCCCATAAAGGAAACCACCGTAAAAAATTTCTCCAAAGCCAACTTCACGCTTCTTAAGACAGAAGTGGCAAACTTCACGACACCCATGCTGACAGACAACAGAGGTACGACTGCGAAATCCTGCACAAATGCACTTTATAAGCACTTATACGAGTGCATGGATCGTGCAATCCCTAGCAGAACTAAGATGCTATCCTCCAAAAAAAGGAAGCCAGTCTGTTGGTCCCCTGCCATAAACAAACTTTACAACAGAAGAAAGAAACTGTTGCAAAAAAAGAGTGAAATCCCATGATTGGAGGAACTCCCTGGTCAGCCTAAGTAAGAAGCTGAGATCCCTCATAAAATCCTCCAAAGTTAGTTATGAAATCAACATTGCCACTGACTCTAAAGACAACCACAAAGCAGTCCATAGCTATGTCAAGAATCTCAATGGCAACACTCAGATCTGCTCTGAGTTACAGCACAATGGCACTAAATATACAGAACCAACTGATATTGCCAACATCCTGGCAGATAGGTTCAGTGCTAACTTTACTCCCCTCTCACCCCCTAAAGGGTCCATCTCTATACCAGAAGAATGCAAAGTGCCTGTAATCACAGCTGCACAGGTAAAAAAACACAGTCAAGAACACAGCATCCATGGGACCTGACAATATCCCAGGCTGCGTTTTACAGGAACTACAGAAGGAACTGGCACCCCACCTAAGTACCATGTTCAATCATAGCCTCACCTCAGGCTTTGTGCCCAGTGAATGGCACACAGCAATGGTTATTCCACTCCACAAAGGGGGAGCCACCACGGACCCCAGGAACTACTGCCCCATTAGCCTGATGAGCCTGGTCTGCAAGGCTATGGAACGTATCATCATGGAACTTCTAAACAATGACATTGGTAATTTCCAAACTTCGGACCCTACCCAGTTCGGGTTTGTAAAAGGCAGATCATGTCTCCTAAACTTGATAGACTTCTTTGAAGCGGTCACCAAAGCAGTAGATGAGGGTAAGGTGGTTCAGACAGCATATCTAGATCTCGCCAAGGCTTACGACACCCACTCTGGAATTATAGATAAACTTACTAAACTAGGTATAAATCCCTATGTCACAAGATGGGTTGCCAACTGGCTCACTGAGAGAACCCACACTGTGAAAGTAGCAGACTCCAAATCCAACTTCAGACCAGTGACAAGTGGAGTACCACAGGGTTTAGTCCTAGGTCCTCTCCTGTTTGGTATCTACTTCTATGAAGTACAGGCTAACACAGAAGGTCTTTGGCTAATGAAGTTCACAGATGACTGCAAACTAGGAGCCATAATGAAAACTCCTAACGATGTGGACATCCTACAAAAGGGCCTCACTGAGACAGATGCCTGGTGTCAAAGCCATGGCCTCAAGCTCAATGCCAAAAAGTGTATTGTTATCCCTTTTGGTAAAAACTCTGTACCCATGAACTACCACATAGGCGGTAGTCTACTTAAAGCCGAAAGTGTGATAAGAGACCTTGGGACACAGGTGGACAGTAGTCTCTCCTTTGATAATCACATCGCTACAGTAGTCAGGAAATCCTTCTACGTGGCACACCTCATCACAAAAGATTTCTTATCCAGGAAAAAAGAGGTCATTCTTCCACTCTATTCATCACTCATTAGACCCATTATAGAGTACAACGCTCCTATTGGTATGTACCTCACAAGACATCTAAACAGAACATGTTGGAGGGATAGATTCCTGTCCCAGAGACTTCCCATACTCTGGAACAAACTACCTATCTATATCAAACAAAGCTCCTCATTAGCACTCTTCAAGAAAAATCTTGATGATTGGATGGGAGGTAGGAAACTCATCCCGGGGATCACTTCTGTGGCTCTGCTCGACAGGGGCACAGGAAAATAATTTTCTTGGGTGGCGAAAGCCAGGGTACTGTTTGGCTAGGCTTATATAGGCCCTAGGGCCAATGGCCTAATACCTACCTATAAACCTATGAGTACAGGCAGCATTCAACACATTCTCCAGGGATGACAGTATAGTAGGAATAGGAGAGGAATAAGGGATATGCAAGTAATAATGCCTGACAGGGTGAGTGTTAATGTGCAATTAATGCCTGCCCAGGGGTGTTATGAGGGGAGTTGGGCCTCTATACACTTGGAAGGACATCAATTACACATTAACACACACCCTCTAGGGCATTACTGCTCTTAGAGAATAGGCGGGCTGTAAAATTGTTATGTTTTACTAACTTTTTTTTTTATTACTATATTTTTTTGAATATATTTGTGATGTAAAATAGTTCCTCCGCCTAAGGTTTCAAACTTGCTGCAGCACATGTTAATGGTGTTGGTGGAAGCATTTTACATCCAAAATATTTATTTTTGGTCCCTTACTCCAAAATTGTTTGGTTCATTGGCAGTCAGTGGAGACTGCAGTTACTAAATAATGGCATACATTTGAGTTTCAGACTTTTATTCCTTCAAAAAATTCATGCTAGCACAAATCCTTTACTTAAGCAACTTTGTCATTTTATACGAGCAATAATTAAAAGCTGTTTCTAGTTTAGATCCTTTGTTCCCCCTCTATTTTAGGCTTTATCCAGATTTCTTCAGCTGTAAAGTCCAGAGGTATGCAAACCTCTTTTCTGCTGCTGCTGCCAGTAGTCATCTCACTCACTCACTCTCTCACACACACACACACACACACACACACACACACACACACACACACACACACACACACACTTTTCCTGTTTCATTTATTTTTTTACACTCACTAAACAGCAAAAGCACTGATTAGCGAGTGTAAAATAATGGCTCAATTGATCTCTCTCACTGTCAAACACGCTTAGTCACACACACGCGCGAGCGCATTTTATTTAAACGTTTTTCTTTTATACTCACTAAACAGCTAAAACGCTGCTTAATGAGCGTAAAATAATGTCAGCCGTTAATGTTGCCTGTCTGAGCTCCATGGGAGCTTGATACATTGCTGTGAAGTGCTGAACTCATTTTTCAGCAGGCATTACTTGTACATTAATGCCCTGTTGGAGAACATTCATTCTCCAATCAGGGTGCTGATGTACAGTTTGCTCATTCTCTAACCATTTGTAACATATTGTATCATCTCCTCAGTTCAGGGAAAACATATATTTATTTCCATAAAATCCCTATTCATCCTGGCAATGGAATGATTAATTAAAAGAAAATTCCTCCACAGGAGGATAAAATTTTAAATTTTACTCACAATCAAGAGAGCTGGGCTTGGTAATCTGCAGGAGAAGAAGCCCAATACCTCTCAAAATCAGAATCATCAGACTCTGTTTCCTCAGGAATAATTTAACAGGGAATGCTCATCTGCAGAGTTTTCTGCTGATCAGGATTTACAGCCTGGAATGCCTGTATGGAACTCATCTTCTTTTAATAGAAATAACTTCATCAGATGAGTAATGTTTTACTTTCTGTTTTTTTCCTTAACAGAAGTTTCAGCAGAAGAGGACCAATATGAAGGAGGGACACCTGCCCAGTTTAATGACCTCTTGTCCTGGTTACCCAGAGAAGAACATCCCATAGTATCTCCCAGACCCAGAAAAGATGGTTCTACTATGTCTATATTGGACATTGGAACAACAGAAGAGGACACAGTTGACCCCTCCCCCACCCCAGTTCATGCTGGCCAAAAGGAATACTGCAGACAAAGCTGGAAATGTTAAGTGCGTTGCCTTAGGATCAACCAATGGCCACTGCAGGTTTACCCACCATCACCCAAGGTGTAGACAGAGTCTGTGACAATGACAAGGACTCCTTGGTGGGTGTTTTTTTTCTTTCTAGGTACTGTTGGAGAAAAGCCAGCCAGGTCGGAGTGAGTATCCATGCTGTAACTGGAGAAGAAATGGAGAAAGAAATATTGCTGGAGTGAATCAGTAGTAAGGTTAAGTTGTCACCGAGTGCTTGCAAGAAGCACACTTACACTCAACACTTTCTCAAGTCTCTTAGTTTACACATGAGAAAGCAGAACAGAATTTCGTTATCAGCAGTGTTCAAGTGCAAGTGCGCACATAGACACACACACAACATAGACATGCATGCACTGACAGAATCAAAATGGCAGGTAAGCTGTCACAGAGTGAGCAGAAGCCCATTCTTCCTTAAACTTTTCTGTCCCACAAAATTCAAAGTCTACACAAACAGTACACAAATCTACAAAAAATCAGTCCCAAGTACCACTCAAACCAAAAATAATGGTCTCTGACAGGAAAATTCTGATTTTGTGAAAAAATGCTGGGTTTCTTAAAGCGGAAATACCAGTTTTGGTATAAAAAAACAAAAACAAAAAAAAACAAAGAGAGAGATAAATTGCTGTCTATCTTAAAAGAGCACAATTTTTTGAGTGCAGGTGTTCCATAAAGGAGAGCTATCGGCCAGAAACAAAGCTCTTAGCTGATTACTGTTCATGTAAAGCCTGAGAGAAGCTTTTTTTTTTCAAGATGGCAAGAAAGTAATGAAGACAGCTTCACTTTGACTGCTGATTTCTCTCTCTTGAGGATTAGCCTCAGGATCAACCAAGATTGAGGAGGTGGAGGAAGCCAGAACTTTTTGATGCTGGCCAGTTGTTGTTTCCTAGGTGGGAAATAACTCATATAACCTAAGTGCTACTGCAGCAGTAAGAATGATTAACAATGGCATTTGTAGTCTTTTCAGGTTTTGCTTTTTGTCTGATCCTTAAAAAGCAAAACTTGTAAAGGCTGCAAGACTTATTTATATGAACTACACTGCAATAACAAGAGTAACTCTCATTCCATTTGTACTTCTGATGCTGTTTATGGCAGGTTTCAGTTCAGTCTTGTCATTTAAAAATTTACATATGTACAGGGTAGTGAAGAAAGGTACTGTTATTCATATATTTCAGTAGCTGGTCTCTTTCCAGTAAAGTTATAAGAAATTTTATCATCATGACACCAGGCTGCTGATTGGCAAATAAAGTGATCCATGTATATTATCAATTACTGTGACACTAGGAAAACAGAGTTGCATCACACTTACCATAACTGTAGATGTTCAGTCTTCATTACTGATCCTTGGATCTTCCTGCTATGCAGAAGCACACAACTGGCCCATTTTCAAGAGTCTTTTCATCATCCCTAAGCAACAGATGTCCGAAGGCCAATATTTGGACATCAGTGTATATGATGGGTGTCCAATGGTGCCATCTTCAGGTATTTCTTGACAGTGAGTAGCAGTCTGATGCCTAACGACACCACCACCATCCCAGATATCACCAAAAGCTTTTCTTTTGACAGGGATAGGAGAAGGTACCAACTATATGTAAGAAGTAAAGGTAAGGGATTATGGTGGATAAGAACTATCCATCTGAACCCCCCCCCCCCGGAATGGGGGAGAGGCCAGGATAGGGGAACAGACACAGGGGTTTGAGTGCAGAAGTATGAACTGCAACACTGATCTACTAGAACATCTACAATTATGACAGGTGTGACACAACTGTACTATGTTCTTAATAGTAAGTGTTGCACTACTGACCCTTGGGAGGACTTCCAAAGCTATCAGTGGGGGGAAGGCTGTTTTGTAGAAAAGCAGTTGCAAACTCTGTCCTTTTGAAAGGAGACATCTCCCAGTCTTTTACTGGAAGAGACTACATGGGTAGTCTGATGTTAATGGCCGGTCTCCCTAGATTTAATAAAAGCCATGAATTCCTGGAAATTTTTTAGCAATTCGTGAGTTTTGACCTGAGCTGAAATAGCAGATGACTGTGGCATAGACTGACTAGTCTCTTTGGTTTAGGCATCAGTTTAGTAATAGAGAATTTGGTCCATGATCAAGCAACTGTGGCTTTGGTCTGGGTTAATGGTGTGTTTCTGCAGAACAACAGTGGAAAATGAACCATCTCCCTTGGTAACCAATGTCCAGATGTCGGCAGATGAGATCTGCTGCGTGACAGAGAGCAAAGTTGAGTGGCCTGCTGCCATGTCAGCCTCCAGAGGGGTCACAGCAGAGGGCTTGGACTTACAGGTTCATACTAGGCTATCTGCCCTAGGGCATTTATAAGCCTAGCGAGAGTGTGTTTGGCTTTCGCCACCCACCCATTTTAAATTAATTTTGCTATGCCCTTTTTCGACTTTAGTATACTGTGCCTCTGTTTAACAGTGACACAGAAGTGATACCCAGGGTAAACCTACGATCTCCCATCCACTCATCAAGTTTCCTCTTGAAGAGAGTCAATGAGGGACTCTGCCTAACCTGGACTGGGATTTTATTCCAGAGTGAAGGGAGCCTCTGGGTTATGAATCTGTCCCTCCAGCATGTCCTATTTATTTCAGTGCTGAGGTTCAAGTCTCTCGAGGGCGTAGCTCGATGGGATTTGGATTTTCTGAGGTGCAGCATGTCCATTAATTCCGGGTTGGACATGGCTTTATACGTCAGGCACAGATCGCCTCTGAGCAGGCGGTATGCCACTGAGTAGAGCTGGAGTTTCTTTAACCGGGCAGCATATGGCATCTGTTTGAGCCCTTTGATCCTCTTGGTGAGGTACTTTTGGGGTCTTTCCAGTTGCTGCAGGTGTCTGGTAAGGTACATCCCAAAAGGGGCATTGTACTCAATTATAGGCCTGATGAGGGATGAGAAAAGAGGCACGATGACCTCCCCTGATCTAGATGCGAATCCCTTCATGATTAGGTGGGCTATATAAAATGTTTTTCTAACCACTTTGGCCACGTGGTTGTCAAATGAGAGATTGCTATCAACTTGGGTCCCCAGGTCCCTAATTACTTCTTCCGTACTTAATGGATTACCACCTATGTGGTAATTTGTGAGCACTTTGTTTTTGTCAAAGAGGATGACTATACACTTTTGGCGTTTAGCTTGAGGCCATGGCTCTGGCACCAGTTGTCTGTTTCTATGAGGCCCTTTTGGAGGATGTTTATGTCGGCTGGAGAGTCGATTATGGCACCCAGTTTGCAGTCATTTGCGAATTTGGTCAGCCACAGTCCTTCCATGTTGGCCTGTACCTCCGAGAAATATATACCGAACAATAGAGGTCCCAGGACTGAGCCTTGTGGGACACCACTTGTAACTGGTTTGGAGTCTGACATGGCTCCAGCAATTCTAACCATGTGGGTTCTGTCCTTCAGCCAGTTTGCAACCCATCTAGTGACATAAGGGTTTATATTTAAGCTGGTGAGCTTATCTATAATGCCCATGTGGGGTATTGTATCGAAGGCTTTTTCGAGGTCCAGGTAGGCTGTGTGGACCGCCTTCCCCTCGTCAATGGCCTTGGTGACTGTTTCAAAGAAATCAACCAGGTTTAAGAGGCAGGATATGCCCTTAACAAAGCTGAACTGGGTAGGATCCAGTGTCTGTAGGTCCCCGATATCTTTATTTATGAGGTCCATGATGATCCTTTCCATAGCTTTGCAGACCAAGCTAGTCAGGCTTATGGGGCGATAGTTTCCAGGATCCGTTGAGGCACCACCTTTGTGGAGAGGGACCACTGTTGCTGTACGCCACTCTTTGGGTACATATCCTGTAGTATGGCTGAGACTGAACAGTAGTTTTATGTTTGGGTTTAGCTCTTCTTGGAGTTCATGTAGGACGCAGCCTGGGACACCATCTCGTCCCACTGATGCTGTGTTTTTTTGCTTTGGAGAGGGCGGCTCTTACCTGAGCATCTGAGATGTCAGGGGGGCAGCACTCTGCTGGGATAGATATTTTCCCTTTTGGTGGGGAGGGTGGGGGGAGTTTCCGCTGAACCTGTCAGCTAGGACGTTGGCAATGTCTGTGGGTTCGGTGTATTTTTTGTCATTTTGGACTAATTCTGAGCATATCTGGGAATTCCCACCCAGGTTCCTAACATAACTAAAGAAAGCCTTGTGATTATCCTTAGTGTCCCGTGCAATTTTTCTCTCAAAGCTGGCCTTAGACGATTTTATGAGTCCCCGTAGTTTTTTGCTAATACTGATCAGAGATGCCTTCCCTTTTGGGATTTTGCTCTATCATGTAGTAGCTTCCTCCTTCTGTTGTATAGCTTGTTTATAGTGGGGGTCCACCAGACAGGACGTCTGCCTCTGGAGGATTGGGTCTTGGGTTTTATTTGGGATAGCATGATCCATGCATTCCTGAAGGTGTTCATAGAATGCGTTTATAAAGGATTCTGTGGTCTGGGCCGTATATTCCACAGGCCAGGGAACTTTGAAGGATTCCACCTCGGTTTTGAGGAGTGTGAAATTTGCTTTAGAGAAGTTTTTCACTGTGGTTTTCTGGGCAGGGGGTGGGGTTGGGATGTGAATATCCAGTGAGATTAGTTTATGGTCTGATCTTACCAGTGGGGGATACACTTCTGGTCTGGAGCACAGAGTCCCAATGTTGGTGATGATCAGGTCCAGTATGTTTTCCCCTCTTGTGAGAGTGGTAATAAGTTGTTCCATAGCATTTGAGTTTATAAATTTTAGGAACCTTTGGGCTAGGGTGTTGAAGCGAGAGTACTGCTCCCAGTCTATGTTTGGGTAGTTGAAGTCGCCCAATATAATGGTGTTTGGAGAGACCTTTATATTTTCTAGTGTTCTCAGGAAGGCTGAGTGGGGTTCCTGGGTTTGGGAGGGTGGTCTGTAGCAGGCTATAAACTGGAAGGCAGCTTTACCCACTGTTAGTTGCACATGGATAGTTCCTGATGCTTCGTGCTGTGCCACCAACTTGGAGGTGTGGGTATCTTTGATGAATATTGATACTCCCCCTCCTTTTGTGGTTCGGTCCAAGTTTTGGGGCCGAAAAGCATGGTATGAGGTATAACCTGGTAGTGCTGGGGTGCTCTCGGGGGCCTTGAACCAGGTTTCTGTTACTGCACAGATATCGATGTTCTCCATGCTAAGGAGAGTTTCGAGTGCGTGCATCTTGAGGTTTAGACTTCTGGCGTTGAGTAGCATTACTCTTAGTTTCTTATCCCTTGTGATACCTATGGAGGTGGGTTTGTCTTTTGAGCCTTGCCTAAAAAAGGCATTATGGGGGTGGCAAGAGCCTTTGGCAATATCCGAAAGCTCAGGGGTGACAGGTGAAAGCCGTCCCTGGCGAAGCATCGTGGCTTGTCGAGCATGTCATCCCAGGCTGACAGGCACTGGATCCCCTTTGAATGACACCAATACTTAAGCCAATTGTTGAAATTGATTATCTTGTCTTCATATTGTGGTATCATTCTTGGTGAGGTAAGATGCTACTCAAGGTCAGGGTCATACCGGCCTGGGCTACATGCTCAGAGAGCTCCTCTATGTCTCTTTTCATGTAGTCCAGGGAGGTATGTCTCAGGTCATTCACACTAGCATGGACAATGACTGAGTCATATTTGTACTTGCCTTGGAGTGACCTGAGTGCTTGTGTTATGTGGTGGATCCTAGCGCCTGACAGGCAGCTCACAGTGATCTTCTCCTTGTTCAGCCTGGTGAGCGGGACGTCAGTGTGTCTGACGATAGAGTCACCTCTTACAAGTGTATCAGGTGTGTTGTTTAGCCTTAAGGGCTGTGACTGTTCGGCACACTGGCTTTGTGAGCTATGTGTTGCACGTGTTTTGTTTTGGGGTAGCGGTTGCTTGGGTGTCTGCTTTGGAGGTCTCTGCTGCTTAGCAAGATTTTTATTTAGAGCCTCCAAGTATGTTTTTGTGTGTTTATGTGTTTGGTTTGCTGTCGTGGCAGGTCTATGTGAGACTGGAATTGTAGTGAGTGTGGTTTCCTTCTCCTCCTGGCTGGTTACGCCATTTCTGAGTTGAGAGAGCTTAGCCTCCAGTTTGGCTATATGGTTGCATCTCTCACATGTGTTGGAATTTGTTGGGAGGAGGAGAGGGTTGTCTGTGTACATGAGGCAGTTGTAACATTGCCTCAAGATTCCCAGATTCACCAGCTGGACTGGAGAGGAGATTGACAACTGACCTTTGGACATGCTAGAATAGTATTGGGAATTCCTTTATAATTGAAAAAAAGGGCCAATGGGGAACAAGGTACTCAAGGGGAGTTTGTGAGGGTGTAGTGCTTTTAATTTTTTAGTGCTGACTTATATAATTGCTTTAGTGAGCAAGTGCCAGGTAACTTAAATGCAATGTGTTACAAGTAACTTAAATGCAAAAACGACAAACAGTAACTTTCTTTCAAGTGAACCAAGGAAATAAGTACAGTAAGCAATGCAGATATCACTAGGGATCCACAGAAGTGCTGAAAAGCTGCGTTTTAGGTGGAATTAGCATTTCAGGGAAATAACAAGCATACAAACAAAGCTAGATTCAGCAGGCCTGGATCTAGTTTATGCTACAGCAAACAAGGTGTACCAATTTCAGTAAGAAACAGTTCAAATATGCAGGCACTATAAGCCTTTAACCAGAAATTCCCAGCTCAGAAGGGCAGAGTCCAGCCTCTCCTCCCACAAGAGTGCAGACCACGAACCTTCTTAATGTAAAATAACTGGCCTGAAGCCCAAGTGCTTAAACCAGAACTAATACACTTTTAGAATAACACACACTGAGCCCTCAATCAGCAGTTCCCAACTTAGAAGGATGTAAGTTACCTGTCCTGCCACCATAGTGCTTGGTAGTCATCAGACCTGGGGACTGCAAAAGCACCTTACCAGAGTTGGTTGACTTCAATGCAGATGTGGAAAGATCACCATCATCTGCAGTTTCATTTTCTTTACTCTTTTTGTCTTTTTGTTTGTTTAGTACAGCAGTGGTTGAAACCAAAGAAGGTGGAGAAGCAGCAGGAACTGGGTCTGAGGACTCCATGTTTGCTGTGAGGTCTTCGTCCCTATGCTTAAGGGTCTTAGCTCTAAACCTAGCAAAATTCTGACAACTGGAAATGTGCTGAAGCTACAAACAAAACAGACAAAAAGAATGAAAGTCTTTATGTGGGATTTGCTTCCCACACTTCAAGCAGTTTTAAACTGTTTTGAACATTAATCAGAAGAAATAATTCTTTATCTGAAAATCAATTGTTACAAATTGGAGAAGAACAAACAGTTTGGACTGCGACTGTCTGATAAATACAGAAGCTCATCGGCAAACCTAGAAAGAACTGAAGATGGCACCACTGGATGCCGCTGTTATACACTGATGTCCGAACATCGGCCATCAGATACCCATTGGCTAGAAATAATGAAAAGACTCTGGAAATCGGTCAGATAGCAGGTTTGTGCATGTTAGGAAGACCCAAGGATCAAGTAGCGCAACACTAACTATGAAGAGCATCAACACAGTACTAATATTCATCAAATACCAACATAAAGTTTACATTTAGTGTAATCCATCAAAAATTAAGAGTGCATTACTGGACATCTTACATACGCCAGAGCTTCAAGCAATATTATAGATCTGTACAGTAAACTAATTTATTATGATGTGAGCAGTCTGAGTTCTTACAGCTGTAAAACAAAAGATCTTTTAGAGCCCATTGCTGTGCACACAATGCAGGTGGATCACTTAAACAAAAAGACATTAAGGGAAACAGTAAAACTTATAGAAATGCTGCTTTACTTATTCAAGTTAAAGAGAAAGTAGGCAAAAGGTTGGATATGGCAAGATTAAGGGAGGAACACATATTAACTGCCTGTTATAAAAACAAACCATCGGCACTAAGGATGAATCTTTGGATACCACTGATAATGTGACAGGAGGTTGAGAGCCCCAGCAAAAAAAACAAAACAAAAAAACCCCAAAAAAATAAAACAATAACTCTGGTTGAAAGAAAGCTGATGACCGTTTCCCTTAATAGACTTAACTGCCCCAACACCATCTACCTGTGAGGGTTAGATACCCTCATGTAAAATCTGCAAAGGTATAAATGCAATAATCACTTTTAAGAAAGTACACCCCTGGGATCACTTCATTGGCTCTGCTTGACAGAGGCTCAGTTAATTAATCAATGGGGCGGTGAAAGCCGACACACTCTGGCTAGACTTATAAATGCCCTCGGGCAGATAGCCTAGTACCTACCTATGACCCTATAATTATATGTCCCTGGTCTCCAGCAGTTTAAATGCCCTATTAGCTGACAATCTTCCTGGACTCCCAACATATTGGCTTGCAGTTAACAGAGGAAGTGTGCCATCTGTACACCTGGAAGACACCCACCCTCCTTAATGTACCGCAAATGTCATGTGCTCTGCCAGAGAAACCAGAACCTTGAAGAATTAATGTAATTCAGAGATCAAACACAAGGGTGAAGGAAGAAAAATCCAAACCATGTCCTTTCACAGATGAAACAAGCTACAACATAACATGCATATTTAATTCATACTGTATAAAGTGTTGCTAAGTCCATAAATAAAATCAACACATCCAACACATTATTATGTGATGTAGACAATGTTACTAAGACCTTCTCATGTTCCTCAAGTCCTACCAGCACAATAAAAAAAAAACTTATTCAAAAACTTAAACCCATCTCTCTTGTAGCAGAGAGCCACCCAGTAGAATATCTCAAAATAGTTACAAAAAAATATATAAACTGGTCTTTCCAAGAAACTATAGGCCAAAACTCAATTAACAACCTTACATTATTCCCTTATATAAAGGGAGCAGTTTTCTTGTACTAGTAAACTACAGATAGCCATCTTGTCTAGAATAGCTGAAAATGTGTTTTCCTAAACTATCTAACAAAGAATGAATTGTTTTTCACAGCACAACATGGATTTAGGCCAGGACTAAGCATAAAAAACAGCATGTTCATGACAAACCAAATCAAGGTGAAATGGTTGCATCCCTATTTCTACACCTTTCCAAAGCATTTGATGACGTAGCTTCACATCCCATACTATCATATAGGTTTGAAGGAGCTGGACCTCAAAAGCAGTACGGTCAGTTAGTTTAAAAGTTACACAAGCCACTGAACATAGTGTGTACTCTGGGGTGATGAGATGCCAACTCCTCACTGAGCAACAGTAGGTGTGCCACACGGTTTAATATACTGTAATGTATTTATAAATAAAATGCATACAGCCTCTTTCCCAGCAAATATAATTCAACGTGCAGACAACTTGTATATGCAGCCTCTTCAAACAGCATTGCTTTACAAAAACTGAAAAATTTCTGCAATAAGCTGAGCTATTCTGAAATTCAAAGAAAATGAAATTAATGGTATTTTGTCCTCCAATCCAGCAATTAAATTACTGTAACTTAATAATATTACAACTGAGCTAGTACAAAAAATAAAACAACTGGGTATAACAATTCACCACAGATTAAGATTCAATCAGCATATCCAAAATGTAGTCCCAAAAAAAAACAACCTTAAACTAGCATGTCTTTATGAAGCCAAATCTTTTCTGTCAAATCATGCACATAAAACAATAAAACCATAAATTCAAATCTATTTATCCTAATCTCCTATATGCCATACCAATTTTTACTAACCTACAGTGCTTTCAGTTAACCAAACTGAAACAATCTTACAATAAGACTGCCAAGTCCAAGTAACCACATTCACTGATCACTCCACTGTTTTGCACTTCAGTCCCTTAACTGGCTGAAACCTACATAATTGCACAATTGTTTGTACTTACAAAATCCAAGAACCTCTTTGCCTGTACGTTTGGTGTCACATATGATTCCCAGTTAATAGTAGGGTAATTAAAGTCTCCCATGAAAATGGTATTGGGTTGGATGGTGAACGTGTCCAATAAGTTTAAATACATGGTATAGATTTCCCTGGGTCATACAGGGGGACCTACACCTTGCAAAGAAGTGGTATTGGATTTTGCCTATGGTGACTTTAATGTGGAGAAGCTCAAGTGTATTGTCCTGCTTGATCAGCCTTGAGGTATATTTATTTTTGATGTAAATAATATATATATAGATGTATGCATACTTTTTAAGTTTTTTCAACAGATTTTAATAATGGGGGGGGGGGGGTCATGTATTGTTGCTTTTTTACGGTGTTGTTTTATTCACTAATATTTTATTTATTTATTTTACATTTGTTGACCGGGAATGTCCGACTGAGCTAAAGCCCTTTTTCAGCAGAGGCCTGGGGAGAAAAGCTCCAAATAGTACAATTTAACAAAACATAAAATAAACAGAGGCAAGTTAAAAAACACATGTATTAGTCACAATAATTTATACGTCTAATAACAAAAGGTGATAACAGCAAAAGCATACTAATTTAAGTAAAAAGCTTAGGAAGTATATTATTAATACTACATATTATATTATTACATCAACTGTGACAGTAATTCCAAAGGTATTTGGAGATATGGAGATAAGGAAAAAAGTTTGGAGGTAGCTAGGGGAGATCGAATAGAGTAAGTTGAGCAGGGGAGATGGGGTGATTTTAGGGAGGGAAATAAGGAGCAATGGAGACAGAGGTTACAATGCAAGATGGATGTGGTCAGGAAGGGTGTGTTCAGTGACAGGTCCATTTCCTTTTAAAGTACTCTTTGATGGCTGATTTAAATTGTTTGGAGTGTGTGAAGGTCCCGATTTCACATGCGAGTTTATTCCATGCAATAGAGGGGAAGTAACTATATGTGTTGCACCCAGTTTTTGACCTGGGTTTGTAGACATTTAATAGGTCTTGGGATGAGCTTCGGAAAGGTCTTGTAGGGGAAGAGTCAGAGATGAGTATGATAGAGCAGGACAGAAAGCTGGCAGATATAGAATGGAGTGAATGATTTGGAGCTGTGATTGGAGAAACAGGTGAGGTAGTTCAAGCCAGTCCAGGTATTTAAGGTTCATAGGTAGGTACTAGGCTATCGGCCCAAGGGCCTAAGTAAGCCTAGCCAACAAGGTTCCCTGGTTTACGCCACCCAAGTAAGTTAATTCCCTGTGCCCCTATCGAGCAGAGCCACAGAAGTGATCCCCGGGGTGTATTTCCTATTTCCCATCCACTCATCAAGATTTTTCTTGAAGAGTGCTAATGAGGAACTTTGTTTGACATAGATGGGTAGCTTGTTCCAGAGTATAGGAAGTCTCTGGGACAGGAATCTATCCCTCCAGCATGTCCTGTTTATTGTGGTGACAAGGTTTAGGTCCCTAGAGCATGTAGCTCAGAGGGATTGGGATTTCTTTAGGTGCAGCATGTCCAACAGCTCTGGGTTTAACATAGCTTTATATGTTAGGCAGAGATCTCCTCAGAGTAGGCGATATGCTACAGAGTAAAGCTAAAGTTTTTTGAGACGGTCAGTGTAGGGCATCTGTTTGAGGCCAGTAATCCTCTTTGTGAGGTACTTCTGTGGCCTTTCCAGCTGCTGCAGATGTCTTGTGAGGTACACTCCAAAAGGGGTGTTGTACTCTATAATGGGTCTAATGAGTGCCGGGTAGAGGGGAACAATGACCTCTTTTTTTCCTGGATGAGAACCCTTTTGTGATGAGGTGTGCCACATAGAAGGATTTCCTGACTACTGTGGCAATGTGATTATCAAAGGAGAGACTACTGTCCACCTGGGTCCCAAAGTTTCTTATCACACATCTGGCATTAAGTAGACTGACATTTATGTGATAGTTCATGGTTACAGAGTTTTTACCAAAGGAGATGACAATGCACTTTTTGGCACTGAGCTTGAGGCCATACCTCTGACACCAGGCATCTACTTCAGTGAGGCCCTTCTGTAGGATGTCCACATCATTTGGGGACTCGACTAAGGCTCCTAGTTTGCAGTCATCTGCGAACTTCATTAGCCAGAGGCCTTCTGTGTTAGCCTGTACTTCAGAGAAGTAGATACCAAAGAGGAGAGGTCCCAGGACTGAACCCTGTGGTACTCCACTAGTCACTGGTTTGAAGTCATATTTGGAGTCTGCAACTTTTACAGTGTGGGTTCTGTCAGTGAGCCATTTGACAACCCATCTTGTGACATAGGGATTTATACCTAGTTTAGTGAGTTTAGCTATAATTCCAAAATGGGGGATGGTGTCAAAAGCCTTGGCGAGGTCAAGATAGGTTGTGTGAACCACGTTACCCTCGTCTACGGCTTTGGTGACTGCCTCAAAGAAGTCGACCAGGTTCAGGAGACATGATCTGCCTTTCACAAACCCGAACTGGGTGAGGTCCAGAGTTTGGAGGTTACCAATATCTTTGTTTATAAGTTCCATGATGATACGTTCCATGGCCTAGCAGACCAGGCTCGTCAGGCTAATGGGGTGATAGTTCCCGGGGTCCATGGTGGATCCCCCTTTGTGTAGTGGGATAATCGTTGCTGTGCGCCATTTAGTGGGCACAAAGCCTGAGGTGAGGCTATGATTGAACATGGTACTTAGGTGGGGTGCCAGTTCATTCTGTAGTTCGTGTAGAACCCAGCCTGGGATGTTGTCAGGTCCCATGGATGCTGTGTTCTTGGCTTTGGAGAGTTTGGTTTTTACCTGTGCAGCCGTGATTACAGGAACTTTGCATTCTTCCAGTATAGAGCTGGGCCCTTTATGGGGTGAGAGGGGGGTAAAGTTAGCAGTGAAGCTATCTGCCAGGATGTTGGCAATATCAGTTGGTTCTGTATGTTGCTGTGCTTTAACTCAGTGCAGATCTGGGTATTGCCATTGATTTTCTTGACATAGCTATAGAATGCTTTGTAGTTGCCCTTAGAATTAGTGGCGATTTTGTTTTCATAGCTAGCTTTGGTGATCTTACAAGGGATCTCAGCTTCTTACTGAGGCTGACCAGGGAGCGCCTCCACTCATGGGATTTTGCTCTCTTTTGCAACAGTTTCTTCCTTCTGTTGTAGAGTTTATTTATGGCAGAGGACCACCAGATTGGCTTCCTTTTTTTGGAGGATAGCATCTTGGTTCTGTTTGGGATGATCCATGCACTCGTGTAAGTGCTTATAGCGTGCATTTGTGTAGGATTCAGCAGTCGTAACTGTATTGCTCATCTGCATGGGTGTCATGAAGTTCGCCACTTATGTCTTAAGAAGCATGAAGTTGGCCTTGGAGAAATTTTTTACCGTGGTTTCCTTAATGGTGGGTGGGGGGGTGGGATGCGGATATCTAGGGTGATTAGCTTATGGTCTGATCTGACCAACGAGGAGTTGATTTCAGGTGTGGAACACCGGTCACTCATGTTGGTAATGACTAGGTCTAGGATACTGTTGCCCCTGGTAGGGGGTGTGAAAAAGTTGATCCAGGGCATTGGAATTTATGAATTCCAGAAAGCGTTGAGCAAAGGAGTTGGTACAGGAGTAGTTTTCCCAGTTAATGGTGAGGTAGTTGAAATCGCCCATTATTAGGGTGTTTGGTTGAACCCTAATATTTTCCAGTATATCAAAAAAAGAGGAGTGGGAATCTTGGGGCATGGTGGGGGATCTGTAGCAAGCTACAATTTGGATTGCAGTTTTGCCCAGAGTTAGTTGCACTTGGATAACCTCGGATGCATTATGCTGCGCAACTAGCCTGGAGGTGTGGATATTCTTAATGAATATGGACACACCTCCGCCTTTGGTGCTCTGATCCAGGTTAGATGGCCGAAAAGTGTGGTATGATTTATAGCCTGTTAATTCAGGGGTGCTCTCTACAGCCTTGAACTAGGTCTCAGTCACTGGACAGATATCGATGTTCTCCATTTTAAGGAGTGCCTCGAGTGAGTGCATTTTGAGATTCATACTTCTCGCATTGAGTAGCAATACCGTCAGTTTTTGCATGCCTGTTCCTGTTACGGTGGTGAATTTCTCATTTGGACTTTGCCTAAAAAATGCACTATAGGGGCGGTAAGAGCCTTAGGCAGTATCCGGAATCCCAGGGGCGACAGGTGCAGGTCATCTCTGGCGAAGCATCGTGGTCTGTCGACCATGTCGTCCCAGGCAGACAGATACTGGATCCCCTTAGAATGACACCAGAAGCTAGCCAATTGTTGAAGTCAATCATTTTGTCCTTGTACTGCGGTATAATTCTGGGTGATGGCAGGATGCTACTCAAGCTAGGTTCATACCTGCCTGGGCAACAAGATCAGACAGCTCTTCCATGTCTCTTTTCATGTAGTCCAGGGAGGTATGTCTGGTCGTTCACACAACATGGACAATGACAGAGACATATTTGCACTTGTTGTGGAGTGACCTGAGTGCGTGGGTTATGTGGTGGATCCTGGCACTCGACAGGCAGCTGATAGTAACCATCTCCTTGTTTAGCCTGGTGAGTGGGACATCAGTGTGCCTGACTATAGAGTCACCTATGACTAGTGTGTTGGGTACGTTGGTTTGCCTTATGGGTTGTGGTTTATTGGCACACTGAGTCTGTGGGTTATGTGTCATTTGGGTTGTGTTGCGGGGTGGCAGTTGCTTGCGTTTCTGCTTTGGAGGTCTCTGTTGCTTGTGCAGATTATTATTGAGAGCCTCTGCAAATGTTTTTGTGTTTCTATGTGTGGATTTTGGTGGTGTAGGTTTAGTGGGACTATGTGATGAGTGTGGTGTGGTGCAAGTGTTTACCTTCTCCTCTTGACTGTCAAGTTCAGTCTTGGTTGGAGAGAGCTTTACCTCCAGTTTGTCTAGATAAGTGCATCTCTCACAGGTTGTGGTGTTGGGTGGTAGGAGGAGAGGGTTGTCTGTGTACATGAGGCAATTGCTACATTGCCTCAAGATGCCCAGATTCATCAGATAGACAGGAGAGAACACTGGGAGCTGACCCTTGGACATGCCTGAATATAAAAACACCTTTCTCTAGACAAGTGAGGAAAGTGAGTATAAGAGCTGTTTTTTTTCTAAGCAAGTGAGAAAAGTAAGTAAAAAATCTGTTTTCCACTAGGTAAAGAGAAAGGTTAAGTGCTGTGGTAATTTGTAGCTTATTTAGTGCTAACAAAAGTTCTGAACAAGTGTTGAGCATGAATAAGCAAATTTAAGTACTAAAACTAAGAATCTGTACCTGGATCTTGTGGTAGACAGGCTACCTAGTGCTTACCACTCCCATTGAAAAGCTAGAATGCTTCCCTCCAACACAGAAAGGCTTGGGGGGACTCAGAAGCTACAAACACTCCTGGATACAGCAAATCTGTATCTGGACTGGACTAGTTACCGGAAACTACTACTACTACTATCAACCACTTTTTCCATCAAGTGGGTGACTTACATGAACACAAACACTATCACTATGAGGTTCCTGGATTTTGTTAATTCAAATTCCCTGAACAATTGGTCCACAGCCCCACAAGGGGCTCAAAGGTCCTGGATCTAGTGCTCACCAACATGGGGGTCGCTGCACAACCCCCTGTGTGTTGTCCTCCCTGGCAAGGTCAAACCATAAATCTGTCTCGTTTGAAGTAAAGATCAAACCTGACACCGCAACAGGAGTGAAAAATTTCTCAAAGCAAACCACTGTCCGCTAGGCAATAGTATAAAAAGTTTCAAAGCCCCTGCCAACACAGCCAACAAGGACTCCTATGCAGATGAATACACAAATGCCCTAGACAGCCACTTAAACAAATGCATTGACTTGGCTGTACCCAACAGGAACAAAACCAGGTCTTCCCCAAAAAAAAAAAAAAAAAAAAAGCCACCCTGGCGGACTGCAAGTATAAATAAACTACACAACAAAAGAAAGAAACTGATATCCAAGAACAGTAGGGAACTTACTCAACAGAGGAAGAATACTCTCCACAGCTTGAGTAAGCAAATCAGACATCTTGTCAAGTCCTCTAAGGCTAGCTATGAGTCTAAATTAGCTTCCCTAGCTAAAGACAATCATAAGGCATTCTGTAGCTACATTCAAAACCTAAAAGGGAATGCCCAGCTGTGTGCCAAACTTTGGTGGACTGTGCCACTCACACTGAATCTGAGGAAATTCGCAACTTGCTAGCTGACAGATCTGGCAATAACTTCACCCTCCTGTCCCCACCAGGCATACCCCAAAGCATTCCTGACACCAAGTCCTCTATCAAGTATCTCCAAAGAACAGGTCATACAAGCACTCTCCAAGTGCCAAACACACAGCCTCTAGGGGACCAGATAATATCCCAGGCAAGTCTGAAACAAGACCTAGTGGAACCGCTGGGCACTCTCTTTAACCATAGAGAACTGAGAACTAACTTTGTCCCAGCAGAGTGGAAAACAGCAACAGTAATCCCCTTGCACATGGGGGGGGTCATCAACTGATCATGGGAACTATAGACCCACAAGACTAACCAGCTTTATCTGCAAGGCCATGGAAAGAAACATCATGGACCTTATTCACAAGGACACAGGTGACCTTCAAACTCTTGACATGACCTAGTTTGATTTTTTCAAGGGTAGATCTTGCTTATTAAACCTAGTGGACTTCTTTGACAACAGTCACCTAAGCTGATGAGGGCAAAATAGTACATAACACCTATTTTGATTTAGCCAAGGTCTTTGACACAATCCCCAAGTCAGGTATCACAGAGAAACTCTCCCAGCTGGGGATTAACCCATACATTACTAGATGGGTAGCAACTGGCTCACCAACAGAACACCCACTGTCAAAGCTGGGAAGTGCACCTGCACCAGTAAACCAGTTAACAGTGGGGTACCACAATGATCTGTGTTGGGCCCTCTACTGTTTGGAAGGTAGATACCCTGTGGCTTTACCAAAGTCTGCAGATGACTGTAAACTGGGTGCAATCATAGTGGCCCCCAAACATGTTAACATACTATAGAAAGGGCTGACAGACAAATGATAAGTTTTAGTCTGTGAGGTTAAAACCAAACAAAAAAATTAAAATAAAAATGCCTCATTATCCCCTCTGGCAAAGAAGTAGCCCCTGCTAACTATGATACAGACAGCACACCTCTAAGCTCAAACTCAGTGGTGTGACACTTGGGAACCCAGGCTGACAGCAATCTAAACTTTGATCACGTGTCCATAGTGGTAAGAAAAGCATTCTGCATAGCGATGCTCTTATTTATGAGATGCGCATCCAAGACCAGGGAGGTTATAGCTCTGCTGTACTTGACCCTTATCAGATCACTAATTAAATACAGTGCTCCCTTCTGTATGTACTTCACCAACACCTGCAACAACTGGATAGACCACAGAGGTTTCTAACCAAGAGAAGTCAGGACCTCCAAAACATAACATACATGGAAAGACTAAAAGTCCTGTCACTGCACTCTGCATCATACAGGCTGCTGAGAGGCGACATGTGCCTGGCCTACAGAGCAGACTTGGACCCTTCCCTAATAGAAAAGCTGCACATCCACAAATCAAATGGGACAAGAATAACTCGCTCGAGGGATTTCAACCTAGCACCTGACATTGACAGAACATGCTGGAGAGACAGATATATTCCCCAGTCATTGCTGCTCCTCAGGAATAAGCTCCCACTCCATGTGAAGCAGATCTCCTCAATGACCCTATTCAAGTGCAACCTTGACAACTAGATGGGTGACCATGAATTCACCCTGGGAGGGTGGCACCTATGTCCCTCATGGACAGGAGCAGTCGGTGCTGATCACAGAATCGCTCTGCTAACAAACAGCCATCTAACTATGGTCAATAAGGGTACTCGGGTTATTACATGGCTAGGCTTGTAAAGGCCCTAGGTCCATTAGCCTAGTAACCTCCTATGGACTTATGAACCTGTATTTTCCTTGCCAGCAGCTCTAAATATTAAGCAAATACTGGGGAAAGACGACATCCCATCCTTGTTTCTGTGTTCTAACACAGCTTGTCACAGGAACCCTCCCACCTAAATTGTTGTCTCTGACCCTTCATACAATAATAGGGTTAAGAAGAAGAATGTATCAGAGAACACAAATGCTACCACTGCCCTATTCATAAAATTCTAGCAGACTCTACAGAATGGTTTCTCTGTAACAAGACTTACTAATATTAGTGGTGTTTTCTTGCACTCTCCTCACCGGATCATCATTGTTCTATTAATGTTGTCAAATATTTTCCTCCCCTCCACAAAACCACACTGATCATATCAACCAACTCTGGCAATACCTTTTTCCAATCTAGTATAAACACTTCACATTCATGAATTAAAAACAAACAAGTCTATAGAAATCTAGATCTCAATGGTCTTTAGTAATACAGCCACCAGAACCTTCTTCCAGCAAGGTGGCACACCCCTCTTTTAAAAATATTGTTACACAAAACCTTCTAGATCAAGTTTCTTTCCTCATAATGGTTAAGGTCTTCGCCTCATAGACACAAGCTGCAGGGCTTGATTCTGACTATGGGTTATTGGCTAGGCTTAAAATGGTCCTTCAGGGCAGTTAGCCTAGTAAGAACCTATGAATCCTATGAAAGGTGGGAAACAAGCGCAAAAGCGGGCTGTTATACCAAAAAGTTGAAAGAGATGGAAAAACTGCTCAAACAGCCAATAAACTACAATTTCTGGGCCAGAAACCACTCTTGTGGTAGATAGGCTACCTTGTGCTTACCACTCCCACTGATAAGCTGGAAGGCTTCCCTCCAACACAGAAAGGCTTGGGGTTCTCAGAAGCTTACAAACAGTGGTGAGAATTATAGGTTTGTTGAGCTGCAGATCTATCTATTTTGTGATAAGATGACTCTAGTTTAGTAAGCAGAGAGGAGTTGAGATTTGTGAGTATTTGGGAACAGTATGTTAAGCAAGGGCAAGCGTGCAAAAGAGTAATCCTAGCTTCAGTGGTGAGGATTTTTTTTATTTCTATACAGGAGTCCTAGCTTCTGATGGGTTTTTCTGATACAATTATTTATGTGTAGATCAAATTTTAGTTGGTCACAGATGCTAACACCAAGTAGTTTTGTTCTGGATTCGACTTCAATACAAGTATTGTTTAGGGACAATATGGAGAAGGAATATTTAATGTGGTTAATGGTTTTAGGAAGAAAGAGTAGCAATTTTGTTTTTTAGGGTTGAGGATAAGCTGTTCTTTTTGAGAGCCATGTCTCAACTGAGTTAAAGGATGACTGGGTAGCTGATAGGAGTTCAGAGGGTGAGTTGGCAGTAGTGATGACTGTAGAGTCAGCCGCATATTGGACAATGGTAGACTGAGGACAACAGGAATAGAGTAAGTTGGTGAAGATATTAAAAAGTAGTGGTCCAAGAAGGGATCCTTGGGGTACACCCATTCTTACTGGAAGGGGAGCAGATAGTGCAGAGTGCCATCTCACTGACTGCAGTCTGTCAGTGAGGTAGCTAGAGAACCATGCAACTGTATCAGGGAAGAATTTAAGGTCTGTTAGTTTATTTAGTAACAGAGAGTGACAGACAGTGTTGAAAGCCTTTGAGAGGTCAATGAATAGAGTGAGCAGTTTTTCTTGTATGAGATATTGCAAAACTTGGTTGTGTATAAATTTCTCCAGGACTTTAATGAGAGGGGAGAGGATAACAATAGGTCTGAAATTGGAGATTTCTGAGGAGTTAACCTCCTTTACGGATAGAGTGCAGAATTTTTTCCAGGTTGATGGAACTTTTCATTCAAAGATGGAGCGATTTATTAGGCTAGATACAGGCAGAGCAAGGGAGTGAGCTGCTATATGGAGAAAATGTGAAGGGATATTATCAGCAGATACAGAGCACTGTTTAGCGTACAGAGTACAGTTTTAATATGTGAAGTGGGAACAGGCTTAAGGGAGAAGGTCTTTTGAGAGTTAGTAGCTAAGAATTTTCAGGAGAGTTCTGAGTATTGGTGTTCAAGGGGTTGGGGATAGGGTTAAATCATTTGGAAATTCATTCAATAATATAGGTATTGAAAGTGTTGGCTATCTCTTCAGGTGACCTGTCTGGACATGGATTGGGTGAGGTTGGGTTGCCAGGATGTAGTATTTGGTTTATGGCATTCCAGAATTATTTTGGATCAGTTTTTAATGTTGTTGGGAGGTTATAGTAGAAATCCTTTTTGTCTTTGATGATGAGTTTTTTGTTTGATTTCTAAGTTCTTTATACAACTGCAGGTCGGCAGAAAGTTTAGATTGTACCCATATTTTCCAAGCCCTATCTCTTGCTTTCATAATGATAATAAGAAAAGTACGTTAATTAAAATTAATAAATAAACCACAGGGCGCCGGAATCGTAGGGGGAGGGGCGATTGCCCTCCCACTTTTATCCCTGCAGTGTGATCAGGAGGCTTCCACTACCTTTAAAGGACAACTATGGGATAATATCAATATTATATCTTATTAATCAAGTCTTTCCTCCCTAACATTTGATCTCACCCGTTCAAAATATAAACAAACTACAAAGTACTGCGCATTTTGCGTCGTTTTGCAGTTTTCCTTATAAGGAAAGCGGTACTCTAAGCCATGTTTTCTCCTTCCTTATTTTCATGTTACTTTAGTGCTGGATCAGACGCCCATCTCGACTGCTCATAATGCCCATTGCTTTCTGTAGTGTGACACCCCCTCCTATATTAATATTCAGACCAACCCATGATCTGCTCTTCTATGTAAATAACTATCCTCTTCAGCAGTTTAGGAACCACTTTTATATTTGCAGTTCCTAAACGCATTTATTTCTGTGAAGGACAGCATGACTTTGCATGGCCACAGATTTGTGTAATCTGTTTACACATAGCTGCAAAGCTGAAGTTTCCAAAGACATTTAATTTAAATAAAGTTTCGGTGTAAGTACCCAACTTTCTTCATTCATAGGCAATGCTGCTTGCAATTCCGTTATCATAGATCAGACTTGTGGTTTATTTTGTTTACAGTAACAGAAAACATAGCTATGTATATTACTGCAAATACAAAGACTTAACAGCTCTGTCATTGTGATATGAAAAGTCATTTTTTCCCTTTGTTTCTAGTTGCAGAAAGCAAAAGGAACTGCAGCAGAGTGCTGTAATATCTTCACTTTGAAATTATGTGTCTACTTAGAAGTCAGCACTTGAGGTGACAAAATAGCTGGAGGGTTGCTTATTTCATGTTCTTGTTATGTGTCCCTCATAACATTTAATCTCTGATTCACACACTGTGTTTGTCATTGTAGCAAGCTGATTGCTAAAACTATAGCTTGATACAATTACTACAAAATCACTCCATGCAATAAGTTCTCCGGTGCTATGGCGATCAGCACTACTGCAAATACAGTATCGGCATTAATTTATGAAGTGGTGATATTCATGCAGCTTCAATAAGTTAGTGCCAATACTGCTCTTTGAGACAGAGTAGGTGTGTATGTATGTGAGAGAGAGCAGCTACGTGTGTGTGTGTGTGTGCAACATACCTCTCAACTGTCCTCAAATTTTGTAGTTCTGTGATTTACCACTTAGTCACCTAAAATAATGATTTTCATATATATATATATATATATATATATATATATATATATATATATATATCTATACACCTCTCAACTGTACAGATTTTTGCCTCATATGTTGGTCTATTACTCTTAAAATTGTGGTTTTCTGGCAAATCATTGAGGACTTATGTCGGAAAACATTGACAGACATTTGAGTTTTAGGTTTCATACTATTCAGAAAATTTATGTTAGCGCAAAACCTTTTATTCTATCAATGTTTTAAGGTTGTAAGAGCAATATTTAAAAATGTCCCTATTTTTGGACCTTTGTCCAGATTTCTTGCTTTATGAGGTTGAGAGGTGTGTGTGTGTGCGTGTGTGTATATATTTAAAAGAGCAGCGTGGTTGCGTTTACTTTAAGTGTTTGGTTTTTTATACAAGTTTACATTTTTCAAATACTGATATTAGTTGTATAATACCCAGTTTTTTTTGGGCCATTTTAATGTAAGAATGATCTTAAGCTAAGCAGTTTTATGTTAGTGTTTTCATAGATCAAAAAAAATCAACTTTCTAAGTTACAAAAGTGGAATATTTAAAATCTATCCCTACTTTTTCTACCACTGCATCTACATCATGTTAGGCTTTGTCCAGATTTCTTGCACTAAGAGGTAAGCATACCTTTCAACTGTCCAGACTTTTGCCTCAAATTTTTGACCTATTCCTCATAAAATTTGTGTTTTTTTCTGGCAAACCAGTGAGGATTTAAATAACTAAATGTGATACATTTCATTTTCAGCATTTATTTCCTTGAGAAAATGCATGCTAAGACAAATGCTGTTATTCTAGCAACTTTTTAAGTCTATAAGAGCAATATTTATAATCTGCCCCTGTTTGGAGGCCTTTGCACCCCCCCATTATTTTAGGCTTTGTTCAGATTTCTTGTGCTAAGAAGTTGAAAGGTATGGAGGCATGGTATGTAATGTCCTAGTTGCCAATTATTTGTTGCATTTTAAGAGGGGATAGGGGTTCTGCATTCCTTAGTGTGCCGTCCTTTGTTTAAGATGCCTAGTAACTATGAACATGTCTGTTTCTCAGTCATTCTCTACTGCAATATTACCAGTGTACCATTTTTTTTCTTTAATGCAACGTAGGCAATTAATTCAAGGGCAGCAAGCACGGAATTTGTAGATGGAACAGTGAAATGTAAAGTTCTTTGCCAGTAACAGCCTCTTCATTAGTTACAAATCTCTTTAATGTAGAATTGTTCACATGAATTTTACTTCTGCAGAGATTGTGCTTATGGAATGATACTGTTTGAGGACGTTTGAGGGGCCTTTTATGATTAAAATGTTCTGAAATAGGCAGTTTTGTCATTATTGGGTCATACATTTTGTTTCACTACTTACTGGAAAAATGTTCAAAACTACAAATTTAACACACTATAACAAGTGTAAATGTTTTCAATGAGCAAATAGCCGTTTTTTTGTTTATCAAATGACACACTGTGTTGTAGAATCTGAAAGCAGTGTTACATAATTGCCTTTGGTGCAGAAGGCTGTGGATTCCACTCCCACACCATGTAGATGGAGTGCTGATATGTAGTACCCATATGATTGTTGATTATTTGGTGCATTATAAGAGGGGGGGGGGGGGTAGGGGTTCTACACTCCTGAGTATGTCCTTTTGTATGAGATGCCCAGTGATTGTGAATTTGTTAGTCATCTCCTACTGCAATATTACCAACTTACCAATTTTTAATGTAATATAGGCAATTAATGTTTTTAATGGTAGCAGACACTGAATTTGTAGATAACATTGATATGTAAAGTTGTTTGCCAGTAGCAACCTCTTCATTAGTTACAGATTTCTTTAATGTGTAATTCAGATGATTTTACTTCTGCAGAGATTGTGCACGTGGAATAATATTGGAGGACTGTAATGATAGAAGTCTTGAGTGGCCTTTTATTGTTGAAATTTTCTGGAATGGGTAGTTATTGGTTCATGCCATTTTGTTTCATTGCTTATTAAAAGAATGTTTAAAACTACAACTTTAAAACATATTCTAACAAGTGGTGCTGTATTTTACAAGGAATATAATTCAATACAATCAGGAAAGTGAATTAAAGAATAAATACATGTATGCATGGCCCTAAATATGTGTGTAAGGAGTGTGTTTTGAAAACAGTCCAAAGGTAAACTTAATTCTTCACCATCCAGATGCATTTCTATGAATGTGGGTTTTCATGCCATTTCAATGAATGTGAGTTTCAAGGGCAGAGAAGTTATGTTCATGCTAAGTCTGTTTTCATTGTGAGACTGTATTGTTTGTTTAGCAAATGGCTATCTGTGTTTGTGCTATTTTATTTCAATATCTGTAATCATTGTAGAGGCAAATAGAGCAGTATGCATGGTAACTGGTGAGATAACCAAATAATGGAACACTGGAATGGCTGAGGAGGGGGCTGTTGCTGGGGGTTGCTGCAGGAGGGCTGCTCTGGGGTGGTGGGCTATTACCCTTCCTAGGACCCTATTTGACCATGTTCTAATTCTGGAATTTCAAGTAGAAAATACATATGCAAAGGTAACTGCAGTTTAACTACATTACAAGGTATCTTTTTCTTCCTAAGAATTTAAATAATTTAAGGAAGTGACTGGAGTGGCTTTCTTGGGGAATGACCCAGTGGGTGTGGCTCAAATAGGGGGTGTTTCATGTGTGGTGTGGGTGGGGCTTAAAGAGCGCTAGGGCGCCTAGGGCGCCATTGTGGCTACGGCCGGCCCTGAGTGGGAAGGTCAAATGACTTCATAAAACTATAATCTTGTGCTTACTGATAATAGACAATGAAAGAGGAGAGGGAAGGAAATATGTGGTCAAATTACCATAAAGGGTGGACAACTAGAGAGACAGTTGAGTTTTAAAACAGTACAGCACCACAGTGGGAGGGTGAAGAAATTTTAATTTCTGTGTAACTCACAGTTCGGGTCTCTTTCCAAGTTTAAATATGTAATAGAAAACAGAATTCAATTAAAACACAGTGTAATGGAACTACACCACAACATACAAACAAAAAGGCAATACAGCAATGCAAATTACAAGAAAGCAATATAAGAAAAACAAACTAACCTCTCCCTCATAGCAGCTATGGCAGAGTGAGGTTTTCCAGTAAAGCCTTGAAATGTTTTATTTTACCTCTTAAATACAAGGTTTAGTTCCTAGCTCCTCCCTCAGTTCACATAGGGTTGCCACCTTTCGTTGTGGCTAAAACCGGACTAAGGCCACACCCCTTGCATCACCTGTAACCCTGCCCATTCCCACCCCATCTGCCACCCATGTTAATCCCATTTTGTGATGTCACTATGATATCAGCAGACCGGAATGCCCTCTTTTTTCCATTCCTTTTGCCTGCTTTCAGACGATTTACAATGCTTTTCTGTAAAAAAAAAACATAGTAAATCAGCAGATTTAACAAACTCTGACAGTCTGTTTCCTTTTTTGAAACAGAATACTGGAGTTTGTACAGTGTTTTCTGCACTTCTGGAGAATCAATCTGATTTCCGGATAGTCTGGAAAAAAAATGGATAGGTGGGAACCCTAAGTTCATAGGTAATTAGCCATAAGTGACCTGTTCTAATCTCTGAGTGACTCATAAGAGACACAGCTCTGGTCACTTTCCTAGTTTAAATATCCAATAGAAAACTGAATACAATTAAAATACAGTGTAATGAAAATACACCATAATATACAAAACAGAAGAAGGCAATAAAGCAATAGAAATGACAAAAAAGCAACATAAGAAAAACAAAGTTACCTTTCCCTCACAGTAGTCTATGGCAGAGTCTGAGTGAGCTTTTCCAGTAAGCGTTGGAAGAAATTGCACTCATATGAATACATACATTTGTGTACGCATGTATGTATATTTATACGTGTGAGAGTGTGTGTGTGTGTGTGTGTGTGTGTATATATTATTTATAAAAACAGAGAGAGCTGTAGATATATACTGATACTTAAATATATATGTGTATGTATTATATACTATACATATAATCTGCATTAGATATATGTATATACTACACATATAATATCTAATAAAGAGTATTAATACATACATACATATATATTTTTTTAACTTTTCTTAGCAGGTAGTTTTGGTTCCATTTCAACCATCTAATTATTTTCTTCTGCACATTTCACAGTTGCTCTTTTATTTTTCCAAATTATATCTTATAACTAATACCAGTTTCTTTTTATAATATCTTATTCTGTATAATTTCTGCCAATGTGAACAGCTACTATGTCATGACATATCACTTCTGGTATTATCTGATTTGTATACTGTAGTCCCTTTACTTCCCATTTAAGTGGAACATGTTTTATCTCGGATATTCTACTGTGACAAACTACAAAAAAAACGTGGACAGCATCAAGGAGCAATAAAGAAAAAATTGTATTGCTTTAGATGGCAAATTAGGAATTTCATACATAGAAAACACGCCATCTCTGTAGGACTGCTGCAAAATAAAGCCAAATTACAAACAGACAAAGGGAACTAGCAGCTTCAGCAACAGTTCAGCTGATCAAGATGCAAAACCAGAAACAAAGTTAGTAATTGAAATTTAAAACTGGATTACACAATTTTACTGATGGTTATAACCTGTATGACCTTAACAAGTGTGAAGAAAATTAATTTCAAGACAACGAAGTGCAATGCAGCATTAGAGCACCTCAAACAAGGATCTTATCTTCTTCAGCAGCATGTCTGTCTACAAAGACTTATTAAGAACAGTAAGATCATAAGAAAAGGGATGCACAAGGGAACAGTGTGGTGGAATAACAACAGAAAATACTGTGTGAACAAGGAGCGTTCAATAACATTGTCAACTGAAAGGATGATAAATGAAGAACAGAAACTTCAAGGAAGTGAGCAATGTGGCCGAAAATAAGTGGATATTAAATTTGTCTCTAGAGTACATTGGATACACTGATTTAAACAATCCAAACTGTAAACTCTGCAGTGCAACTAGCAGATTTAAAATGATATTTTATAGACATTCTCTTCAAAACTGCATTCAGTATGACACTTTGCAAAAAAAAAAAAATTTAAAGATTTATCAAGTTAATTTTATGAAAACAATGACTGCTACTCAATGACATTTCATGCACAGTGAATAACTAATTAAAGTGAGTGTATGTTTTGTCATTCTCTTTCAGTTCCATTGAATGAGGCTAGATATGCATCTTAACTATTTCTTTTTTACGTGCGATGTATATGTTACCTCATTCCAGTGACATACAGACAGACATGCACACATTCTCATTCACATGCATCATCTGTCTGTGCAGGGGAAAGTGGCTCCACTTTACATTGTGCAGATTCCCACCTCTGAAACTTACAGGTACATACCATAAAACTATTACTCACACCTGCCCCACCCAGTACTTACATAATAGGGTCTTTTATGAATTCAGTACTACAAAAGTCTTCTAAAATGGCAGCATGCCAGGAACCTGACTTCCACAGACCACACCCAAAGATGATCATATCTACATGCAGTGAACCTTGCTCACTGAAAGTGCAGTGGCAATTACAGACAGCGGAATCCCTTATCACTAGATGGGGCTTAGAACTAAAACAGATGCGATTAATAAATGAAGGTCCTAAACCTCAGTGTGGTAGAAGAGTATAATCACTTGCCACACCTCAGCTTCAGACTAACTGAAATGTGGAATGTGGCAACATGTGGGGATCTTTGGGGCATATGTTGGACTGAAGAGATCATAAACACTCAGCATTGGAATGCTTCCTGAGATACTCTGTCGACTTGGACAATGCCTTGCAATTGTCACTGACCTATTTGGGGTCCAGTATGTGACAAACCAGTGCTTGATATTAGGGGATAAGTAACTGCCACTGGACTGTGCACCACTGAAAGACAGTGTGAGATGGAAAAAGCATGCACAGGGCCTGCCATGGGTTTCTGACCAAAAATTCCTTATGGTGCACTCTGGCACCTAAAACGCATGCTTCCACCAAGCACCAAACATCTGCTGGATTTGAGATGGAAGCCCTGGCATGTGATGACCAGGTGGATTCTCCTTGACTACGGCTTGTTATTGTGCACAGGTATGGAGGCTAGTCCCAAAAGGAGAGTTCTCAGTCACATTTGCCACTAATTAATGCCTGAATGATAGACTGATCTCTAGAATTAGACAGTTCAGTTATGGGCTTCAGCCCTTCAATGAAAGGCAACATGGAGGAAAAACTGTAAGCTACTCTCCCCAGTGTGGAAGACAATGGTAGAACTCCCTTCATCCCTTGTACTTGACCAAGGCCAATGACTGGTTGAATCCTTGCCATTTGATCTTCATCTCACAACTATAGGGTCTTGGGGTGACCTGCTGGACACAAGATTACCATGGTAAGTTTCAGGTTTGGACCAGCTCTTTGAGTTTTTATCCCTGTATTGACACTCTTACATGTGCAACCAAGAGAAGGAGCCTCTTCTTCAATCTCCATGTAAAGACCTCTTGACCATTACCATTTTTGCAATTCTCCTATGACCTTTATAGAGGAGACAACCTGAACTTGTACTTCACTTTGATAAAAACAATATGCATCTCACACTGGCATTTTGTTTTGCCTCCAATAAGTGAGAGTCCTGACATCACTAGCCAGGATTATTAAAGTGTGAAGGCGCTCTGCAGTTACTGTCTTTCAGAATTTGCCATTAAAGTAAGACTTGACTTGTCAGCATGTTGGATAAACTGAATATTAACAGTAGCTGGTGTTTAACCAATTTGCTGAAAAAAAGATGATTACCAAATGAGGTTGCTGCAAAGGGGCATTTTTCTTAATCTTAAGGTGCAGTGATGCTGAAGTTGGTGACAGGTACAGGGCTGCTGGGCAAGCTGCACCCCCCCTCCAAAAATAGGTAGAGAAAAACGAAGCTCAGTTTGAACTGCCTTTTTTTTTAATAAGCTGTCAGGGTTTCTTAAGAGAATATTTTAATATGCTGTCAGAAAAGAAAAAACATATGGAATCCAGAAATGACCCTGAGAGACATCCAAAATCACAAGCTATAAGGTGATCTTTACTTCTTTCCATTTTACTACTCCTAAGTTACTACTTTTTTATTCATCAATACAAGTAGTGAATGTGTTAGTGCATGGCTGTGGTTTCACAACTGGAAAATGTACTGATCCTCAGTAAATAAGCAAATACCTCCCAGTTGTAAATTACTAACCCTCTGATAAGTGGTGCCACAGACAGCAAAGCTACAACAAATACCTTATCCAACAAGAAAATGATTAGTGAAAATATGATGACTAGCTTGGAGAATGTGAATGATGTTCTGCTGAATATGTCTATGAGATGCTTTGGGCTGAAAAAAGTAATAAGGTATTTAAGAGATCTAGTACCAATGAAATCAAATGTAATAAGATATTTAACAGATCTGGTACCAGTGATCTGAGGCTTACAATGTTTACTGTAGAATTATGTTTGGAGGAATAACACTTTTATGTACGTTTTGTAAATTTTTTTTAAATTGAATGGAAAATTCCAAGTGTAAACATTGTAAATATTAAAAATACTACATTGGTATATTGCTTATGATACCGTCCAATAATTTTACCAAATATTAGGATATTTTTTGATTGCTCAGCTGTTTAACTACTGGACTTTATACTCAGGTTTTGACTGAAAAGGGACAGTAGACCAGTTCCTTATCTGGTAATCAAATTGTAAAAATAAATAAAGGAGACCAAATCAAGATCAGCAAGCAGACTAAGAACTCTCCTGCTGAATGTCAAGTTACGCATTGTTAGATCTATTAAAATAGTACCACTACTAGTATTAACAATTCACAGCGGTCTATGGACCTGCCATTTATTACTGAATCATGCTGGTTGAGAACTCTGGTCCTTATCTAGCACATCCCTAATGATTTTAGTGTCATCTACCACCTTAGGCAGGGATCTATTACAGGTAGGGCAGCTGATGTTTTCAAAAACCACAATAAAATTAGTCAAGGTTCCAGGTGAAATGGTTGGAGCCTTTGCATGTGCCCTACCTGAGGAAGCAACCAGCAGATTTGTCACTCCGATATCAGAGGTGGGACAGCAACAGTTTTTAATACCATAATAAAATGAATCAGGGTTCCAGCAACAATACAATATTCTTCGAGAGTGCACTAACAGACAGAAAACTGCAGATTTATCTAAAGTGACAAGGTGTTAAATTACATTTCTAGCAGGATTTGCTAATCCTCTCCTCTGTAATGTTTCCATGTCAGGTGATCTTCGTAGGCTGCAATGCTTATTGGAAAGATCAACTGCTCTGCACATGAGCCCACAACACTGAATGACTACAAACCAGTTACTTTAACCTCAATGGTAATGAAGTGCCCTGGAGAGGCTGGTCAAAGATCATATAGCCTCAATCTTACCTGTGACACTGGACATACTGCAATTTGCAAACAGCACAAACTGCAGTACAGGGGATGCCATCTCACTAGCTCTCCATGAAACACTGACCCACTTAGAAGGCAAAAACTGCTATGCAAGACTGCTATTCATCGATTTCAGTTCTGCCTTCAGCACTGTCATCCCTCAGAATCTGATATCGAAGCTACTTCAATTGGGTATAGACTCTCGTTTATGCAATTGGATTCTGAGCTTCCATACTGAAAGGCCTCAAAAGGTTCATGTGGGAGACAACAGCTCTGGAAGTATCATCCTGAACACAGGAGTGCCACAAAGGTGTGTCTTAAGCCCCCTACTTTTCACTCTGCTGACACAAGACTTCATGGCCACACGAGACGAATAGAATCATCAAATTCGTGGATGACACCACTGTTATAGGCCTGGTCAAAGAAGGAGAGGAGGGGGCCTACACGAAAGAGATTGTTTAACTGCTGGTCTGGTGTGACAAAACAATGGAGTTGATTGTTGACTTCAGAAGATCTCAAATACCACACAAACCTCTAGTGATGAAAGGGATGACAGTGGAAAGGGTCAAGAGTACAACGTTCTTGGGTGTTCATATCATGGAGAACTTATCCTGATCAGTTCATGTATCCAGCACAGTCAATAAAGCTCAGCAACGTTTGCACTTTCTAAGGAATCTTAGGAAGGGAAAATTACTAAGCTCCACACTTCAGACCTTTTATAGGGGCAGCACTGAAAGTGTCTTGACCAACAGCATTGCAGTCTGGTATGGGAGCTGTAACAATCAGGCTCGGAAGGCTCTCAAGAGAGTTGTTTTAAGGTCAGCAGAAGAATAATTGGCACCTCCCTTACATCTATGGAATATCTACACAAATGCCGATGCATCGACAGGGCCAAAAAGATTTCCAGTGATCCAACGCATCCTGCCAATGGTCTGTACACTTGCCTGTCCTCAGGCAGGAGATACAGAAGCTTGCATTGTAAGACCACCGGACTAAAAAACAGTTTCTTTCCACTCTCCATTAGACTGTTGAACTCTTGGGAAAAACAAACCATGACATCTGTTACATAACTAGCCTATCAAAAGTCTTATTTTATGGATGTGCAATACTAAGGTAGCTCACCTACACAATGAAGGACTGTAAAGTAGAATATACAAACTGTGCAGTGATTCAGTCTAGTCATAGATATGCTGCTATTGTTTCAATTTTACTTTGACAATATTACCTTCATATTGTTCCTTGTCTTCCTTAACTCCTGTTCTGGGATGGGTGTGGGTCACTGCTGTCCTACTTTACTTACAAATTGCTACTTATTAAAATTCTATTGTGATATTTTATTAATTTTCTCTGTCGATATGTGCAACTGTTTCCTGCATTGAGAATGAAGCATTACAATTTTGTTCAGCTACACTGCTTGTGTAGTTCTGAATGACAATAAAGTTTTCTTTGACTTTCTTTGATTTTGAATTTTTCAAGTTTATTTACTGTTTGTAGCCCTTAGGTGTTATCCACCTCAGCACATGAAAAAGGGCAGACAATGGATTTTACATTCCAATGCATATTAGGTGTAGAAACCCCAGTGATGAATCTTGCTGCCTGGTCTGACCACCACCTAGTGAGTTTTAACCTTGGGCTGGCCAATAAAGGGCTTTGTGGACCTTTCTCTACATATACTTTAATTCTATGAGAGCACTTGACCTATATTCTGAACTGGACTGGGCTGCCATCCCATAAGCAATTTACTATGCAAGCACATTGGTTTTAGTTTGTAATAACATACTGTCTAGCATGCTGTTGCTGTTTGCTAATCCTTGAACTTATTCACCTCTAAGGTCTTGCCCAAGATGGTCCGATCTTTGATTACATCAGATCAACAGGAATGACGTCAGACTGGAAGGGAGGTAAAGTATGAGATGTGAGAAGGATAACAGATTTGCACTGCTGGAAAATATTAACTTTTACCAGTCCAAGACCTTGCATAACAGGGTAGAAAAGTCTTGTCAATGATTTTGTAAGCTGTAAATAGGCCAGATTAGCTTTTCTGTGTCCTAACCAACCACTGCAACCCTGATTTTAATAAGCTTGTGTTCTAGTTTCACCAGCAACACAGCCATCTCTTAGGTGACCTCACCCTCTGCATCTTCTCTTGTAGTTGTCTGTTTTTAGTCCAACCTTCCTTGGGACAGCTTCACATTAAACATACCAGGCACTAGGGGGCTAACCTTGCTACTTTGACACAGGTTCTGGGGAAGCAATTCTACATCTACAAAGATGGGTTTCTCTATATCTGACATTTCAGTGTGGCATAATGCGCAGCTTTCAAATGCATTTCGCTATCTTTTTTACATAATCTCAAGGAAGTCTTTTATTGAAGAAGCAAACACTCAGGGGACATAAGTGGGTGAAGTACTGATTTGTTTCAGTCCTTCCATTTTTAGGTAAGGCAGCTGAAAATGCAGACTTAGAGAGGTTAAAAGCCATTTTTTCATGCCACAATGTATTTTGATAAATTTCAGTTTGGATTTTATATGTGTCACTGTAACAGAATGGGTCTCACAAAATGGTAGATGATATCCTCAGAGCAAGATAATAAAAGGTATCAACCATACAGGTGCTTACTGATCTCTCAGCTGCATTTGATTTGGTGGATCATAATGTAAGGGCTGAAGGGCTGAACTCATTCTCTCTCTGGACAATTACAAAATGCATCAACTGGATCAAATCCTTTCCTATCAAGAAGACAACCTAGAATAACATCTGGAATTGCTACTGCTGATAAATGCGATCTTGAATGTGAGGTCCCTCATGTCAGAATCTCATTTCCAATTATTTTTCCATGTATGTTACCTCTTGGTATCTCCTTGAGAATTATGGGTTAAGGTACTAGCACTATTCAGATGACATCCACTGCTCTGTCTCCCATAGCCCAACCTTGGTGGTTGTAGTGAGTATTGTAAGAGTTGCCTTGAAGAATGCCAAATGTGGTTTGCTGAAAACAACTTAATGCCTTCATCTCAGGAAGAAGAGCTCTTTTTGGACAAACTGCCATTAGGATTCTCTGACTCTCAAAGCTGATTACATTTGTGAAATTGTGCCCAGTATTAAGAGTTTGGGATCTTTTGGCAACTCTGAATAATTGTTTGAAGGTTACAAAGCTTACTTTAGCTATTAACCAGACCTCAGCTGATTTGGCAGTGCACCTCTCCTTCCTCTTTTACGGTACAAATGCACTCCTACTTCCTCTTTTATGGTAGAAATGCACCTCTACTTCCTCTTTTAAGGTAAAACTGCACAACTACTTCCTCTTTTAATGTATAAATGCACCTCTACTTCCTCTTTTAAAGTATAACTGCACCTCTACTTCCTCTTTTAATGTCTAACTGAAGGGCTTTCTCATGCATTTAGTGAACACTCATTTCTGACTTCACATTTAAAAACAATGCTGCATTTGATTTGTTATGAACAACATTGTTTTCACTTTACTGTTATAATATATAATATGTATTTACTATAACAACAATGCCCTCAGGCTAGAAGAACACAATATAAATAAAACATTCCTTTATTCATATCCCAACACAATATCAACACAAGTAATTAACTCACATTTGCAATTACTGCAAAGGTGCCCAACATTTAAAATTGTTCTTAGTTTTTCTCAGTGTTGCTAATTCTACATCAGATTACATGCAAACCACATGCTAGTGCCCTTATGTTACCTCTTTAGGGCTGAAGACTTTATGCTGAACAATTCACAGATCTAACAAATACTTACCTTACTTACATTAACTGTTTATCTCCACTTTACAAGCCACTTAAATTGTGCTTTTAGACTGACACTTACTTCCCATTGAGCACTGCTACACCAACAGTGCTGCGTGGTGTTGACATGCTGGCAACAAAATTCCACTGTCTTGCTTGAGGATCCCATCTCTCTACTGTGTTCAGATAACTCCAACCATCATGGCCTCCTACAGCATACATGGGTCCTTCTAGTACAGCCACCCCTAAAGAACAGGTACACAATATAAACATTAGCTGGGCTGGTTAAAACATGAAAAGCTTTTTCAGCTTCAATACATTGGAATAATTTACTTACATTAAATTTCACTAAGTCAGTGATCCAAATCAGAAAGAAGGTGACAGTGACAAATTGGTGAAATTTAAGCTTACATTTTCATAAGCTGGAATACAGGTTTTACGTAAAACCTATGTATCAATGATACATAATGCAAAAGCACCTACAAATGTAGGTTATCCCTATTTTTTTCTCTCATTTCAGTTGGGAGTTGGTGCAAAGGGTTAAGGTTGTGAGCTGTAGTTCCTGTGGTACAGGGTTTGATTCCCCTCAGCCCTCCTCTGCCTACTGTGTGATCTTGAGGAAGTTACTTAATCAGACATTGTGCCAGGGTCACCCCTGAAAAGGGACTGCATATTCAGTGGACCTACCTCCTCATTCAGACTTCACTTCTCCCCAACCACCCCTCCCAGATACTTAAAGCTATTAATCTGTTCAACTATTTCCCTTCCATCTCAATTCTCATCTTCTTCTGATTTCCCTCTTTTGTTGCCATTACAACCCTTTCATCCCACTTGCCTTCAGTTTTATATTCCATTCCCCTACCCTTTGATGAAGTTCTAGCTCAGAGTCTGCCTGTAATGCCACAGCATCACCAATATAAACAGCAGTGGGCTTGGAGATGAACCCTGATGCACACCCATTCCCAGTGGAAACCCTTCAGTGAGGCCAAACACTATTCGCACTTGACTCACTGGGTCCTTGTACATAGCTTGCACTAATTCTACCAATGTTTCTAGGACTATGAACCACTTCATGACTGCCCAAATCAGCTTTTTAGGGACCTTGTTATATGCTTTCTCCAAGTCTAGGAATGCCAAGTTGGACTCTTTACTCATGTCTAGCTTCTTCTCAAGTACCCGTTCTCACTGCAAACATTGGGTCAGTTGGGCTGCATCCTGATCTGAATCCGAACTGCTCATCCCCCCTCTAATCTGTACTACTCTGCATATCCATTTATCAATCACCCTATCCAAAACATTCATGCAATGGGGCAGGGGTTTGATACCTCTGTACTGCACACAGTTGCGGTTGTCCTTTTTGTTCTTGTACACACTGGCATTAGTATGCTTATTCTTCAGTCATTTGGGATACACCTTCCTCTCCACACTGCTATGAGTACCCTCAGGAGCCATTTCACCCCTATTTCACCCAGCATCTTTATCATATCTGCTGCGACCTCATCTGAGCCTGCTGCTTTCCCTGAATTAATTTTCTTTAGTGCTATGGTGGGCTCCTCCTCATTTTCTGTCATCATAGGCTGTATCTGGGGCAGTACAGCTTCTGTGGGGTTTTCTTCATTTAGAAGCTGCTGAAGTACTCCTTCCATCTCCCTCTTATGTTCTGTGGACTAGTGAGCAGGTTGTTGCTGGCATCCCTTATGAAGGATGTCTGACTATCTTCTTTACCTTTCTGTTTTTGTCTTGCAACTGGATATAGTTTCTTTGTGCCATCTACTGACTCACTTTCCTGAAGCTGGTAGAGTGCCTCTGATGCCTTGGTGTTTGCTACTGCAACTCTTTTCTTAGCCTCTTTGTTAGCCAACCACTATTCATTTCTAGCCTAGTCTGTCTTTTCTACCTCTGTACTCCTTTTTTCTTTTGATGACTTCCTGGATTTCTGCATTTCACCACCAGCTTTACATACGTATCTTGTTTCCACACCTTGCTCAGCCACATATCTGGTCTGTAGTCCTCACACATGCTGCTTTGAGGCACTGCCATTCTTCTTCAACTCCTTCTACTTCCTCTTCTTCTTGAGGTGCTAGAGCCCCCAGTAATTCCATGAACTGTAGTGCTTTCTCTCCAGTAAACGTCAAGGTCTTCAGCTTGGTCTCTGCTGATCTTGCATCCTTCTTTGTCCATTGCTTGCAGCTGATTGTGGCAATCAGTGGTTAATGCTGTGGGCTGACAGTTTCACTGGGGATTACTATGCAATCACTGATTGTACCTCAGTGCCCTTTCTTTACTAGAAGGAAATTTACTTGAGTTGCATGATGACCACTCTTGTATGTGAGCTTGTGACTGTCTCTCTTTCTGAGCCATGCGTTGGCTACTATCAAGCCATTTGACAGACAGAAGTCTAAAATGGCCGCTCCTTCTTTATTTCTGTTGCCCCACCCACTGAACTCAAGCAGTCCTCATACCCTGTTCTGTTTGTCCTGATATCTGCATTCAAGTCACCCATTATCAACACAAATTCATGTTGTCCTGCCTTATCTAGTAGGTCTTGCAACTGCAGTCTAAATGCACTCTTTTCCTCACCATCACAACCCTGCTGTGGGGCACTGGCTGAGATTAGGAATACTGTCTTATCATTAGGCTGGAGTCCGATTGTCATGAGTCTGTCACTAATTCTAATTATATCCATCACTGCCTTCTGAACCCTCTCTCGCACCACAATTCCCATACCATTTCTAGCCTGTTCTCCTCCTGAGTAGTAGACTCTGGATCCCAAGCCAAGTGTCTTTGCTACACTGCCTTTCCATCTTATCTCCTGGTACACAGGATGTCCTCCTTGCCATCATGTCATCCACTTCCAAGCCTCATCCTGTCAATGACTCTACATTGTACATTGAGTGTAGTAATTCTTGGTTCATTTTTGGCAGGTTGATTGGTTTTACATCCAGCTTTCACTCAACAGAGCTATCCCAGGTAAACCAAGCTGGGCAACTGGACACTGGCTGGCCAGTAACTTATTGACCCAAGGCTGCTGGGCTTTATGGGGGGCACATACATTCCTCCCACCATTAGTATGGGTCCCTGATGTAGGTCAAAGTAGGCCAGACCCTCAACCCACTTATCACCAGCAAATACCCATGCCCATTTGACGACATTACTCAATATGACTGAATCACCTACAGCCATACTTTACACAGCTAAGTGGCTAACCCTGCCGTTGGTGCACCTGTGGTCCTGTTCTCTTACCTTGAGGATACTGTGCACCACAGTAAATGCCCAAAATGGTTGTTCTAGACATGTGGAGTCTGTACTCCTGCTCACAGCTCCTTTTTTGGGTGAGTTTGAGATGGAAACCCTTAGCATGTTTTTCAGAGGTGGGATGAACGCCATAGAGACACAGGGGGAACATGCAAACTCCAAACAGACATTGGCCAGAGGTCAGGTTTGTACCTTGCACCTTGTGGATGGGAGGCGAAGACCTTAACCATTATGCCAACTGATACCAGAACATAAATAATGAATGAAGCTGACCTGTGTAAGTATTCAAGCTGGGGTAAATGAAAACATCCTGGGTTCTAAAACACACAAACACTAGTATGATCTATTTGACAAATGTTCTAGAAACTAAATTGCGAACCCCAAAACCCTACTGTGAAAAATAAGAATTTATTTTGGGGTTTCTTTGTGTACACATGAAATAAGCATCATGCATCCAGGGTTCATACTCCTCTCCTATGCAGATGCAGATAGAGTAATGAGTAAACCTGGAGAAAGAAAGACAACAGTCATTTGGAAATATGTACAATGGAAATCTTGGGAATGAGAAAGGGATATGTAAAGCTTTCTACCTGTTCAAAAAATGGGCACCTGTCTTAGAACAATAAATCAAGTCTTGAAATGAGAAAGAAAAAATACTAAAAAGTTAAACAAGTATATTTTCTTATGATTTTTTGTATAATTAATATCTAATAAATATAAACAGCTGACAAACCTAGCCAAAAAACAAGTTATCAAAGATAAAAAAATATCTTACTACATCAAAATCCAAGTAAATTATGCAAAAAAACCCCAAACAATTTTGGAACTCAATTAATTCCCTCCTTAGGCCAGGTACTAAAAACAACCCCTGCCCCAACACCAGCAAATCTGACCTTGAAATTGCCTCAGTATTCAATAGCTTCTTCACCTCTTCTATTGCTGAGCTAACCAAGACCTTTCCCAGCAATAACCCTCCACCCCCTCCACACCCAATTTTCCTCTCCCTCTTCTCCCCCCTACTTACGAACTCAAACCCATCTCCACCTATCTAATAAAGAAACTACTCTCTAAACTAAAACCTTGCTCCAATGCCTCCAACAACATTCCTTTCTCCTTCTTAAAAATAGCCTCCGATGGTATTGCGCTTCCTATCAGCATCCTGCTCAATAGATCCCTACTTGAATCCTATGTTCCCAAACTATGGCACGCCGCATATATTCTTCCACTTCACAAGGGTGGCAAAAACTGCAACGTCTCCAATTTCCACCCCATAGCCATCCTCTCCCCAATATCAAAATTCTTGAAAAATGCATCCACCTTCAGCTCTTGCCATTCCTTACTAAACACCAGCTACTCTCTCCTACCCAACATGGCTTCTGCCCAGGACACAGTACCAACTCCACCCTTCTCTCCTTCTTACATACTGTCAATTCAGCCCGTGACTCTGGTAAAATAGTATCCTCAGTTCTACTGGACTTATCTAAAGCTTTCGATACCATCTCCTACACCCACCTACTACTCATCTGACTAATCTCAATCTCTCCCATAAAACACTTTCCTGGTTCTCCAGCTATCTTTCAGACAGGTCCCAGGCTGTAAAATGGGGTCAGGGCACCTCCACCTTCCTTCCTATCCCCATTGGAGTACCCCAAGGTTCGATACTTGGCCCAGTACTATTCAATATCTTTATTAATGACTTTCACAAAGCCATACCTAATGCTAATATTGAAAAAAACCAAAAAACACACCGAACAGTAAAAAATAAGAACCACTCGCTGAAGTAAAAGAGCAAAAGTTTTACTGAATAAATAAAACACTCAGTAATAAATACAGATGTCAGCACTTTCGTAAGGCACATAGACCAAACTTCATCAGACAATTCAATGATATAACAGTTCAGCTTTTATAATACACCCATCCCCTTCAATTAATTAATCAAATACAATCAATCTAATTGATAATAAACCTATATACTTAATCAAGAAAATATAACATATATAAATTACATAAATATACTAGTTAGTAAACATACATAATATTAAATGCACACGTTATTCACCTACCAACATAAAAATAATGCAATTAATGAAAAAAACATTTCATCTATCTAGTACCCTGAGCTTTAATTTACTACTGATGGAAATAGTGTCATTCAACCCAGGGGGGACATGGGCATTAAGAAAGACCTGCCACCAAGTTTCCTCGTCTTCCAACCATAGCTTCCAAGGCCCACCACGCTCCCCCCTCCTGACCTGCTGCAACACCACAAATTTAAATGCATGGTCAGGGAACATTTCGATATGTCTAAATAAAGCATTTTTCTCATCACTCTTACGAACATCATAAAGATGCTCGTAAATGTGCTGATTCAATTTATGTTGGGTTTTCCCAGACATAAAAACCAGGACACTGTGAACACAGGGCAGCATACACCACACCTTGCGTGTGACAATTAAACTTACCCTTAATGGAAATAACCCTGTTAACTATGTTAACCTTGGATGTTACCAATATATTCCTACACTGACTACATGCACCACAAGCTACCATTTTACCCTGTACTTTACAGTCCTTAACTTGTTCCAATAAATTTTTAATATTCCTACCTCGTCTAAATACTAATTTAGGGTGTGCCCCAAAAAAGGGTCCCAACCCTGAATCACTATTCAAAATAGCCCAATTCTTATTAACTATAGCTTGTATAGTGTAGCTATCATTGGAAAACGTAGTCACAAACGGACAAGATACATCATTCCTCCTTCCCGTTCTCCTAGACATGCTCAAATTAACTGAATCAACAGTAACTTCACGGTCACCCAAATTGGTTATGTCCACATCGGTAGGTGGGTCCACCATGCTCAAAACATTTTCACCCAAGTTGTTCAGAATGGGCTTAAAATGGCCAATTACACGTTTATCTATCACCTCCCTTCTAACATTATTGATCATATACTTGGGGTATCCCCTATCCATGAACATCTGACACATGAAATCACATTCATCAATGAAATCCCTATAATTAGACACCATCTGGACTGCTCTTACCAATTGCCCCACGTCCAGCTAAACATAAAGAAAACCCACATAAAACTCAGCCTACTTTATAGAAACAACTACTTCCTCTGTCCTGCTACCAGACAAACTCGCCACAACCTATCGCCTTCCCTCTCTACTGTATGGCGCCCCTCTGCTTAGTAATTTATCCTCCACACTCTCCTCCAAAATGGAAGTATGTTATAATAAAAATCTCCAGATTTGCTATCAAAGCCAAATTCTCCTCTAATCACTGCATCTCCCTTCACTCATTAAATTGGCTTGAACTCCCCAGCCAAATGGACTTTCTCCAAATCACCACCGCCCAAAGATTACTGTTCCAACCTACTAAGTGCCCGACACTATCCAATATCCTACAACCATATACCCCCCATAGAACCCTTAGATCTACCCACCAAAACCTAATCACTGTCCAAATACCCAAGCGCCCAGCTGGTAAGCTATCCTTCTCCTTAGCTAAAAAATGGAATGCTCTTCCCTCCTCTCTGAGGACCTGTGACAACCTTGAAAACTTTAAAACTCTTCTTCATTCCTACCTTTATTTAAACAGAAAATGCAACTGTACTCTTCACCCCATACCTCTCAAGCTCTCCTCCTCTTTTACGCCTGGCTAACCTTCTCACCTATCTAACTTATGTAGATTATATAAATAGCTAAACTGTAAAATCTAGCCACCAGGCTGTATGCCTGTCTTTCTTACCTAAACAAAATTGTAATTGTAATTGTTTGTTTTCTTTTCTTTTTGGATGCTACCTGTTGTTTGTAATGCAAAGTTTCTCTGTAATTATTCATGTAACTAAACTATGTATTGTGGAGCTTTTCTCCCCGGGCCTCCACTGAAAATGGGCTCCCAGTGGACCTCCCCGGTCATCAAACTGGAATAAATAAAATAAAATAAATAAATAATGTCAAGGCATACAAATTTGTCAACAGCAGACTGCAGAAATGACAAATACCACTTAAAATAAAACTGTTTATTCTGGTTTAAAGCCATAGTAGACCTTTTTAAGCATAACACTGTTAAAATGCCAGATTTTTGTGATATAAAAAATGAGACCACAATAAATAATTTTAAAACTTTTCCAACCTTGTGACCTATAACCTATACAATTCAACTGAAAAATAAACAAATTGGTTAGGGAAAAAAATATAAAAAATAAAAAATGTACAATACTCTGGTTGCATAAGCATGCACACCCTTAAACTAATACTTTGTTACGTGTGCACACCCTTCAACTAATAATTTGTTGAAGCACCTTTTTATTTAATTACAGCATTCAGTCTTCTTGGGTAGGAGTCTATCAGCATGGCACATCTTGACTTGGCAATATTTGCCTGCTCTTCCTTGCCAAAGTGCTCCAAATCTTTCAGATTGCTAGGGCATCTCTTGTGCACAGCCCTCTTCAGGTCATCCCACAGAATTTCTATTGGATTTAGGTCTGGGCTCTGGCTAGGGCATTCCAAAACTAAAATTTTCTTCTGGTGAAGCCATTCTTTTGTTGATTTGGATGTATGCTTGAGGTCATTGTTGTGTTGAAAGGTGAAATTCCTCTTCATCTAGCACACTCCCGAAGGCTTTGGGCCAAAAGTGATTAGTACTTGGAACTGTTCATAATTCCCTCCACCTTGATTAAAGCCCCAGATCCAGCTGAAAAAAGCAAACCCAAACCATGATACTGCCACCACCATGGGGATGGAGTTCTTTTGGTGATGCAAAGTTTTGTTTTTGCGCCAAACGTACCTTTTAGAATTGTGGCCACAAAAGTTCAACCATGGTTTCATCAGACCATAACATATTTTCCCACATTCTTTTGGGAGACTTGATGTATTGTTTTGCAAAACTCTTACAGTGTGCCCTCCAAGCAAAAGACTTCTGAACCTCTTCTCCCAATCACACCCTGCTCATATCAGCAGTCACACATTCCACTGTTCAAGTGCAATTATCCAATGCAACCACAATTTAAAATCAAGCAAAAATGCCTCTGTCTACACCATCATATTTTCATATCCATAAAAGCTTAGCGCTGACATACACCTAAAACCAGGCCCAGCTCAACATATTCAGGCACCAGACAGCAAATCTCAATCAGCTTCTTTATCACTACCACAGTGTGTGTATGTATGTATATATATATATATATATATATATATATATATATATATATATAAACACACACACACACACACACACACACACACACACACACACACACACACACAATAATTTATAACGTATTTAGAACAAACTCCAATAACTGCACAAATGGATAGCACTACACAATCCAGACATCTTAGTAACTGCAGCAATTTGGTTCTACAAGGAGACAAAAAAAAATAACAAATTGACCCGCCAGGCTACAACATTATCAGATTAGACAGAACCAAAAAAAAAATGGTGGTGTTGCTGTTTTCTACAGAAAAACACTAGCTATCTTCCATTTCCCCCCACATCTTGCTAGCTTTCTCTCTGTAAGAAACCCTACTAACCATGCTAAAACTAAACAATTACAAGACAATTGCAATACTGGCTACATACATCCCCCAGGTAACAATGCTAAAACATTGGAAGATATTCTTTGCTGGGCCTCTTCAAAAATCTCTCATGAAATCATAGCATTGGGTGACGTTAATATATACTAGCAAACCACACAATCTGAAAATCCAACCAATAATCCACATCTGTACAAATTCACTCAGTTTATAAGCACACCAGCTAGATATAACAAAGCCACATCCAGAAAATCAACCCTTGAATGGATCCTAACATCCTCTCCAAATAAAATAACATCCTGTAGAACTCTGTCAGACAGCATAAGTAATCAATTGCTAATCTACAATATAAGGTACCAGATATAGTGGGCCATAAAAAGGTGACAAAAAAAGAAGAAGACAAAAGTAGCACTGATCATTGAAATCGCTACACCCAGTGTCTTTTGTATAGAGAGAGACACAAAGTCATAAAATATCAGGATCTGCAGGCAGAAATAAGAGCAATGTAGAAGAAAAATACCCAGACAGTTCCAAGAGTAGTAGGAGCAATGGGTCTTATAAAAAAAGAATCTACAATCATATTTAGATATGTTACAAATACATGTAACCCCATATGAATTGCAGGAGGAGTCATTACTGGGCACATTGCAGGTGCTGCGAACAGCACTTCTGGCTGACATCAAAGACTGAAACAATACTAATTTCATGAACTTTAATTGTACTTTGACTTAGGAATGGTGTCCATTCCCGTCATGGTATTAGAAACTCAAAAGACTTTGACAGAATTGGAAAAAAAAGGTAAATATATACTGGGGCAATGCAGCAATTGCCTCATATACCCAGACAACCCTCTCCTCCTACAACCCAACATAACAACCTGCGAGAGATCCACTTACATAGCCAAACTGGAAGCAAAGCTCTCTCCACCCAAGACTGTGCTAGACAGTCAAGAGGAGACGGTTAACATCCGCACTACATCTCAAGCAACACTCAGCCCTTCTAAACCCACACCACAAACACCCTTACATAGCAACACTAAACCCTCATATACGGAGGCCCTTAACAGTAACCTGCCCAAGCAACAAGGACCTCCGAAGCTGAAACACAAACAAAACACCAATCACAACCAAAGTGTCACACAGCGCACAACATCAGTGTGCCACCCAACAACTGTCCCTAAGGCAAGACAACATACCCAACACTTTAGTCATAGGTGACTCTGTAGTCAGGCACACTGATGTCCCACTCACCAGGCTGAACAAGGAGAAAATTACAGTCAGCTGCATGTGGGATGTCAGGATTTGCCACATAAACCATGAACTCAAGTCACTCCACAACAAGTACAAATATGACTCTGTCATTGTCCATGTTGGAGTGAATGACTTGAGACGTACCTCCCTGGACTACATGAAAAGAGACATGGATGAGCTCTCGGACCATGTGGCCCAGGCAGGTATGACCCTAGCCCTGAGTAGCATCCTGCCTTCACCCAGAAAGATACCACAGTATAAGGACAAAATGATTAACTTCAACAATTGGCTAAGCTTCCGGTGTCATTCAAAGGGGATTCAGTATCTGTCTTCCTGAGACAACATGATTGACAGACCATGATGCTTTGCCAGAGATGGTCTGCACCTGTCGCCCCTGGGATTCAGGTTATTGGGTAAGACTCTTGCCATCCATATAGTGCCTTTTTTAGGCAAATTTCAAAGGACAAAACCACCACCGTAACAGGTACAAGCATACAAAATCTGAAGGTAATGCTACTCAATGCTGGACGTCTAAACCTCAAAATGCACTTACTCTGTTGCATATCGTCTTCTCAGAGGCGATCTCTGCTTAACATACAAGGCCATGTCAAACCCAGAGCTGTTGGACATGCTACACTTAAAGAAATCCCAATCCCTCAGAGTCACACGCTCCAGGGATCTAAACCTTGTCATCACAATTAGCAAAACATGCTGGAGGTATAGGTTCCTGACCCAGAGACTCCCCAGACTCTGAACAGACTGCCCATACATGTCAAGCAGAGTGCCTCTTTGGCCCTCTTCAAAAGGAATCTCGATGACTGGGAATTGTTATGGCTAGACTTGTATAAGCCTTAGGGCTGATAGCCTAGTACCAACCTATGAACCTACAAAAGGAATTGAAAGACCCCCAAGAAGAAGAAGAAGAAATAAATACATTTTGGAGTATTTATGAAGATCTATTGACACATAATAAAGATGCTAAATGGATAGAAGTAAAAGAAAGAATAAGAAGTTTAAAGGTACAGAATATGAAATGGGATAAAGTAACAGCCAGCGAAATTATAACAAAGTTAAGAAAAGCCTGTAATTGGAAAACCCTAGGCCCAGATGTAGTACTTAAATTTTGGTTAAAAGTATTAACATCTTTGCACGAAGATTTAGCTACGAGTAAGAACTATTTATATGCACACCTTGAACAGACACTAACCTGGCTAACAACAGGAAAAACAATGCTCCTACTTAAGAGTGAACTTGCAAATTACCCTAAAAACTATAGACCAATAAAAACTTGCCTTCTGACGACGTATAAACTATACACTGGAATTGATGCTGATAGAATTTATAGCCATTTAGAAGATAACTTAATTATGGCAGTAGAATAAAAGGGCAGTAAAAAAAAAAATAAGTCATATGGAACAAAACATCATTTGTTGTTAACTAAAGTCATAGTGGAGAACTGTAAAAAGAAGAATCTAAGTATGGCATGGATTGACTATAAAAAAAAAAGCATTTGATAGTATCCCAGATTCATGGATAAAAGAGTGCTTAAAAATGTATAAGCTACACCCTACACTAATTGACTACTTTACAATGACCAAGAAAGAGTGGCAGACCACTTTGCAATTAAGCCATGATAAAGGACAAATTATTATTCCAGGGATAAAAATTCAAATGAGGATATGTCAAGGTGATTCTCTGTCACAGCTGTTATTCTGTCTTGCCCTTAACCCATTAAGTTGTCTACTTAACGGCTTAGGCCATGGTTATAATTTGGCTCCTAGAAAACAGCAAAGTGTAAATACCTCATCTTCTCTTTGTTGATGATTTAAAACTGCATGGCTCATTAGATAAGCAACTGAAAGCACAACTGCAAGTTGTCAAAAAACTTTTTCAGATGATATAACAATGCCATTTGGTCTTGACAAATGTGCAAAAGCAACCTTTAAAGCAGGAAAACTGCAACACCAAGAACACATCAGTTTGGGACAAGAATGTGAAATAAAAGAACTTGAGCAAGAGGGAATGTATAAATATTTAGGAATTAATGAAGGCTGTTCCTGTCCTAACTTACACGAGTGACAGACTGCCCCCAAAATGTGTTGGACAGATTAGACAGGAAACCAAGAAAGATGCTTCATGCTCAACAAATGATTTATAAAAATCAGTGCAGACCAAGATTATATATTTCCCATTCTGAAGGAGGGATGGGCCTCTTTGAAATTGATTACATGTACAGAGCTGCAATCGTGGGACTCCACATATACCTGCTGACCTCACAAGACCCAAACATAGCGAAAGTTTTGAAACATGAGGAGAATAAATCTAAAATTACTTCTCTGCTTAGTCTAGTGGAAGCATATCGGTGTCAAGTAGGAATGGATATCAAACCAGAATTAGATCAGGTAGCAACTGAATGTGCCAACAAACAAAAGAAAGACTATAAGGTGAAAGACCAAATGAGAAGGCAAGAAATGTGGAAAATGCATAAATATAATTGCAAGTACAGAAAACATCGGGAAGAACCTCACGTTGATTAGGAACGAATGCAGGAATGGTTAAGGAGAGGCGAATTCAAACCAAGAGATGAAAGGTTAATATTGGCAGCCCAAGACAGTGGGCTATGTACACATTGGTTTACAAAGTCCATTGAACATGTGGGAGAAACAAACAAATGTAGGTTTTGTAAAAACAAAATTGGAAACAGTTGCACACCTCAAAACAGTTGCACACCTCATTGCTGGTTGTGACATACTAATGGAAAAGGACTGTATACTGAATGGCATAATAATATGGCAAGACTGTTGTACTGGGGATTGTGCATATATTATGGTACTGAAGTGGCTGAAAAACACTGGAAGCATGAGCCACAAAGCATCATAGAAAGTGATGAAGTCTACATCACATGGGATCACATATTACCTACAGTTCAAAAGACAGAAGCTAGAAAACTGGATATAGTGGTCCATGAAAAGAAGACAAAAGTAGCATTGGTCACTGAAATCACCACACCTGGTGACTACAGTATCTTGCATACAGAGATGCACAACATCATAATATATCATGTAGAAATTAGAGCAATGTGGAAGAAAGATACCCAGACATTTCCAACAGTAGTAGAAACAATGGGTCTTGTAGAAACAATGGGTCTTATAAAAAAGAATCTACAATCATATTTAAATATGTTACCAATACATGTAACCCCATTCGAATTGCAGGAGTCATTACTGAGCACATTGCAGGTACTGCGAAGAGCACTTCTGGCTGACATCAAAGATTGAAACAATACTAATTTCATGAACTTTAATTGTACTTTGACTTAGGAATGGTGTCCATTCCAGTCATGGTATTAGAAACCCAAAAGCCTTGGAGAAATTAAAAAAAGAAATAAGGTACCATAGTAACAGCCCCAAAACACATCATTACAACCTGGTAAGAAAACTTACTACTTTTAATTTTTTAACACCTTTATTGAATTATCACTTAAGGCATACACAGACATACATTTATATAAAAGAAAACAAACCATGTTAACATGTTTACAGTTATAAACATTATACATGCTTTTATACAATCAACCCAATCTTGTTAAAGAATTGCCATCTGTTTGTTACTGCACTGCTCTTAGGTCACTTCAACAGTATTCTGATATTTCCTTACCTCCTCTGATACTGCAAAAGCTGTTCTATGTGTGCCAAATTTCTCCTGAGTTGGAGATATCATATGTTTGCACACTTTCTTCTGCATTTGTGAACATTTCTCAGGGTTTGTGATCTTATTTCCAAGGATTCCTGATACTGCCTGAGTTCTGCCTTTTGTTGTAAAGCATTTGTTACTGCACTTGAGCTCAAAACCAGTGTGTTTTACATTAAGGTTTTTCTGCACTCTGGTGGGAGCAGAGGGCTGATTCAACCCATCTGAGCTGAGAACTGCTGAAGGAAGGCTTACTTTGTGTTTGTCTGATTGGTTTGAGGACTTAACTGTAAAAGTCTTTCATCTTGCTGGTATAAAAGTCTCACATTTGCACATTGCACAAACAAGGTTACCCATGTCTTGTATAAAAGCAAACCTCTTCAGTTTAAAATCCTCAACAGCTGTTGGAAGAGCTGCCAGTTTCCACAGAGGGCAGCACCACTGCAGGTCATCTAATAGCTTACTACTAAATTCTCTCACTTAGTCCTTTAAGCGACTCTCCCCTACTGTTTTGCATCTGCTAAGGATCTGGTACAATGGATAGGCACTTCCCTGTCATCTCTGTTTCTGGCCTGGTGGATATAGGTATCCTCAGGCAGTGTAATAACTGCCTCATGTTCATTGACAGCCATTTAATTTTACAATGCACAAACATGGTGTGTGAGAGATGTAGAAACACAATATCATTGGAGGCAAAGCTCTCACATACACATGTGAAAAATGCAAACCAGGTTGTCAGCGTTATACCCAAAACATTCACTACCAATACCAATGAACAACCACATAGACTGACATATGCAGAGGTGGTTGTTGTTGTGTCTTTCGGCTTTTCCCGGTTAGGGGTCGCCACAGCGGAACTCCGGCCCGCTAATGATTGGCAGTAGATTTTTACGTGCTGGCGTGCCGGGCCTAATGCACAACCTTCAACGAAGGAACGCCCATTCACGCATGTCACCACACAGAAGACGCTCTAAATGAGAATCGAACGGGCAACGTCTAACTGTGAGGCGACAATGCTACCGCAGCATATGCAGAGATATTCAACTGTAAACCACTCAAACCTCCAAAACCTCCTAAAAATATTGCTCAGTGGTCCTGCAAATACCCAAAAAAAAGACAGCAAGCACTTCACACAGCACTTAACTCTGAAAATCATAGCAGCCCCACTTCCAAGCTAATAAGGTAACACACCACACAGCCATACATTCTAGTTATTAGGGATTTCATTATAAGACACACTGATGTCCCCCTTACCAGGTTAAACAAGGAGAAAATCACAGTGTGCTGTCTATCTGGACCCAGGATCCATCAGATCATGCATGCACTTATGGCTTTAAAGCACAAGTACTAACTTCACACAGTCATAGTCCATGTGGGTGTAAACTACCTAAGATGTAGCTCACTGGACTATATGAAGCCAGGCATGATTTAGCTCTCTGAATATGTGTCCCAGGTGAGTAGGAATCTAGCCTTGAGTAGCACTCTGCCTTCACCAATGATGATACAACAGTATTAGCAGAAAATCATTGGCGTCACAACAAAGGGATCCAATATCTGTCAGTCTGAGAAGACATGATCGACAAACCACAATACTTTGTCAGAGATGGTTTGCACTTGTCACCACTTGGCTTCCAGATAATGGCAAAACTTTATGTCTCTCTATAATGCTTTTTTTTAGGTCATGCCGAGTTCTTAAACCCTCCAATATAACACAAATCACTCAAAACTACCTAAAGGCACTGCTGCTCAATGCCAGGAATTTAAGTTAAAAAAAACTGCACTCCTTGGAAGCACTCAACACCCTGGAGAACACAGACATATGTTCAGTCATGGAAACATGGTTCAGAGCCATGGAAACCCCCCCCCCCCACCAGCTATTAAAGGCTGTAATGCCTTTCATACATTTCGATCCTCTCAGCTCAGGATAAAACTAAGGGAGGAGGTGTCTTAGTGTTCATAAAGGATAAATATACTGCTAGACTGGTCCAACAACATGACTCACTTGAGCTGCTCCATAACCAACTAACCACAGTTGTGACCCCCCTATCATATTCTTGCTAGCTACAGATCCCTAACATGAGTCTGGAAGACCACACCGCCTACCTAAACCTACTGGAATTTCTTAACATTCAGCCCTACACCATACTTCTGGGTGACTTCAGCTACCCCTCCAAAAAATGGCAAACTTATATGACCCATAATTCACTTGCTCACAGGATTTTGGACTTCATCAATGCAAAAACACTAGAACAACTTAGTAAGCTCCCCAACTAGAGGTACAAGCATCCTAAAACTAGTACTGACGAACATGAGGGGATGCTGCTGCCTCCTGTGCATTAACTCCTCCCTGGTAAGATCTGACCATAAATTGATCTTTACTATTAAAACTAACCTAGAACTCCCATCAAACTCCAACACTGTTAAGAACTTTGCTAAGACCAATTACCTCAAACTAAGCGACAGCTTGATAAACTTCAAACTCTACGAACTTAGATGACATAGAGGCCTACTTTGAGCTGTACACAAAAGCACTGTGCAAGCACATTCACAGCTGTGCATAGAGGAGGCAGAACTTGTCCAAGTCAAACCTATGATTAGTGGCAACAAATGGACCACCCTGGTGGATCCTTAGCATAAATAGGCTATTCAACAAAAGGAAAAAAAAAATCTACAAAACGAAGAAGGAACTGACAAAACAGAAGAAAAAGACACTCACTAGTCTAAACCATCAAATTAGTGAGCTGGTTATGTGGCAAAGTTACCCTCCCAGGTGAAAGATAACCATTAGGCTTTTTTAAATTATGTTCGTAACCTCAAGGGAAACACTCAACAATGAGCAAGGTTAATCATTAATGGCAACACTTTCACCCAGCCTGAAACTATAGCAAACCTGCTGGCCAACAAGTTCATTTCCAACTTCTCACCCCCATCACTTCTTATCACACCCAAAGAAATACCCACAACCATCTGCCTACTGGTCATTATGACGGAATAGGTACTTACTGTGCTTGTTAAAGCCAAAAACACATCCTCCCTTGATCTACAACATTATTCCAGGATACTTCTTACATAGCTTAAAACAGAATCTATCACAGCCACTAGAAACCCTCTTTAAATACAGCTTCCAGATGGGCTTTGTCCCAGAAGAATTGAGGACTGCAACAGTTATCCCTCTGCACAAGGGGGGGCCCAACAACTGACCCAGGGAACTAAAGACTCATAAGCTTTATCAGTATTATCTGCAAGGCCATGGAGAGAATTACTACAGACCTGATCAATAATGACTTAGGAACTCTCCAAAACTGGAACAGACCCAATTTGGCTTTGTCAAATGGAGGTCCTGCCTGCTCAATCTAGTAGACTTCTTCAAGAAAGTCAACAGAGCCATGGATGAGGTTAAATGGTATACTCTGTTTATCTAGACCTGGCCAAAGATTGTGACGCAATCCCCCACTCAGGGATCATTGATAAACTTACTGAGTTAGGCATAAACCCCTACTATCATCAGATGGATAGTCATCTGGCTAACTGACAGGACCCATGTTGTCTGGATAAGTCTGGAGAGGTCAATCCACTTCCAATAAGAAATGTGTTACTGGTGGTGTTAGGGCTCAGTGTTGGGACCCCTCCTATTTGGTATATGCTTCTCTCAAGTGAAAGCCAATGTGGGGGGGGGGGCTCTGGATCCCCAAGTTTGCCAACGACTGCAAGCTGACAGCAATCACTGAATCCCCAAATGAGGGTGACATCCTACAAACAGGCCTACAAATGACTTGTGCCAAAACCAAGGTCTGAGACTAAATGCTAAAAAAATGTGCAATCATACCTTTTGGTAAATCAGATATCCTTGAAAATTAAAAAAAATTATTGCACACCTCTAAAAGTAGACCCGTGGTGAGGGACAAAACTGAAACTTTGCTATGATAGTGAGGACATCTTTCTGTGTGGCTCAACTTATAAGTAAAGGCATGGCATCAAAATCAAAGGAAGCCATAGTACTATTATACGTGACTCTCAGCAGACCCTTAATTGAGTACAATGCTCCCTTCTGCATGTACCTAACCAGGCACTTACACCAAATAGAGTAGCCTCAGGGGTTTCTCACTAAAAAAATATAAAGCATAAGGGACAAGTCTTATGTGGACTGACTAAAGGTCCTATCCTTTTACTCTGTGTGATACCATTTATTGAGAGGGGACTTGCTCCTGACCTACAAGGTATTCTATGATCCAGCCCTGATAAAAATGTTACATATTTGCAAGCAAAATATAAGATTGTTATGTATTCTATGGATATGAAAGTACAGTTTTGTACCTACCATAAATGTAGATGTTCGAGTGCTTATACAGCTGCAGTCATAACAGATGGGTTATCCTGACGTCAGGCGGGTTCTCGGTCGGCCGAATTCCAAAGTCTAGGTCCGGCGTCGGTTATCGTCGCTTCTTCCCTGACGTCAGCGTGGCAGGAGTAAAAAAGAGGCAACAGACGCCATTTTCTTCAGTTTTTCTTGCCCCAGATGTCAGGTGCCCCCAGAAGGAAGGCAAACATAATGTTATGCAAAGATGCAATGTTGATAAATCAAAAAAACAGTAGATGCAAGCAAATACACCATAAAAGAATACCCCAAAAGGTTATATGAATAGTGTTAGTCATAAGGCCTGTCCTAAGAGGGGATGGAGGGAGGGATACCTGGACTGCAGCTGTATAAGCACTCGAACATCTACATTTATGGTAGGTACAAAACTGTACTATGTTCATCGTGCATACAGCTGCAGTCATAATAGATGGGTAGAATCCCAAAGCTAAGTAAGGGTGGTAGGCACTAAGTGGAACTAGGAGGGGCTAGGATGCCCTGCAGGACTGCTGTGGCAAAGCCCACTCTAGATTTTGAGTATAATGGGAGGTGATAGTGCTTGGAGAAAGTGTGCACTGAACTCCAGGTGGCTGCTTCCAAAATGTCCTTGGTAGGGACCCCCCTGAGGAAGGCTGCAGAGGTAGCTGTGGCTCTGGTGGAGTGGGATCTGATGCATGCAGGCACGGTTTTTCCATGAAATGAGTAACAAAAGCATATGCAGTGGCCTATCCATTTCGAAATTGTCTGTTTGGAAATAGCCTTTCCTTGAGCACCTGTAGCATAGGACACAAAGAGTTGCTCAGTTTTCCTGAATGGCTTTGTCCTGTCCAAATAGTAACGAAGTTGTCTGTGAATGTCCAAGAAATGTAGTAGTCTTTCCCCTTTGTTTTGTGGATTTGGGTAAAAGGTAGGTAAGTGGATAGTCTGATTCAAAGCTACACTGGATACTACCTTTGGCATAAAGGTAGGGTTGGTTCGTAAGGAAACTCTGTCCTGATGGAAAATGATGAATGGTTGCACAGCCATGAGGGCCTGTAGCTCCGAAACCCTGCGTGCTGAGGTGATAGCCAGAAGAAAGGCTGTTTTCCATGACAAGTACTGTAACTCTGTTGAAGAAGCTGGCTCGAAGGGAGGAAGGGTCAGCTTTTCCAATACGAAGTTGAGGTCCCAAGCAAGGACTAGTGGTTTCCTTGGGGGTTTTGCATTGATCTTGATGGAGGAGAAGGAAAGTCCATTGTTTAACATCTCAGCTGGGTACTGTATAATTTGAGGAATATTTATTACCCAAGGATTCTGTCCCTTTTCTTGATTCCAGGCAAAAAATCGTTTCCATTTGGCGGAGTAGGCCTTTCTAGTAGAGGGTCTTCTGGCCTCCAAGATAACATCCTGCACCTCCTTGGAGAGGAGAAATTGTTGGAAAATCAAGCAATTCTCCATGCAGCTAGATTTAGAGTTTTGAGATGGCTGTGAAGGGTTTTGTAGTTGTGCTGGGACAACAGAAGAGGAACTAGAGGTAGGATCCATGGTGGGGAATGTGTCAGGCTCTTCAGGAGCGTATACCAGTGTTGTCTTGGCCAGTCTGGCGCAGTGAGAATCATTTTTGGTCTCTCTGCTCTGGCTTTTAATACAACTTTGGGCAGCAGAGGAAGAGGTGGGTAGGCATAGACTGTCAATGTTGCCCAATTGAAGGAAAGTGCGTCCACTTTCCAGGCCTGTGGATGATATGTCCTTGAACAACATTTTTTCAACTGGCAATTTCTGTGGGTAGCAAAGAGATCTATGTCTGGCTGTCCCCATGCCTGAGTTATCTTTGAGAAAACTAGAGGATGCAACTTCCATTCGTGTGGTTCTGTCATATTTCTGCTTAGGTTGTCTGCCAGTGTGTTTTCCTTCCCTGGCAGGAATTGTGCCTGTAGTTGAATTTGCAATTCTAGTGCTGTGTTCCATAGGGTCATGGCTTGCCTGCACAGGGGGTATATGAATGAGTTCCCCCCTGTTTGTTTATGTACCATATCACTGTGGTGTTGTCTGTCCTTATTAATAGCTGGCCTGGATGCAGTAGGTCTCTGAAGGTCATAATAGTCTTTTGTACGGCTAGCATTTCCTTTTGGTTGATGTGAAGGTGCTTCTCTTTTCGGGTCCATTTTCCCTGAATGCACTGATCTGTCATGTGTGCTCCCCAGGCGTAGTCTGAGGCATCTGTTGTGATGATATGAGTTGCTTGAGGTACACAGAAAAGAAGACCTGTGTTTCTTTGGCAAGCTTGAGCCCACCACATAAATTCCTTTTGAAGGCATGGAATGAGTGGTATAATCGCTTCCAAGCTGTGGCTGTGTTGAGACCATAAGTTTTTTAGGTACCATTGAAGTTTCCTCATATGTAGCTTTGCACATGGGATTAGTAGGATGCAAGATGCCATGAATCCCAGAGCCTACAGGACTTTCCTTGCAGTTAGCCTGGTGTTCTGAAGTATTGAGACAGTTGCCCTTGCTTGTCTGGCGTGAGGTAGGCCATCTGGGTGGTTGTATCCAAGCTGGCACCCAGGAAAATTATTTGTTGAGAGGGTATTAGTTTTGATTTCTTTTTGTTGACTGTGTATCCCAGGAAGTTCAACAGTTTTATTACAAACGCCAGGTGCTGCAGTAGTATGTCCTTGCTGTCCGCTTGGATCAGGCAGTCGTCCAGATATGGGTAGATTTGTATCCCTTGTAGTCTGCAGAAGGCGATTACTGATGCCAGGCATTTTGTAAACACTCTGGGCGCAGTAGAAAAGCCAAAGGGCAATGCAGAGAATTGGTAATGGGTTGAACCTGCAAGAAATCTGAGGTATCTTCTGCAATCTTGTCTGATAGGGACATGCAGGTATGCCTCCTTGAGGTCCAATGTTAGCAGCCAAGACTCCTTGCCCAGCATGGGAAGAAGCTGCTGTAATGTGAGCATCTTGAATTTTGGCACCTGTAGATATGTGTTTAGGATGGATAGGTCTAAGATAGGTCTCAAATCTTTGTCTTTCCTTGGTACCAGGAATAGTCTGGAATAAAACCCTTGACCTTGTTCTTTTGCAGGTACCTCTTGAATTGCTTTCATGTCAATGAGAGCTGAAATTTGTTTTTGTGCCTCTGCCCTTTGATTTTGTGGTAGGTTTGGCATGCCTCTCATTTTTGGAAGGGTGTCAAAGTGGAACCTGTAACCTCTGTCTATAATGTCCAGAATCCATTTGTCTTTTGTAACAATATGCCAATTTTTTGAGAATAATGTCAGTTTTCCGCCCAATGGTGCTGCCATTAAAGCTTTGCTTGGCAGGTGTAGGGGGAAGTCATTGTGTCTGTTTTCTAAAAGACTGTGATCTATCTTCTCCACCTGTTGGGGTTGGTGCTTGCCACTGCCTGGCTCTGAAAGATCCTTGAGGTTGCCCTCTAACCCTTGGACACCTGTATCTGCCCCCTTGAGGTCTGTCCGTGGCTGGAAAGGACCAATTTTTTGAAGGCCAGTTTCTGCTGAAATGTGGAGGCTGTACCTGCAGGAAATCTTTCACTGTTTGCATTGATTTCACTTTTTCCTCCATTTTCTTTAGCACCTCCTCAGCTTTAACATCAAACAATACATCCTTTTGAAGAGGTGCATCTAATAGTTTAGCTTTGACATGATCTGGTAAGGTTTGCTCTTTGAGCCAAGCATGCCTACATATAACAGACCCCGTAACAGCAGCTCTACATGAGGCCTCTAAAGCATCAAAACCACACTGCAAGGTATGTTTACCCACTTGCTCTGCACCATGCAACTAATCCTGCAACTCTTTTAAATCTGGTTGTTCTGGTTGTGTCACCTTGCTTTTCAGCGGAGATATCAAAAACTGTTGATACTTAAACATATGAAACTGACAGTTTAATGCCCTCATGGTTAAAGTGGCCGAGGTGTACACCTTTTTCCCCCACCTTTGTAAAGATCTGGAATCTCTCTCTGAAGGTAATGGGTTTTTAGCAATAGAGGCCTTAATTCCCTTGGGACCCTGTGAAATTGTTTCTGGGTCAGCAGTATGGCTTTTATATAGGAACTGGTGAGAATCAGAAACCCGGTAATACCTGTCTGGTTTAACAGGAGCTGGAGGCAAAGAATCTGGATTAAGGCTGGCTTCTGTGTACACATCATCCAATATATCTAAAACAGGAGGGATAGCAAGAGGCCTATGCTGGGGGAGCAGAAGAAATTCCCTGAGCCTTTTCTTGGAATCTGAATAATCTTGGCCTTCCCAGTGAAAGTGTTCCCTCAATGTATGCAGGGTTTCCCCAAAAAAGAAGTCCTCAGGGGAGGAGACAGAGGGAATAGACTCCTCTGCATCACAGTCTTCGAATGGAGAATAGGCATAATCCAGGTCCTCAGATAGTTCTGAGGTAATAGAAGCTTGATCTGAGGAAGGGTAGTCTTCCTCTAATCTGGGCCTTTTGTCAGAGGGGGGTTGAGAACCCCTGATAAGAGTAATCAAATCCTCAGCCATTTTAAGCATCTGTTTTTTAGGCATGGTGCCTTGAGAGGGGGTCTGAGGAACCTGTTTTTTGGTTTTCATGGTTGCTTTAGATTTAGTGAAGGCGTTAATAGAGAAAGAGGAATGGAGGCCGAGGAGCCTGCGACCTCGGGTACTGAGGACACCGGTAATGCATTGTCATCGGTACTCAGGGGCTGCGTAGGCACCTTGCTGAGTACCGGAGAACTGGTAATCGGCCTTGGCGTGGTTTCAGTAGGTGGCGCGGACCTCATATGTCGGTCCTTATCTTTGCGTTTTTTTGCTTAAAACAGGAGTCGGAGTATCAGACGACATAATATAATTGAATTTTTTACCAAAGAAGTGAAGGGAGAACTCCGCCCGATGGTTAATAGTGCGCTTGTTGAATCTAGCACAAAAACGGCAGGCCGAGACGTCGTGGTCTGGGCCTAAGCAAGGTATACAGAAAGAGTGGAAATCCTTATGCGGTATTTGCTTCCCACATGAAATGCAATTATTAACTTTGTCTGACATCGGTCTGAGGCAAGAAAAGTTTCCCCAATGGGGTACTTAGCTTTCAAGAAGACTTCGGCTGAAATACTTTCATAAATCTCAGGAGCTGGCCGACCGGCACTTGCGAACTGCTTCTGCTTTGGGCACCGCACAGCAAGAAAGACTGAAGAAAATGGTGTCGGCTACCTCTTTTATACCCCTGTCGCACTGACATCAGGGAAGAAGCGACGACAACCGACGCCGGACCTAGACTTTGGAATTCGGCCGACCGAGGACCTGCCTGACGGCAAGATAACCCATCTGTTATGACTGCAGCTGTATGCACGATGAACATCTTTATGCGTGACTAACAGAACTTGCTGGCGAGAAAGATTTGTATTCCAAAGGCTACCTTGTCTAGGGCAAAACCTTCCATCTTCAGAAAATAAAGCCCGTCCCCACATCTCTACAAAAAGAATTTGGATAAATGAATGGGGAAACAAATTCACTCCCGGGGTACTGCCCATGTCCCTTATGGACAGAGACAGCCTGTAAAATGATTCAGGGCTCCAATACCCAAGGACGCATTACCCTGATACTACCCCATTCCATATCTGGCGATAACATTGTCACATCCTGGGTATTATTGGCTAGGCTTATAAAGGCTCTTGTGCCATTAGCCTAGTAATTACCTGTGAACCTATGAACATTACATAAATTGCTCAATTCCTGCCTTCCCTTAAAACTCACTCCACCTCCAAAACATTATTCTACATGTATTGTTCCCAAGATTTCCATTTTTTATGTAGTTTGCTCCTACCCTTTTCTAAAGATCCCACTTCCAGTTCTTTTATCTCTGTTACAATATTCACAACTTCAGGTCAAGTTGGTTTAGGCTTTGATTTCCATTTCCTGGTACATTTACTACTTTTAATTAGGACAACTTTATTAAGACACTACATCTCCTTAACTAAGAGTCATTAAAGACTCTCCCCATAGAAGAAATGATCTCTGAGTTTAATAAAATCTTTATATGTGTTCTAAATACATTAGCTCCCCTCAGAATAAAAATATCAAGAGTCAAAGCAACTCTCCATACCCATCCTTACCAAGTAAAAAAAAAAAAAACTGATGAAATAAAGATATAAAACATGGAAAGTCTGGACTAAAAAATAAAACAGCTCCCACTTTTACAGTATGTAGACAACTAAGAAACCTAACAAAATAACTTATTGCCAAAGTTAAGAAAGCCTGTTGCTCAACCAGTCACAACATACACACTAATAATCCAAAACTGGGCCTCGGTAAGTAAACTGTTAAATCCAGGACAAGCTATGCAGCCAAACACCAAACACACAGAAACAAAATGATACTATAGTCAACAAATTCAATAGCCACTACATACAGGCAGAAAAGTCATTACTTAACCAGGTGACTAATCAAGCTCTTGATGTCCCTACTCAATCAAATAACCTGCTTCAACATTTCTCCTTCCAACCAGTAACCACAGATACCATTAAAAAACACCTTAAAAATTAAAGCCTACTACAACTCCACATGACAATCTACCTGGTGAATATCTTAAAATAACAGCGCAGCCCATTGCCTATCCAGTTTCAGTTCTGATAAATCAGTCCATATCTGAAAATAAAATCTTTTGCTATGGAAAAATAATTCATTATTCCACTGCACAAGGGAGGACTCAATATGGATCTTTTAAGCTATAAGCTAACTGCCATTTAATCATCCATATCAAAAACAGAAAAATGTATTCATATGCAACTTCTCAACTATTTACTAGAAAACCAACTTCTGTCTTCAACCCGGCATGGCTTCCAACCACATCACAGCAAAACCACTGCTTTGCTGAATTTTATTAATCCTGTCAATATCCCCAGAAATGCCAGAAGCTTTGTTTCCACCATATTCTTAGACTTATCAAAAGCTTTTGATACTGTCTCCTATCAAAAATTTACCTTTTGTCTTTAGGATTCACCAACTCTTCACTGCAGGGGTTCCACAGCTACCTATCAAACAGAGCACAAGCCGTGAAATGGAAAAACGATTTCTCCACCTTCTTGCCTGTTACTATTGGTATCTCACAAGGATCTATACTAGGTCCCATACTTTTCAATACATTCATCAGTAACCTTTACACTGCTAAAAAATACTACCCTAGTTCAATATACTGATAACTCAACCCAAACCTGTTATGCCAAATTTCACTTTAAACTACAAGATCTTACATAACAATCCTTGTCGACTGAACCATGGCTAAGTAATTCACTAATACTAAACTCTTAAAAAATGAACTTGCTGCTCTTTGCAGCAAAACACCTCCACCTAAACCACAGCATTCACTATCATCTCTGCCAACACCACCATGGCAGAAGTAAACTACACAAAATTACAGTGTATCATCATAAATGACAAGTTGAAATTCAACCATGTATCTCATGTGGTTAAAAAAAAAATCATCAAAAACTAGGTGTGCTATAGAAAGTAAAAACACACCTCACTGATATAGCCAGAAGACATCTAGCCTCTATTCTTTACTGTCATCTCTCCTCTATGCTGCTCCAAAAGCTTTATTAACATTCAAGTCTCTCAACTGTTCAAACTTCAGCAATGTTACAATAAAATAGCTAAATTTGAAGTAAACTTTATAGGTTCATAGGTTCAGACTAGGCTATCTGCCCTGGGGCATTTATAAGCCTAGCCTGATTGTGTTTGGCTTATGCCACCCCTTGATTTGAGTATAATGTGCCCTTTTTAAAGTTTAATTTACTGTGCCTCTGTCTAATAGTGACACGGAAGTAATCCCCGGGACAAACCTACGATCACCCATCCACTCAAGATTCTTCTTGAAGAGAGTCAGTGAGGTGCTCTGCCTAACATGAATTGGAATTCTATTCCAGAGCGAAGGGAGCCTCTGGGTTATGAATCTGTCCCTCCAGCATGTTCTACTTATTTCTGTGCTGAGGTTCAAGTCCCTCGAGCACGTGGCTCTAAGGGATTTAGATTTACTAAGGTGGAGCATGTCCATTAATTCTGGGTTGGACATAGCTTTATATGTCAGGCATAGATCGCCTCGAAGTAGGCAGTATGCAACTGAGTAGAGCTGGAGTTTTTTTAAACGAGCAGCATATGGCATCTGTTTGAGTCCCTTGATCCTCCTAGTGAGGTACTTTTGGGGTCTTTCTAATTGCTGCAGGTGTCGGGTAAGGTACATCCCAAAGGGGGCATCGTATTCTATGATGGGCCTGATGAGGGATGAATAAAGGGACACGATTACCTCTCTTGATCTAGATGTGAATCCTTTCATGATGAGGTGGGCTATGTAGTAGGTCTTTCTAACCACTTTGGCAATGTGGTTGTCAAAGGAGAGATTGCTATCAACTTGGGTCCCCAGATCCCTAATTACTTTCTCTGTACTTAATGGGTTACCACCTATGTGGTAATTTGTGCGCACATTGTTTTTGCCAAAGGGTATGACTATACACTTTTTGGCATTTAGCTTTAGACCATGGCTTTGGCACTAGTTATCCGTCTCTGCGAGACCTTTTTGAAGGATGTTTGTGTCAGCTGGAGAGTCAATTATGGCGCCCAGTTTGCAGTCATCTGCGAACTTGTTGAGCCATAGTCCTCCCACGTTGGCCTGTACCTCAGAAAAGTAAATACCGAACAAGAGAGGTCCCAGGACAGAACCTTGTGGGACACCACTTGTGACCGGTTTCGAGTCTGACATGGCACCAGCAACTCTGACTCTGTGGGTTCTGTCTTTGAGCCAGTTTGCGACCCATCTTGTGACATAGGGGTTTATATTTAGGCTGGATAGCTTATCTATGATGCCTGAGTGGGGTATTGTGTCAAATGCCTTTGCGAGGTCGAGATAGGCTGTGCGGACTACCTTCCCTTCATCTATGGCCTTGGTGACTGTTTTGAAGAAGTCGACCAGGTTCAAAAGGCAGGATCTGCCCTTGACAAAGCCAAATTGGGTAGGATCTAGTGTCTGTAGGTCCCCGATGTCTTTGTTTATGAGTTCCATGATGATCCTCTCCATAGCCTTGCAGACTAGGCTAGTCAGGCTTATGGGGCGATAGTTTCCAGGGTCCGCAGAGATGCCACCTTTGTGGAGTGGGACCACTGTTGCTGTACGCCATTCTTTGGGCACATATCCTGTAGTGAGGCTGAGATTGTACAGCAGTTTTACTTGAGGGATTAGTTCTTCTTGGAGTTCATGTAGGACACAACCCGGGACGCCATCTGGTCCCATGGAAGCAGTGTTTTTTGCTTTGGAGAGGGCAGCCTTCACCTGAGCATCAGAGATGTTTGGGAGGCTGCACTCTGCCGGGAAAGATACTTGCTCTTTTGGGGGGGGAGGGGGGGGGAGAAGTTTGCACTGAACCTGTCTGCCAGGATATTCGCGATGTCTCTGGGTTCAGTGTATTTTTTGTTGTTTAGAATCAACTCAGAACAAGTCTGGGAGTTGCATCCCAGGTTCCTAACATAAATGAAAAAAACCTTATGATTGTCTTTAGTGTCCTGTGCAATTTTTCTCTCGAAGCTGGCCTTGGAGGATTTTATGAGGGATCGTAATTTTTTGCTAGTACTGATCAGAGATGCCTTCCCTTTTAGGGATTTTGCTCTATCATGTAGTAGCTTCCTCCTTCTGTTGTACAGTTTATTTATGGCTGGGGTCCACCAGACTGGACACCTGCCTTTGGATGATTGGGTCTTGATTTTGTTTGGGATAGCATGATCCATGCATTCCTGGAGATGTCCGTAGAATGCGTTTATATAGGATTCTGCAGTTTGGGCCGTAGTTTCCACTGGCTCTGGGGCCTTGAAGGATTCCACTTCGGTTTTGAGAAGTGTGAAGTTCGCTTTTGAGAAGTTTTTCACTGTGGTTTTCTGGGCTGGGGGTGGGGTCCGGATGTGGACATCCAGTGAAATTAATTTATGGTCTGATCTTACCAATGAGGGATATACTTCTGGTATGGAGCATAGAGTCCCCATGCTGGTAGTATGTTTTCCCCTCTTGTGGGAGTGGTGACTAGTTGCTCAATAGCATTTGAGTTTATAAATTCCACGAACCTTTGGGCTAAGGTGCTGGGGCTTGAGTAATGCTCCCAGTCTATGTTTGGGTAGTTGAAGTCGCCCAATATAATGGTGTTCGGAGAGATCTTCATGTTCTCCAATGTTTTCAGGAAAGCCGAGTGGGATTCCTGACTTTGAGAGGGTGGTCTGTAGGATGCTATAAACTGAAAAGCAGTCTTGCCCACTGTCAGTTGCACATGGATGGTCTCAGATACTTCGTGCAATGCCACTAACCTGGAGGTGTGGATATCCTTGATAAATATGGAAATTCCCCCTCCTTTTGTGGTTTGGTCCGGGTTTTGGGGTCGAAAAGCATGATATGAGGTATAACCTGGTAGTGCCTGGGTGCTCTCTGGAGCCTTGAACCAGGTTTCTGTCACTGCACAGATATCGATGTTCTCCATACTGAGGAGAGCTTCGAGTGCATGCATCTTGAGGTTAAGACTTCTGGCGTTTAGCAGCATTACCCTTAGTTTCTTGTTCCCTGTGCTGTCTATGGAGGTGGGTTTGACTTTTGAGCCTTGCCTAAAAAAGGCACTATGGGGGTGGCAAGAGCCTTTGCCAATATCCGAAAGCCCAGGGGTGACAGGTGCAAGCTGTCCCTAGCGAAGCAGCGTGGCTTGTCGAGCATGTCATCCCAGGCTGACAGACACTGGATCCCCTTTGAATGACACCAAAATTTTAGCCAATTGCTAAAATCGATCATTTTGTCTTTATACTGTGGCATCATTCTAGGTGAAGGTAAGATGCTGCTCAAGGTCAGGGTCATACCGGCCTGGGCTACATGATCAGAGAGCTCCTCTATGTCTCTTTTCATGTAGTCGAGGGAGGTACGTCTCAGGTCATTCACGCCAGCATGTACAATGACTGAGTCATATTTGTATTTGCTTTGGAGTGACCTGAGTGCTCGCGTTATGTGGCGGATCCTAGCGCCCGACAGGCAGCTCATTGTGACCTTCTCTTTATTCAGCCTGGTGAGCGGGACGTCAGTGTGCCTGACAATAGAGTCACCTATTACAAGAGTATCAGGTGTGTTATTCAGCCTTAAGGGCTGTGACTGCTTGGCACACTGACTTTGTGTGCTATGTGTTGTACGTGTTTTGTTTTGGGGTAGAGTTTGCTTGGATGTCTGCTTTGGAGGTCTCTGTTGCTTAGGTAGATTTATATTTAGAGCCTCCGAGTATGTTTTTGTGTTTTTATGTGTTTGGTTCGCTGTTGTGGTGGGACTATGTGATACTGGAATTGTGTTGTGTGAGGTTACTTTCTCCTGACTGGTTACACCAGTTTTGAGATGAGAGAACTCAGCCTCCAGTTTGGCAATTGGTTGCATCTCTCACATATATTCAAACCTGTTTGGAGGAGCAGAGGGTTGTCCATGTACATGAGACAGTTGTAACATTGCCTCAAAATTCCCAGATTCACAAGCTGGACTGGAGAGGAAACCACTGACTGACCTTTGGACATGCTAGAGTAATATAGGGAAGTGAATTAAAACGGACCAATAGGGGACAAGGTAATCGTAGAGAGTATAAGAGTAAGTAGTGCTTATGGTTTATTAGTGCTAACTTGTAAAATTACTTATTTGGACCAGTGAGGGGCCTTAGAATGAGAATATGGTGTTTACTTTGGGAGATAGAGCAGTTCTAAGGGAAAAAGTAAAGAGCAGACTTTGTGGAGCCATGAATAGTTTAAACCCAATTAGGCGGCACTGCCCGATGTTGCGCTATGCGCATAAACGCGCAAAACCGCGCAAAAGAGGGTTTTAAGACAGGGAGATCAAGGAGTTAGGAAGTGACCCAAAATGGCCAATAAAACTACAGTTTCAAGGCAGTAACCACTTCCACAGGGGCAGGCAGGCTGCTCAATGTTCATCACTGCCACTGATAAACACAGAGATTTCCCTTTAGCCCAAGCAAACAATGGCCTCCAAGAAACTTACAAACAGTTCAGAACAGCAAATCTGTAACTGAACTTTTTTAAATCCCAAACAGTAAGGCACACAACTGCCTAATCCTCAGAGAATTAAACTGATTACAACTACCATATCAGCTAGTGCTTTCGCAGATAACTGCAATACACAGACTTCTCTATAAGCTAAAAAATGTGCAGCCATTAACAACTTAATACAACAGCTATTCCCCAACAGAATTTTACACCCTAGAGAAAAATCACTTATCACTTTAACAAATCATTTAATACTGCTGGTAACTCTATATTCCAAACAGCATTGCTAAACTATGGAACCACATTCCACTACCACTGAAATTCATTCAGCATGCAAACCCATTTAAATCACACCTAAAACTTTGCATATCTATTCAATATATCTGCTGCTGTATATCTGCAGGATAAATGCCATTATCTTTGGCTTGCCATATTGTTAAACTTCTTCTCCTCACAAAGAATCCTACGTGGCACAACCAGTCTTCACCAACACCAGAAGAGTTTTACTTGCATCTCCCAACCGTATACTTGGTTTTATGACATTGCTCACTTCTAATATAAATCTTTTGAAAGCTTTACAATAATTATCTATATACTTGCTTTATACTCATCTCTTAACTACAACATTTTCTGCCCTACCTAGTTCCTTCCTTCACCTCCACATCTTTGAATTTCTAAGGACTAACCATGACTTATTCCCTATTTGACAAACCCACTAATACACCTCTTTAGATGCTCAATGTTCAGCATTTACTAATGCATAAATATTTTTATACTGTATTAGTTGCCTTTATTTCACATAAATGTAATCTAATAAGCAAATGAATGCGCAAATGTTAAATGTATATTGCTTAATGTTTGTTCATGTACATTACAGATAATCTGTTTAAAATGTTTGTAATATGTTGGAGCGTTTCTCCCTGGTCCTCTGCTGACTAAATTCTGTTAGATAAACTTGGTAAACAAAAGCAAAATAAAAAAAATAATCTTTGTCAACCGCTCCAAATAATTCCTGTTTCTTTCTGTCATATCTCTTTCTCTCTCTTATTTCTACCATATGTTTAAAATCCATTTTTACTTTATCCCAACCACTAGCTATCCCATCTAAGGAAATTTCAACTTTCCCTAATAACTCTCAAATAATTTCCAACTGGCACACCATAAATTTCTCTCTTTAACAGATAATTAGGAAAGTGTCACTGTCTCATATTTACTTCATTGCGGTCTATCTTAAGTTTTTATTGCAACATGATCTGATATATTTGTTGGATGTTATTTTAAAGCTTTCAGTTTAAATACACATGTTCTTGTAAATCATTATCTCTTTCTAGTTTGGCCCAGTTACTGTACATTGGGGAATAATATTTAAATTCTGTCTGTGTTCCTACTACTGAATTCACATCTTCCACACAAAACATTCTCATATATTTTCTAAAATTTGCATTTACCCATTATTTCCAATGGGTGAGATCACGTTAGAAGTAAATGCTGGGGAATTCTGCAGCAAGGTAGTGGTGGTGAGGTGTGTGCATGTGTGCATTTGTGTGGCTGCATGCTTGAGTGTATGCACAGAGATCAGTGGCCTCAAGTGAATGTGTTTGTGACTAAGTGTTTGTCTGGGAAGTCACACTCTGTGCGTGTGTGTGGCGGCGGTTAGTTGAGGGACAGATAGGGAAGGGCTAAGGGTGTGTTTGTGTGTATGACTGAATGGGTGAATGTGTCTGTGAATGTGATTGGGTGAGGGGTGGCTGTGTCCGTGTGTGTGTGTGTGTGTGTGTGTGTGTGTGTGTGTGTGTGTGTGTGTGTATATATATATATATATATATATATATATCTACACACAAATATATATATATATATATATATATATATATATATATATATAAATATATAAATATAAATATATATATGGACAAAGAACACTACATGAATGCTATGCATGATATGTTACAAGACAAATTTTATGGTATCATTAATACATCAGATGTTCATGACACCTGTAGGTATGTATCTGATACCCTTACTGATATTTACAAAAGTAATTTAATTGATAGAAATACCTTTGAATACCTTATGGTTGAGAAACCAATGTTGCCTCTAATTTATGGACTTCCTAAGTTACATAAAGACTTAAGTAACCCACCAATGAGGCCCATTGTATCTGGAAGAGGGTGGGTTACTGAACATTTATCAGTATTCATAGAAAAGCATTTAAGACCCATTTTGAATAAAAACAAATTTGTCTTACGTGACACAAAGCAATTTTTGGTAGACCTCTATGAATGCATCACACATTGTGACAATATTACTGCTTGTTATTTTGTCACCCTAGATATACAGTCCTTGTTCACTGTAATACCTAATGAACTAGGTTTAACTTTTGTCACGAATTATTTAAAAGAATGTAGTGACTATTCTGAATTGTTGATAGATCTGATTGTCCATTTTCTTGAACTTGTGCTTTATAATAACATGTTTATGTTTGATGATAAGATTTTTAAGCAACATGAAGGCGTAGCAATGGGCACTCCTTGTGCCAACAGCTACGCCAACATGTTTCTAGCATTTTGGGAACAAGAAGTTTTGTTTAAAGAAAAGTTTTTTAAGGAATATGTCATCTTCTTTCGTAGATTTGTAGACGATGTCTTTTTTCTATGGAATGGAACAGTAGATAACTTAGAAAAGTTTTTAAACATCATGAATAGCTTGACAAATTGTTTGAAATTCACTATGCAATACTCCTATGAGAAAGTGGTGTTCCTAGATGTTTATGTAGAAAGGTTACACAATGGTCTCATCAATACAGGGGTATATCGGAAACCTTGTCACAGCAACATGTTACTACATAGGACAAGTATGCACCCACCCCACATTTTTAAAAATATAATTAAAGGACAATCTTTAAGATGTTCTAGGCTAAATCCGTCAGAAATAGGCTTAGAAAAAGATCTGTCATGTTTACGAAATAGATTAAAGAATAGGGGCTACAAAATGAGTGAAATAGATCAATACACTATTGAAGCCCTCAATTCACGTGATGCTAGAGGTAAACCTTATTTTGGTCCAGTACAGGATATCATTAGAACTGATATTTCTTTAACACCCTTGAATGTCAAATTTGCAACAAGTTATACAACAGACTTATTTGAAGTCAAGAATATCATATGTAAACATTGGGATATACTAAAGGCTGATGAAGAGATTTCTGACATAGTTGGCAAAGAACCCTCTTTTATATATAGGAACAGAAACAACTTAAAAAGACTCCTCTGTTATCCTAAGAAAGCTATACAGCATGTTAGTTCAGGACGTACAGAAAAATGTGGTCATTGTAATTTTTGTTGTTATATTGACAGCAATACCACATTTATCCATCCAGATAATGGTAAAACATTTTATTTCAGAACACATGCGAATTGTATGACACCTAACGTTGTTTACCTGGCAGTTTGCAAAATATGTTCATCATTTTATGTGGGTAAGACGAACCGCCCACTACGTGACAGGATAAGAGAGCATATTTATAACATCAGAAAAAGTAATACACAGAATGCTTTAGCCAAGCACACTGTCTTATACAACACTCAACATGAATTTCAATTTAGGGTACTAGAAGTAATAGAACCTAATGCAAGAGGAGGTAACATAATGACATATACAGAGGAGAAGGAAAACAATTGGATTATTTTTCTAAGAGCAGATAGAGGCTCAGGACTAAATGACAAAGTCTCTATCAAACCTGTACTTAGAAAACGCAGGCATATAAAGATATGAGAATATTTAGTCATTTTTAAACAGATATATATAAATAATTTTTATAATGCATTTTAACAACAAGAAAACTTTCATTAAAGTTTTATACTATCATTTGTTGTATTCAAAGGATGCGCTTTTTTAAATGGAGTTAGTTTTTTATATATATATTTTATATATATATATATATATATATATATATATATATTTTTTTTTTTTTTTATATGATTAGTAGCAGTAATGAATGCACTGATATACTTTTGTATTTGCTGCTTTAAATGTTAAGTGAACTAATTGATGTGTGATGATGATTGGTTCATTTGAACTGTACTCACCATGTGCTTTAGTATTTAAACTGTCTATGTTAAGCAAACATTGTGATCTGATGAAGCTATTTTTTAGCGAAAGCGCTTATCCATTGTTTTACTAATAAAAGTATCTGGCTTTGAATATAAGATTTGACCCTTGCTTTTGCTCTTGTGCTACGTTTTTTATTACACACTATACAAACTGCTTAATAATATACCATGCAATTTACATCATGAAATGTTTATACAAAATTACTAAGAAATAACACTTAGTTACTTCTTAAGTCTTTTCTGTGTCATTCTAAACATTAATGACATAAATCAGGGTATATCCTTTACAGTTGTAATAGTTTAACACAGTCAACAAAACTCCAGTCATTCTCAGCTACATCTTCCTCTTGCAACATGTCAGATGTTTTTCCTATATCTAAAGAGATTGACACCTTATAGTTTCCCATTTTTCACTATTTCTCAATGTTGCTGGACTTCTTCCCGGTTGTCTCCATCTCTCATCATCAGTCTTTGGTTCAAGTCCAAGGCACCCCTGGATCTTCTAATCACCTCCTGTCCTTCTGTCATTCAATCATTTTTATTTTGGAACAATGACAAAGGTTTCACTGCCAAGTCTCTCTATGGACTCTTATTGTCAGAAGAATGACCCTAATGTTTATTGGTTCCCCAAATGCTTGGTCATTTTTTAAAATTCTTCCTTAGTTTGTTCAACATCCAAAAATGTATCTGATCTTCCAGGAAAATCTTCTGAAAAAAGCTGAATACAGGAGATTGAATTACACACTTACTTATTTTAAATATGTGTGTGTGACTTATTTTTTCTTCTTCTAAATTACTGGAATCCATCTCCTGTGCAAAAGGTGAAACTTGAACTGCTATTTGCAGAACAACTACAAGATTCTTCCCAAACAAAGTTTTCGATTCTTCTTTTCTAGTTGCTTTTCTTGTACTTTCTCCAAATTTCTTCTTTGCTGGCTTCTAGGCACTGCAACCAATAGCTAGTAACTGAATTGTATCCAGTTACATAAATTATACTTTTTTTTTTTTTTTTGTAGTTTTCACACTGGGAGTGCTTTAATCAACCTGTTGATCTGTGTAATACCTGGGAAATCCTGCTTCTCCATTTTCTCTCTATTTACATCACATTACACTAACGTTTTCATGTAAACTCCAATACCAGATAAAATTGAGTAAAAGTGAAACAATAATAAGTCTACCAAATGCTTCTATATTAAGAAGTCAAAAATAGCAAATTTCTTCAGCAACTCTCGAAGTCTAGTGCTGAATTTCTGGATACTGGCCAAATTTCTGATTTATGAATGGAAGAACACCCCAGCTAAATGGGCCAAGGATGGAGAATGTTCATGCCCTTGGCTTAAAGTAAGTCTTCAAGCAGCAGAGATTTTCAACTCCAACAATCCCCAATACTAAAGTAGTAAGTCCTGATATCAAGGATATAAGAAACAGACTATAACTAAAACAACACATTAAAATGTAACAGACTGATGCTAAGTCAAACTTCTCCATACCCAGAAGCCATTTAATTTTAGAGATAGTGTTATAGTGATTCTTACAAGGGGAAGGGATGGGGATGGGAAAGGAGGTTAACTTGCATACTTTATCAGGATGTGAAGGGTCACACAGTTCTTATCAGAACAGACAACAAGAAAGGGAGGACAATACAAAACCAATGGTATGAGTAGCCATTTTTAAACAAGATTTGGATTCCTGGAGTAAACAGTTTAGAAAGTCTGCCCTGATCTTGCCAGTCAAGCAACAAATAGTGTAGTTAAAGGAAAGTAGATGATGGACTACAGGAACAGTCTTGTCTCACAGAAGGTTTGTATAATGTAACTGTGTCTTTTTTAAGTGGAGAAGATGATGCATGTAAAAGGTACAACTCTTTAAAACTTGAACTATAAAATATTAACTTCAAAATGAATGTTAACTGTTTAATGTACAATCCTACTTACCAAGACCATGCCTGTGTGTGGACATAGGTGGCATGACATTCCATGTTTTAGTCTTTGGGTTGTAGCACTCTACAGTATTTAAAGTTTTCAAGCCATCTCTGCCTCCTACAACAAACAGTTTGTCATCCAATACTGCAACTCCAAACTGCAAACGCCGTCCATTCATGTTGGCAACCTGTGTCCAAGTGTTAGTACGTAGATCATACTTCTCAATGCTTGTGGCACCTTGAGAGAAAAATGGAATAAATAAGACAAGCAATCTCATATTTAAACATTACAGTCCTAGCATATTCTTACAATCAACAATTTAATGTATGCTACACTCTTCTACTAAGTGAATATGTGCTTCTAGAACTGTGGATAACCACAGAATAAAGAAGTGGTTAAGTATCAGTGTTAGAAGATCTGCAAAGTTCATTCAGCTTTCACACTGATGTCGTGATGGGAACTGTAAATAATTCCCTTTAAAATATTCAGAAATCTTTTTTTAGAAAATATTCATACTCACCTAACAACTTATGAACAAAAATCACCCTTTGTAACTTAAACAGTGACATTTCTTACATTTCTAGCACATTTCTGACATTTCTAGCACTTGTAACCTATTGCATTTCAAAACCAGCATCTCTCAACATCTTAGCTGAAGAAATCTGGACAAAACCAAAATGAACGGGGGCAAAGGCCCAGAAATAACGAGAGATTTTAATTACTGGTCTGACAGAAAGTTGTTAGAATATCAGGTTTTACATAAGCATGCATTTTTTTGAAGGATAATAAGTCGGAAATGCAAATGCGCGTCATTATGTAGTGATGTCAATCCTTAAATGTTTCCCAGAAAATCAAACATTTTTTGAGGAACCGACCAAAAATCATAGGAAAAAATCTGGAACTTGTGTGAAAAGTTGGAGAGTTGAGAAGTAAACATAGGTTCATAGGTAAGTACTAGGCCAACTGCTTTTGCGGGCCATTTTAAGTCTAGCCAATTTTCTGTGTTGAGAATCAAGCCCTGTGAGGTAAACACATTATCCATTAAGCCAAAACCCAACATGTCAAAATTATGTTACTCCTGATGGGAATCAAACCCATAATCCCTGGTTTAGGAGGCCAATACCTTATCTATTAGGCCACTGGGGCCTGACCATATCCTTATCCGCTAACACATGCAGCATTGCTGGTAGTTCTGTGATCAGTTTCCATGTATAAAACATGAAACAGAATTTTAAAAAATCCATATTTTGCCCTATTAAGGTGCACACATCTGAATTTGTTTTTGCTGACCTCATTTTCATGATAACAAGTATAACTGTTATCCAGAGCTTATTTAAACAATGTTATCTTAGTTTGTGATTTATTGTGGAGTTGACTGGTAAGAGAAGTTTTATATGACTTTATAGTTTATTTTAACACTATTTTCACTGTTTTAGGAAGGAAGGGATAACTTGTAGACAAGAAGATGTACTTTGATTTATATTTTGTTGACTTGCCTTTAATTTTCATTGCTGGTTGTTAGAAAGGGATAGATTTTAGACACGCAAGCTCTAGGCAACCCAAGGGGCCTAGTCAGCTATAAAGTCACACAGTCTGCAGAGGGGAGTATCTAAAGCTAATCTAAACAATCCTATCTTGGTTTGTGAGATCACATAGGTACAGTGGTAGCATTGTTGCCTCACAGCAAGAGGTTCTCCCGTTCAATTCTCGGCTGGAGCGCCTTCTGTGTAGAGTCTGCATGTCCTCCCCGCGGCGGTCGAGTGGTGTTCGAAAGGCATGCGTAGAATGGGCGTGCCTTCGTTGAAGGTTGGGCATTGAGCTGGCACCTTGGCACCCGTAAAAAAATCTACTGTCAATCATTAGCCGACTGGAGTTCCGCTGTGGCGACCCCTAACCGGGAAAAGCCGAAAGAAGAAGAACTGTAAAAAAAAAAAAAAAAAAAAAAAAAAAAAGTGTGACTGTGAGTGATAGCGCGATGTAAAGGAAAGGAATTACAGCTTTTGTCTGATTTTCAAAACCTGAATGGTCAGAACAACAACTTTATTGTGCTTACTTTATTTAGTATTTAGTCGTATATTGCTTGTGTGATTTTTCTCACAGAAGTTGATTTAAGTTCTCTCTGAGTTCTGTGGTTACTGATTTTGATTATTATTTTCTTTTATAATTTTTTTCCTACTGAAGCTGAATATGCATTCCTTAAATGAGTATGCCATTAATGATTTGCTAAAGCACAAATATCTTGTATGGTGTAATAAATGCTATGCATATTTGAAGGTAACACCTGATAACACTGGTGATCTGTGTTCCTTATGTCAATAACTGGATGATTTGCTTACCTTTATTAGAAGTAAATCTAGACTTACTGATGATGACTGCACTTGGCAAATGGCATGGCTTGGGGAACTGGAATTATAGATAAACTCACTAAACTAGGTATAAATCCGTATGTCACAAGATGGGTTGCCAATTGGCCTACTGAAAGAGCCCACACTGTGAAAGTAGCAGACTCCAAATCTGACTTCAGACCATCATTTAGATTTTGCTGATCCCTGGGCTTTGTCTTGGTTCCTGTGTTTCTCCATTTTCCTTGTTTGGTCAGGGGGAAGTTTCTTTACTCACCAGTGAGAGTGGGGAGTACTGAGCTGCCTGTTTGTCCTTAGAGGAGTGGTTTAAGGCAGTAACTTGTAGTCTATTGGCCATTTTGGGTCATTTCCTGTCTTTTCCAGCCCCCTGCTATAAAGCGCGTTTTGGCGGGCTTTTCCAGCTATTGAGAACTCAGCACAGCTCCTCGTGGTGGCCAGCAGTGTTCCTCTAGCAGCAGAGACCAGAAAAGACTACCTTTCCAGATTTTAAGTATTTTCTTGGCTTTTTCGACTTTTTGTGCCTTTCGACTACTGTTTCTGCTTGTTTTATCAAAGTTTGCACTGATTTTACTGTGTTTATAAGCTAAAACTGTTTACTGCACTTGCTAGTTTAAGTTTTGCCTAAAAGTTAAACTACAGGCTAATACACTGAAGTGTACTAGCTTTTGATAGCATTTAGTCGAAAATCATAGCATTTATTGTGTTTTCTGCTTTTCTGTAAAAAAACTTGAAAAAACAAAGAAAATATCCTTGTTTTCCATACTTTCCTAACTAATGTTCCAGAGACCAGATTTTGCTGATCCCTGGGCTTTGTCTTGGTTCCTGTGTTTCTCCATTTTCCTTGTTTGGTCAGGGGGAAGTTTCTTTACTCACCAGTGAGAGTGGGGAGTACTGAGCTGCCTGTTTGTCCTTAGAGGAGTGGTTTAAGGCAGTAACTTGTAGTCTATTGGCCATTTTGGGTCATTTCCTGTCTTTTCCAGCCCCCTGCTATAAAGCGCGTTTTAGCGCGGAGTTGCCACTGTTGCACACTAGGGCAGCACCGGTTAAGCAGGTTTAAACTATTCGGGCTACCTAAAGTCCACTCTTCAAATTTTCCCTTAAAACTACCTTCCTCGAACTATACTACTGATCTAATCAGCGTATCCTATAACTAAAAAGATCATCTCTACTTGACTCCAAGTAGACTATTCTCTATCTGTTAAACCTAGCACTTGCTCCTACAGTACTTATTACCTTGATACGGCACTAAGTTTTTTTGTCTAGTCCTTCTAGCATGTCGAGGGATCAGTTGCTAGTGTCCTCTCCTGCTCAGCTGGTGAACCTGGGAATATTGAGGCAATGTTACAATTGCCTCATGTACACAGACAACCCTCTCCTCCTCCCACAAAACACAAATACATGCGAGAGATGCAACTATACGGCCAAACTGGAGGCTGAGCTCTCTCAACATAGGACTGGCAAGACCAGTCAGGAGGAAAAGGTTACCACACACACTATAGACCCAGTCTCACATAGTACCATCACAACCTCAAATCATACACATAAACACACAAAGACATACTCGGAGGCTCTGATCAAAATCTACCAAAACAGCAGAGGCCACCAAAGCAGACACCCAAACAACCACCACCTCAGAACACAACACCTGCAACACATAGACCTCACAGTCAGAGTGTCAAACAGTCACAGCCCTTAAGGCCAAACACAATGCCAGACACACTAGTCATTGGTGACTCCATAGTCAGACACACTGGCGTCCCGCTCACCAGACTGAGTAAGGAGAAGGTCACAGTAAGCTGCCTGTCGGGCGCTAGAATCCGCCAAATAACGCAAGCACTCAGGTCTCTCAACAGCAGGTACAAATACGACTCAGTCATTGTCCACGCTGGTGTAAACGACCTGAGGCGTACCTCCTTGGACTACATGAAAAGAGACATTGAGGAGCTCTCTGATTATGTAGCCCAGGCAGGTATGACCCTGACCTTGAGCAGTATCCTACCTTCACCAAGAATGATGCCACAATACAGAGATAAGATGATCAGCTTTAACAATTGGCTTAAACTCTGGTGTCATTCAAAGGGGATCCAATGTCTGTCTGCCTGGGATGACATGCTGGACAAGCCACGCTGCTCAAGGGCGGCTTGCACCCGTCACCCTGGGATTCGGATATTGGCAAAGGCTCTTGCCACCCCCATAGTGCCTTTTTAGGCAAGGCTCAAATTCTAAACCTACCACCCTAGAACACAAAAAGGAAAAACTAAGGGTAATGCTGCTCAATGCCAGAAGTCTAAATCTCAAAATGCACGACTCGAGGCCCTTCTCAGTATGGAGAACATCGATGTCTGTGCTGTGACAGAAACCTGGTTCAAGGCTCCTGAGAGCACCCCAGCACTATCAGGTTTTACCTCATATCATGCGTTCCGGCCCCAAAATCCGGACAATACCAAGAAAGGAGGGGGTATCCATATTCATCAAGGACACCCACACCTCAAGACTGGTGGCAACGCACGATGCATCGGAGACCATCCAGGTGCAATTAACCATAGGCAAGACTGCTCTGCAAATTGTAGCATGTTACAGGCCACCCTCACAAACTCAGGAACCTCACATGGCCTTCCTGAAAACACTAGAGGGGATAAATGTATCACCAAACACCATCATACTAGGTGACTTCAATTACCCTAATATAGACTGGGAACACTACTCAAGCCCAAACACCCTAGCCCAAAAGTTCCTGGAATTCATAAACTCAAATGCCATGGAACAACTAGTCACCATCCCCACAAGAGGAGAAAACATACTTGGTCTCATCATCACGAACATGGGAGCACAATGTTCAAAGTATATCCCTCACTGGTGAGATCAGATCACAAACTAATCTCGCTGGAGGTCCTCATCCCACCCCCACCTGAAATAAAAAAGACCACAGTAAAGAACTTCTCGAAAGCCGACTTCACACTTCTAAAGACTAGTGTGGTCTTCTTTAAGGCCCCCGAGCCGGCGGAAAACAGTACTCAAGCCGCTGAATCACTTACAAATGCCTTCTACCAGCACCTGCAGGACTGCATGGATAAGGCAATCCCAAGCAAAACAAAGACTCTTTGTACCAAAGGCAAGCGTCCAGTCTGGTGGACCCCAGCCATAAACAAACTCTACAACAAAAGGAGGAAAGCTACTACAAGATAGAGCAAAATCCTTAAAAGGTAAGACACCCTTGATCACTATAAGTAAAAAACTAAGAGCTCTCATAAAATCATCTAAAGCAAATTTTGAGAGAAAAATAGCTAAAGACTCAAAAGACAGTCATAAGGCCTTCTTTAGCTATGTTAGAAACCTGGGAGGAAACTCCCAGATATGCTCAGAACTAGTTCAAAATGATGTGAAGATTACTGATCCTACAGACATTGCCAACATACTGGCTGACAGGTTCAGTGCAAACTTCTCCCCTCCCAAAAGGAGAGATATCTATACCAAGCGATTGCAGCCCCCAAACATCTCCAACACCCAAGTGAGAACTGCTCTCTCCAAAGCAAAAACACAGCATCCATGGGACCTGATGGTGTCCCCGGCTGTGTGCTCCACAAACTCAACGAGGAATTAAACCCACAGCTAGGACAGCTGTTTAATCATAGTCTTACCTCTGGATACGTACCCAGGGAGTGGCGCACTGCAACTGTGGTCCCACTTCACAAAGGCGGTGCCTCCACCGACCCTGGAAATTACCGGCCCATTAGCTTGACAAGCCTCATCTGCAAAGCCATGGAGAGGATCATAATGGACCTCATAAATAAAGACATAGGGAATTTGCAGACTTTGGATTCATCCCAGTTTGGCTTTGTCAAAGGCAGATCATGCCTTCTAAACTTGGTTGACTTTTTCGAAACAGTCACCAAAGCCATTGATGAGGGAAAGGCAGTCCATACAGCCTACCTCGATCTGGCGAAGGCCTTCGATACAATACCCACTCGGGTATCATTGAAAAACTCATCAGCTTAAATGTTAACCCATACGTCACAAGATGGGTTGCAAACTGGCTGAGTGACAGAACCCACAGGGTCAGAGTTGCTGGCGCCATGTCAGACTCAAAGCCTGTCACAAGTGGTGTACCACAGGGCTCAGTCCTGGGCCCACTCTTGTTTGGCATCTACTTTTCCAGTACAAGCAAACACAGGAGGGTTATGGCTGACAAAGTTTGCAGATGACTGCAAACTGGGCCATAGTAGAAAACACATCTGACACAGATATCCTTCAGAAGGGTCTCACAGAAAGCGGATAACTGGTGCCAGAGTCATGGCCTAAAGTTAAATGCCAAAAATGCATAGTCATACCCTTCGGGAAAAACAAGGTTACCCCTAGCTACCAAATAGGTAGCAATCCACTGAGCACAGAAGAAGTTATCAGGGACCTGGGGACCCAGGTTGATAGTAGTCTGTCATTCGACACCCATGTAGCTAAAGTAGTTAGGAAGACCTTCTACATTGCCCACCTTATCATGAAGGGATTCTCATCTAGATCAAGGGAGGTCATAGTCTCCCTATACTCATCACTCATCAGACCAATGATTGAGTACAATGCCCCATTCGAATGTATCTGACCTGACACTTGCAGCAGCTGGAGAGGCCACAAAAGTTCCTCACCAAAAGGATAAAGGGTCTCAAACATCTGTCCTATGCTGCCCGACTGAAAGAACTCCAGCTCTATTCAGTCGCTTACCGCTTGCTCAGAGGTGACCTTTGCCTAACATACAAGGCCATGTCAAACCCAGATTTGATGAATATGCTTCACCTCAAAAATCTAGATCCGTCAGAGCCACAAGGCGGAGACTTAAACCTCGACACGGCTATTAATAGGACGTGCTGGAGGGATAGATTCATCACCCAAAGACTCCCTATGCTGTGGAACAAAATCCCAGTATATGTGAGGCAGAGCACCTCGCTGGCCTTGTTCAAGAGAAATCTTGACCAATGGATGGGAGATCGCAGATATACCCCAGGGATTACCTCAGTGTCACTGCTCTACAGAGGCACAGCAAAATAATGGGTATAGTTCCCCATACTAAAGGGGTGGCGTAAGCCACAAAACTATGGGCTAGGCTTGTAAATTCCCTCGGGCAGATAGCCTAGTATGCACCTATGAACATATATTAATTAATGACTGGACTGGCAAGATAAATAATGTTAGGTAAACAGCAAGTAGAACACATTCAGAAAATTGTGTCTATTCATAGCATCTTAGGAGGTTACTAGATTAATGGCCCTGGGGCCCTTACAAACCTAGCCAAGAGCTTATCCCAAAAAAAAGAAACCTCAGTCAGCTCCTGTCACCACTGACAGGTGTTGGAGGCCATGTATTCTCTTTGTGAGTTATTTATGTGGCCTTCCCAGTCGGTGCAGGTGTTTGGAGAGGTACATATCAAATGGGGTGTTATACTCAATTATAGGTCTACTAGGGGAGGAGTACAGAGAGGTAATAACCTCCTTTTTTCTGGATGAAATCCATTTACTTATGAGATGAACCAAGTAAAAGGTTTTTCTGACCACCGCCGGCACATGAATGCGAGATTGTTGTCAATGTGAGTACCCAGGTGTCTCACCATAGGTTGTGTGCTTAGGGGGTTGCCGTTGATGTGGTAATCAGCAGTGGATGTGTTTTTGCCAAATGGTATGATAGGTTCATAGGTAGGTACTAGGCTATTGGCCCTAGAGCCTATATAAGCCTAGCCAAAAGGTACCCCGACTTTCGCCACCCAAGAAAATTATTTTCCTGTGCCCCTGTCAAGCAGAGCCACAGAAGTGATCCCTGGGGTGAATTTCCTATCTCCCATCCAGTCATCAAGATTTTTCTTGAAGAGTGCTAATGAGGAGCTCTGTTTGACATAGATAGGTAGTCTGTTCCAGAGTATGGGAAGTCTCTGGGACAGGAATCTATCCCTCCAGCATGTTCTGTTTATTGGGGTGACTGGGTTTAGGCCCCTACAGTGTGTAGCTCAGAGGGATTGGGATTTCTTTAAGTGGGGCATGTCCAACAGCTCTGGGTTTGAATAGCTTTGTATGTTAGGCAGAGATCGTTTTGAGATGGTCTGCATAGGGAATCTGTTTGAGGCTCTTTGTGAGGTATTTCTGCAGCCTTTCCAGTTGTTGTAGATGTCTTGCGAGGTACATACCAAAAGGGGTGTTGTACTTCTATAATGGGTCTAATGAGTGATGAGTAGAGGGGAACAATTACCTCTTTTTTTCTGGATGAGAAACCTTTTGTGATGAGATGTGCCACTTAGACGGATTTCCTGACCACTGTGGGAATGTGATTATTAAAGAAGAGACTACTGTCCACCTGTGTCCCAAGGTGTCTTATCACACTTTCAGTGTTAAGTAGACTACCGCCTATGTGGTAGTTCATGGGTACAGAGTTTTTACCAAAGGGGATGACAATGCACTTTTTGGCATTGAGCTTCAGGCCATGGCTTTGACACCAGGCATCTGTCTCAGTGAGGCCCTTTTGTAGGATGTCCACATCGTTAGAAGTTTTGATTATGGCTCCTAGTTTGCAGTCATCTCCGAACTTAGTTAGCCAAAGACCTTCTGTGTTAGCCTGTACTTCAGAGAAGTAGATACCAAACAGAAGAGGACCCAGGACTGAACCCTGCGGTACTCCACTTGTCACTGGTCTGAAGTCAGATTTGGAGTCTGCTACTTTCACAGTGTGGGCTCTTTCAGTAGGCCAATTGGCAACCCATCTTGTGACATACGGATTTATACCTAGTTTAGTGAGTTTATCTATAATTCCAGAGTGGGGGATGGTATCGAAAGCCTTGGCAACATCTAGATAGGCTGTGTGAACAACCTTACCCTCATCTATGGCTTTGGTGACTGCTTCAAAGAAGTATATCAGGTTTAGGAGACATGATCTGCCTTTTACAAACCCAAACTGTGTGGGGTACAGAGTTTGGAGAGTATCAATGTCTTTGTTTATGAGTTCCATGTGCAGACCAGGCTCGTCAGGCTAATGGGGCGGTAGTTCCCGGGGTCGGTCGTGGCTCCCCCTTTGTGGAGTGGGATAACTGTCGCAGTGCACCATTCAATGGGCACAAAGCCTGAGGTGAGGCTGTGATTGAACATGGTACTTAGGTGGGGTGCCAGTTCATTTTGTGGTTTGTGTAGAATGCAGCCTGGGATGTTGTCAGTTCCCATGGATGCTGTGTTCTTGGCTTTGGAGAGTGAGGTTTTTACCTGAGCAGCTGTGATTACAGGAACTTTGCATTCTTCCAGTATAGAGATGGGCCCTTTATGGGGGGAGAGGGGGTAAAGTTAGCACTGAAACTATCTATCAGGATGTTGGCAACAGTTGGGTTCTGTATATTTAGTGCCATTGTGCTGTAACTCAGAGCAGATCTGAGTGTTGCCACTGAGATTCTTGACATAGCTATAGAATGCATTGCGGTTGTCTTTAGAATCAATGGCAATTTTGTTTTCATAACTAGCTTTGGAGGATTTTATGAGGGATCGCAGCTTCTTACTGAGGCTGACCAGGGACTTCCTCCAATCATGGGATTTTACTCTTTTTTTTGCAACAGTTTCTTTCTTCTGTTGTAGAGTTTGTTTATGGCAGAAGACCACCAGATTGGCTTCCTTTTTTGGAGGACAGCGTCTTGGTTCTGTTAGGGATAGTATGATCCATGCACTCGTGTAAGTTCTTATAAAGTTTATTTGTGTAGGAATCAGCAGTCATACCTCTATTGTCCATCTGCATGTGTAGCGTGAAGTTGGCTTTGGAGACATTTTTTACAGTTGTTTCCCTAATAGGGGTGGGGGTGGGATGTGGATGTCTAGGTTGATTAGCTTGTGGTTGGATCTGACCAACAAGGAACTGACCTCTGGTGTGGAACTGTGGTCATTCATGTTGATAATACATTTATTTGTGTTTAGGTTAAGGCCATGAATTTGGCACCAGTTATTTGTAGCTGTGAGACCCTCTTGCAGTATGTTAAAATCATTTTGGGAGTCAATGACAGCACCCAACTTACAGTCATCCACAAACCTGGTCAGCCACAAGCCCTTTGTCTTTGTCTGGACCTCTGAGAAGTAGATGCCAAACAGTAGGGGTCCCAGGACAGATCCCTAGGGGACACCACTAGTGACAGGTCTACTGTCGGAAATGGTGGCACCTATTTTGACCTTGTGGCTCCTGTGAGCCAGCTTCCAGTCCATCTAACTAGGCAGGGATTAATGCCAAGTTGTGTTAGCTTTTTGATGATGCCCGAGTGGGGGATTGTGTCAAAGGCCTTGGCCAGGTCAAGGTAAGCTGTATGTACTGACCTTCCCTCATTCGGCACCTTGGTGACAGTCTCAAAGAAGTCCACTAGGTACAGCAAGCAAGATCTGTCCCTGAAGAATCCGTATTGGGTGGGGTCGAGTGCTTGGGGATTGCCTATGTCCTTGTTTATGAGATGCATAATAATGCACTCCATGGCTTTACAGATCAGACTTGTCAAGCTAATGGGGCGATAGTTTCTTGGGTCAGTAGTGGTACCACCTTTGTGCAAGGGGATGACAGTGGTGGTTCTCCAATCTGCTGGAATGAAGGCTGTAATTAGGCTGTGGTTGAATAGAGTGCTCAATGGTGAAGCTAGTTCTTGCTGGAGATGGTGCAGAATACAGCCTGGGATACTATCAGGTCCCATGGAGGCTGTGTTCTTTGCTTTGGATAGGGCCTTTAACACTTGATCTATGCAGATGTGAGGTGTGGGACAAGTATCGGGGATGTCGACTGTGCCTTTGGGGGCTATAAGGGGGTGAAGTCTGCGCTGAACCTATCAGCTAGCAGGTTGGCTAAGTCAGCAGGATCAGTGTAAGTGATACCATTAAGTACTAGTTCGGAACAAATTTGGGCTATACCATGGAGGTTCCTAACATAACTGAAGAAGGACTTATGGTTTCCCTTTGTTTTGGCAGATAGTTTCAACTCATAATTGGCTTTAGAGGTTTTTACTAGTGATCTAATTTGCTTGTTGAGGGAGAGAAGGGAGTTCTTCCAATTTGGAATTTGTTCCTTTTTATCCTTGGACAACAGTTTCTTCCTTTTGTTGTAAAGTCTGTTAATAGAGGATGTCCACCAGACAGGTTTGTGTTTCCTTGAGAAGCAGGTTTTAGTTCTATTGGGTATGGCTGAGTTCATGCAGTTGTACAAGTGCTTGTACAATGCGCTGGCATACTATTCAGCATAGTTATCTGCATCATCTGAGGGAGGGGGTGGTGTGAAGCTGCTGATACCATCCCTTTGGAGGTTGTAGTCAGCTTTTGAGAAGTTTTTTAGCTTAGTTATGGCTGGAGAGGGGCTGAGTGGGATAGAAACTTTGAATGAGACAAACTGATGATCTCATCTCACCAGGGAAGGACATACTATGGGAGTGGTGCAGCAGTCACTCATGTTGGTGAGAACCAAGTCCAGTATGTTATCTCCCCCTTCTGGGGGATAAGACCAGCTGATCTAGTGCATTAGAACAGATGAAGTAAAGGAATCATTGGGTGAGTGCATTAGTGCAGGAAAAGTTCACCCAGTCTATGGTGGGGTAGTTGAAGTCACCAAGGAGCAGGGTGTTAGGGGATACCCTTGATGTGTCAAGTAGGTCCAGCTAGGAGCAGTGGGTGTCCTGAGACATGGAGGGGTGTCTATAGCTGGCTATAACTTGGATGGGTGCCTTGTCAACTGTCAGTTGCACCTGGAGTAATTCCATTGCATCATGCTTGTAAACCAGTCTGGAGGTGTATCTGTCCTTAATGAAGATAGAGACTCCACCACCCTTAGTCTTTTCAATCTCATTTTGGGGTTGGAAAGTGTGGACTGAAGTACAGCCTGGTAAGCCAGGGTTGCTCTCTGCAGCCCTGAACCAAGTTTCCGTGACTGCACAGATATCGGTGTCTTCCAGTGTGGGGAGAGCCTCCAGTGAGCGCATTTTCGGATTAAGGCACCTAGCATTAAGCAGCATGACCTTCATTTTGCTTTTTGATAGAGCTTTTATATTGGAAGATTTGACTTTGGGAAATAGGGGAGGCAAGCCCCCTTGGCCAAGATCTGGAACCCCAAGGGGTGACAGGTGGCAAAGCATTGAGGCCTGTCAACCATATCATCCTAGGTAGACAGATACTGGATCCCCTTAGAAAGACACCAGAAACTAAGCCAATTGTTGAAGTCAAACATTTTTTGTTGGTATTATGGTATCATTCTTGGTGGAGGAGGATGCTGCTTAGGGCGAGGGTCATACCTGCCTGGAGCACATACTCTGAGAGCTCAATCATTTCGCTCTTCATACAGTCCACGGAGGTACATCTCAAGTCATTCACGCCAACATGGACAATGACAGAGTCATACTTGTACTTGTTGTGGACATACTTAAGTGCTTGCATGATGTGGCGGACTCTAGCGCCTGACAGACGGCTGACTGTGACCTTCTTGTTATTGAGCCTGGTGAGGGGGACATCACTATTGAGTCACCAATGACTAGTATGGCTGGTTTATTGTTATGCCTTTTGAGTTGCGTTGGTTTATTGTTATGGCTTATGGGCTGTGTTTGTGAGACTACTGTGTGTGATGTGACTGTTGTTGTGTGTGGAATGTTTGTGAGTGTGTTTTGGGGGTCTCTATTTTTTAGGTAGGTTTTTGTTGAGGTGGCTGCATAGGTGGGTGTGTGGCTCTGTGATGTGGGTGGTGTCAGGAGTGGCCTTAGGTCAACTGGTGTGCTAGGCAAAAGGGCTCCATGGAGCCCCCCCCACCACACCAGCCAGTACCCCCATCCTAACTTACACCAAATAAATACTGGAAAAGCACCCCTGCTATTGCAAAGCCCTAGGCAGCCACCTAGTTGGCCTGTGCCTAAGGCCAGCTATGAATGGTGTGGTGCTTGTACTGGCAATCTCCTCTTTGTCAGGATTACTGACTGTGGTGTGAGAGAGCATGGATTCCAACGTACTGAGATGCATCTCTCGCAAATAGAAGAATTATGTGCCAGGAGAAGGGAAATGTCCGTGAACATGAGGCAGTTGCTACACTGTCTCAGTATGCCCATGTTGACCAGGCTGGCAGGGGAAACTGATGGGAATTGTCCAGACATAGTGCTCTGAATACTTGGTGGACTTAATGAAGAACAGGTTTTGATAAAGGTTTGTCCGCAAAACTCTAAATGTAAAATAAATGGCCTGAAGCACAAGTGCTACAACCAAAACTAAGATGCTTAGAATAGCAGTCAAATTTAATCAGGGTACTAACAAGCAGTAGTAAGTGCAGAATAAGAGCACTTGAACACTTAAGAGCACACAGAACAGCAAACTAAGGTAATAAGGTAGAAAACAGTTAAGTAAGAACAGGTGAATAGAGTATAAATATATATATATATATATATATTATTTTTAGTGGAGAGGGAGGGAACAGAGCAGATTAATAGACTATAGGGGTTGTCCTTCCCAAGTGCTCTCTCTACACAGTAGAAGAGATGGGATTGGTAGAAGTGTCTTAATCAAAATATGATCTCACTATACTCAGTTGAGTGAGCAAATGAGATGGGCCAAGGGGGAGTGTCCAAACACAGATTTACAGCAGGGGTGGGCAATTCCAAAGCCACCAAGATTAACATCACAACAAGAATGGGGGGGTGACTACAAAGAGACAGAGACCACAATATTCAATTAATATTCAATTAAACAAATAAATAAAATGCAGTACTATATGAAAGAATGCAAGTGCAGAGAAAAGTGTACTTAAATCAGCTTGTATATCCAGTTGATTGCAGGTAGATCACAGCCAGCCAACAGCTCAGATGCTGAGCAGAACTAAATACACAGAGATTTGTCTGCAAAGCTCATTTAATCCCTATGAAACAAGACGATGCCCCTGACAACTTTGGAATTCTGGATGCACGTTTTCAGTATTCTGAGGATTTACTGTGTTTAGAAGGAAATAAAAAAAAGAAAGAAAGGAAAAAGTTGACAAGTAACAAGGAAGAAAAAGAAACTGATAGATGTCTGTAAAGTAAAGCGAATACATATTAAAAAGGACACTGCCTTGTTTTATAACTCACAGACTACAGGAAATAACATTTTTTTCTATTGGAAAGCCTTCAGTCTACAGAAAAAGGCATTTTCCCCAAAAGTGAAGGCAGAAAAAAAAGAGGCAAGGGGCAGGGGAAAAGGAAGAAATCAAAATTGAATGTGGAAGGAATGACGGACATTCTTGCAAGAAAAAAGAGAAAGACGGGTGTTGACTACATGGCTCAACCTGTGGATGTAATAAAACAGCTGGATTAGAACTGTATGCTTGCAAATTTAATATGCAATGAAAACAGTGAGATTAATAAGACTAATGGCGAAGAACATCATTCCTTTATAACAACAGATGCACAGTTATTACTGTATTAGAAGTTGAAGATTCTTCAGAACTGGTCAGAAAAGATACTCTTGTAATTGAAGATTCAATTGTTAGAGCAACTGATACTTACATTTGTAGAGAAGATAACGAACATAGTGTTATGCTTGCCAGGAGCAAAAACAGAAAATGAGAGGCAAGCCTTGGAATGCCTTAGTGTAAGGAAGTACGGATCTGTTTTTATTCATGTTGGTACAAATGATCTCATCCATAAGGACTCTGACTGTTAGTTGGGAACTTACAACCCTCTTGGACCGTATAGCTTGAACTGGTGTTAGGAAGTGTTTTTCAAAAATCACATATAAAAGGGAAAGTCAGGTCACCGTGAATGAAAAATTTTTTGGATTTAATACCTACATGAAAAAGTCCCATTTTAAAAATGGAAATGTATAGGGCATCCAAGCCTAGTTTTGGGCACATGTGTTCAGACAGGATGACGTGGATTTGTCAAGATCAGGGAAGAGAAGTTTTGCAGCAGATATTTTGCAATACTTGACAAACACTAAGCAAGTTTTTTGTCACGTCAAAAATTTAACAGTTCATAGATAGCAACATTTGATGCGTCTCTGATGGTTGTTAATGCTAGCGGTATTATTTATTTTTTTTACTGGAAAATTTGCTACATTTCCACAGAATTGATGTTGTTATTTATTTTTTTATTGCCGTTGGTTTACCAGGATAGTCCATTGGGCCATAAAGAACCCGTTTTCAATGGAGTCCTGGGGAGAAAAGCTCCATAACAAAAGGTATATTCAACATTTAACAGTAACAATAACAATCTTGGTACAGAGAGTTATTAATATTATGTAAACAAAATAAAAGTAGAACTAATCAAAATTAGAATAGCAGTCATAACAGTTAATACATTAAGAAGAAACCTACTAGTAATAGAATAAATGCAAACATTAATACTGATTAGAGAACAAATATCATAGCTACGAAAGTAGGATATGGTATTGAAGGAGAATTAAGTAGAGTTAGTTATGTGGGGTGGGAGCAAGAGCATTCCGACTGTGATGCTAGATGTAGGTGAAGAGACTTTTTGAAGGCAGAGTGGTTAGAGGTGGTGCGGATGAGTGGAGGTAGGGAGTTCCAGAGGCGAGCGATGCTGAAGGAAAGAAGGTTTTTGCCTGGGGGATGAGTCGGTTTATGTACTTCTAGTAGATTTTGATTATTTGACTTTAGAATTCTGTTAGGTAGGTGCATTTTAAAGGCAGAGGAAAGAGAGGGACAGAGAGAAGGGTTGAGAATAAGTTTATGGGCTAGAGTTAGTTGAGTGTAAGTTAGTTGATTGGGAAGTTCTAGCCATTTTAGTTTATGGAGGGAGAAACAGTGGTGAGTGGAGGACTTTTGGCTGGTGGCGAATTTTGCAATTTTGTTATAGGTTCATAGGTTCATAGGTTCATACTAGGCTATCTGCCCGAGGGCATTTACAAGCCTAGCCCATAGTTTTGTGGCTTACGCCACCCCTTTAGTATGGGGAACTATACCCATTATTTTGCTGTGCCTCTGTTGAGCAGTGACACTGAGGTAATCCCTGGGGTATATCTGCGATCTCCCATCCATTGGTCAAGATTTCTCTTGAACAAGGCCAGCGAGGTGCTCTGCCTCACATATACCGGGATTTTATTCCACAGCATAGGGAGTCTTTGGGTGATGAATCTATCCCTCCAGCGCGTCCTATTAATAGCCGTGTCGAGGTTTAAGTCTCCCGCCCTTGTGGCTCTGACGGATCTAGATTTTTTGAGGTGAAGCATATTCATCAAATCTGGGTTTGACATGGCCTTGTATGTTAGGCAAAGGTCACCTCTGAGCAAGCGGTGGCGACTGAATAGAGCTGGAGTTCTTTCAGTCGGGCAGCATAGGACAGATGTTTGAGACCCTTTATCCTTTTGGTGAGGAACTTTTGTGGCCTCTCCAGCTGCTGCAAGTGTCGGGTCAGATACATTCCGAATGGGGCATTGTACTCAATCATTGGTCTGATGAGTGATGAGTATAGGGAGACTATGACCTCCCTTGATCTAGATGAGAATCCCTTCATGATAAGGTGGGCAATGTAGAAGGTCTTCCTAACTACTTTAGCTACATGGGTGTCAAATGACAGACTACTATCAACCTGGGTCCCCAGGTCCCTGATAACTTCTTCTATGCTCAGTGGATTGCCACCTATTTGGTAGCTAGGGGTAACCTTGTTTTTCCCGAAGGGTATGACTATGCATTTTTGGCATTTAACTTTAGGCCATGGCTCTGGCACCAGTTATCCGTTTCTGTGAGACCCTTCTGAAGGATATCTGTGTCAGATGTGTTTTCCACTATGGCCCAGTTTGCAGTCATCTGCAAACTTTGTCAGCCATAACCCTCCTGTGTTTGCTTGTACTTGAAAAGTAGATGCCAAACAAGAGTGGGCCCAGGACTGAGCCCTGTGGTACACCACTTGTGACAGGCTTTGAGTCTGACATGGCGCCAGCAACTCTGACCCTGTGGGTTCTGTCACTCAGCCAGTTTGCAACCCATCTTGTGATGTATGGGTTAACACTTAAGCTGATGAGTTTTTCAATGATACCCGAGTGGGGTATTGTATCGAAGGCCTTCGCCAGATCGAGGTAGGCTGTATGGACTGCCTTTCCTCATCAATGGCTTTGGTGACTGTTTCGAAAAAGTCAACCAAGTTTAGAAGGCATGATCTGCCTTTGACAAAGCCAAACTGGGATGGATCCAAAGTCTGCAAATTCCCTATGTCTTTATTTATGAGGTCCATTATGATCCTCTCCATGGCTTTGCAGATAAGGCTTGTCAAGCTAATGGGCCGGTAATTTCCAGGGTCGGTGGAGGCACCGCCTTTGTAAAGTGGGACCACAGTTGCAGTGCGCCACTCCCTGGGTACGTATCCAGAGGTAAGACTATGATTAAACAGCTGTCCTAGCTGTGGGTTTAATTCCTCGTTGAAAAAACTCTTTAATTATTTTCTTAGAGTTTGCAAGTTAACTCTGTATATTCCACCCTTTACCATCAACACATATTAGGGTCATAGGGTCATATGTTAGTACTAGGCTAACTGCTCTTGCGAGCCATTGTAAGCCTAGTCAATTATCCCTTGTGAGACTCAAACCCTGCACCTTGTGTTTGTAAGGCAAACACTTTAACCATTAGGCCACCCTCCCAACCATAAAGTCTAACATTTCCAGGTTTTCTTGTTCATAGGTTCATAGGTTAGTACTAAGCTAACTGCCCTTTCGAGCCATTTTAAGCTTAGCCAATTATCCCCTGTGAGACTCAAACCCTGCACCTTGTGTTTGTAAGGCAAACACCTTAACCATTAGGCCACCCTCCCAACCCTATAGCAGGAGGTAAGCTGTTTTTTTAACAAGGACTGAAGATTAGTTAGTAGTGGGGCGCCACAGAGAAGGGATGGGATTAGGAAGGAAGTAGAGAGAGTGATTTTAGTGGAAGAAGTGAGGTAGGTGTTCTGTCTATAAAGCATGCCAAGTTTTTGGTGTGTTTTTTTGATGTTTATTTGCAGGTGGGAGTTAAATTTAAGTAGGTTATCGATTTGGACCCCAAGTAGTTTGGTCTCTGACACTATTTCAAGGGGTGAGTTGAGTTGAGTAGTAATTGAGAATGTACTCATGTTGGGAGGGATGACTTTAGAAGGAGTAAATAACATTAGTTTGGTCTTGGTGGCATTGAGAGCTAGATGATTACATAGCATCCATTGCTCTGTGGAAGAGAAAGCATCTTGAGTAAGCTTTTGTAGTCTAGTGATAGAAGAGGCAGAACAGATGATAGTTGAATCATCCGCATATTGGATGATGCTAGAGAAAGGGATTGATTTGTGGAAGTCGTTTATAAAGATATTGAAGAGAAGACGACCCAGTATGGAGCCTTGAGGCACTCCTGTAGGGGTACTAAGGAAAGAGGAGGTAGCTTTTTTCCATTTTACAGCTTGACTTCTGTTAGATAGGTAGCTAGAGAACCAGTTCAAAGAGGAGGAAGATAGGTGAAGTTTGGATAGTTTGTTTAAGAGCAGGCTATGTGAGATAGTATCGAAGGCTTTGGAGAGGTCAAGAAGTAAGGTGGAAACAATTTGTCCAGAGTCACGGGCTTTATTTACAATCTCAAGGAAGGAGAGGAGGGCTGTCATGGTGCTATGATTAGGTCTGAAACTGTGCTGTGTGGGAGTTATAAGATGGTTGTCTAGGAGGTGAGGAAGGAGTTGAAGTTGGACACATTTTTCTAAGAGTTTAGAAATGGGGGACAGGATGGCTATGGGACGGAAATTAGTAATGTTATTATTGTTATCACCTTTATGTAGAGGTATAATAAAGGCTTGTTTCCAGATTTGGGGAACTGTGTATTCTTGTAGGGAGCGGTTAATTAAAATGCTAATGGGGTAGGCAAGAGTTTCAGCGGCTATGCTGAGAAAGTAAGAAGGGATATTATCAGGAGCATTGGTACATGGTTTCAATTTCTGAAGGAGTTTCTTTATAGTAGATGTCAGTATGGGATTTAATGAGAAGAGGGGGCAGTCAGGAGGGGGGGAATTTTGGGGTGGTGGAGATGAGGATAGAGTTTGTGTAGAAGAGGGGGTAGAGGAGTAAGGTATAGAATTAGAGAGAGTGGGGGTGGATGAGGGGGTATTAGATAGTAGAGAGGTGTTGGAGAATGAGGAGGTCAATTTGGAGATTGAGTCAATAAAGAAGGAATTAAATTGGGTGGCTAAATCATGTTCTGGAGCATTTGGGTCTGGGGTAGGAGTATCTGGTTTGCTGGGGTGGAGGAGAGTAGAGATCCCTTTCCAGAATTTTTGAGGGTTGTTTTTATTTTGGTTTTGGAGTGTAGAGAAGTAATTTTGATGATCAGAAGTAATGAGTTTCTTTACTTTATTTCGGAGCATTTTATATTCGTTAAGGAGTGGTGCTGTCTTTTGTTTTTGGTAGCGTGCCCAGACTTTGTCTCTTTGTCTCATAATAGCAAGAGTAGTTTTGGAGAGCCATGGGGCTGATTTAGTTTTTATTCTTTTTGTCCGTAAGGGAGCTTGGGAGTCAAGTAATTTTAAGAAAGTTGAGTTGAAGTATGAGACTGCATTGTCAAGAGGTAGTGTTTTTAGACAGTTCCAATTAATTGCTTGTAGTGAGTTTGAAAAGATTAATGGGTCAAAGTTTTTATGGTCACGGATTGTAATGTGGTTATGAGTCTGTTGAAGGATAGTGGGTAGCCGGTGGGTAAGTGGTCACCAAGTGGGTCGGGAAGAGTGCCACTGTTGGTGAAGTAGTGGGGATGGGAGACTAGAATCCAATCCAATGTACTCCCATTGGGCGGGTTTTTGGCAGGGTGGGTTACCAAAGTGATCAGTTTTGAGAAATTGTAGAGGTTGATGTTAGTGGAGTTTGTAGGAGACTGTATAAGGGCCCAGTTAATATTTACATCTCTTAGGATTATGGTTTCACTACTAATGTTACTGGATAGCCAGGAAAGGATAAGTTCAAGTGTGGAGATATTATCCCCTGGGGGATGTAAAGGGAAACTATACATATATTTTTATAATTATTGATTTGTAGCAGGGTAAGGAGAAGTTCGGCACTGTTGAAGTGTGGAGTAGGTTTGTTATACGGAGCAACTACTAAGGAGGAAGAGTATAGAAGGGCTACTCCTCCGCCTTTTTTGTGAGGTCTGTCTTTTCTTATGATGGAGTAGTTAGGAGGAACTATTTCATAGTCTCTAATGTGTGGTTTTAGCTAGGTTTCTGAAATAGTGAGGATGTCAGGTTTATTGTGTATTAGCCAAGCATGTAGGTTTGGGACTTTGTTTACTACACTTTGAGAGTTTAATGAAGTGAATAATAGGGATTTATTTATAGCGGTTGTAGTGGTGGGGCCTGGATTAGGATGGATGTCTCCAGATATGAGAGCGCTTATCAGGTGTAGTATGTAATAGTTTAGGTGAGTAGTTAGCAAGGAGATCAGATTGTGTTGTTTTGTGAATTGGAGGGGTTTGCTAACAGTTATGGTGGAAAAGTTAGCATGGTAGGAGATAAGTTTGTGTCGAAAGAGAAGGAGGTTTTCTGAGGAATATAAATGGGGGGAAATAAGAGAGTATGAGGGTGGGAAAGATGTGTTGTGAGGATTAGTTATATGAAAGGGTTGGGAGTGGGTGGAAATTGTGGGTTGGGAGAGATGGTAGAAAGAGGATAAGGAGAATAGTAGTAATAGTGAAAGGAAGGTGAAGGAGTGTTTAGAGAGCATAAGAGGGAAGAGTTAATAGAATAGTGGTATTAGAATAGAGGAGTATGGAATATAGCGGATACTATATATATAGCAACTGGATGTATGTAGGTGGAAGTGGTGTGTTAGATTGTGAGATATGTAGAGTCGTTATGTGGTAGATAAGATATATATAAATGCAAGAGAGTAAGTTAAGTATAAAAGTATAAGGTTGGTAGTGGAAAATAGAGTTTGGATTGGAGTGGGTGAGAAGGAATCCAAAGGTTAAGTGGGATAGCTGAGGTAGATAATTAGAGGTTAAAGTGGGTGGGGATAGGGAGGGGTAGTTATTGGTAATAAGTGTTTAATTGGATAAGAGTTTCAGAGGGTGTGGCTACGGGGGAAATAAAGCTAGATGCACTGGGGGTGGGTGGGATTTGGGGGTAGGGTAGGGGAGCGGAGTGAGCCCGCAGGGCGAACGGAGCGGGAAGAACCAAAGAGGTCCAGAGGGGTTCCGGAGTCAATCAGTGAAAGAAGGTTTACAGAGGGGTAAGTAGGAAGGGAGAAAGATCTGAGGTGTTGGGCAAGAGTGAAGTATGAGAAGCTAGAGGGAGAGATTAGAAAAGGAGGTGATACAGCTAGAGTGGGCTAGAAGAGTTAGGAGATACAGTGAAAGGGGAGAAGGTTAGAGTTAAGATAAAAACATGAAGACTTGCAGAGGATTTTAAGGTCTTGTACCACTTAGAATATCCTTGGGGCAATAGTATGTTATTGTTTGTGAAACATGGCTAAAGAACAAAGACTAGAAACTAGTTCTGTCAGGGTATAAATGTTTTTACTGTAACAGACATTATAACAAAAAAAATCAGGTGGAGGTGTTAGGATAGGGATAAAAGATAGTCATGATACCTGTGATTATTACATGTTCAGTGATAACACCAATATTACAGACTGTGTATCTGTGACAATAGAGACAACCCTGGAACATATAACAGTTGCTGGAGTCTATAGACAACCAAAGTCAAGTGCTGATGAACTAGAGGAATTCATACATTTCTTGAATGAAACACAGGAGGGAAGAATATTTTTTCTGGGGACTTAAATTTGCCAGAAACAGACTAGAATAATATTGCTCCAACAACAATAGTAAGGAAATTATTCACAACTTATATTCAAGAACAGCAATTGCTTCAGATTATAAAACAAAACTACCAGGGAATGGATCATACTAGACATTATAGCAAAAATAGTATCCTGAATTGTAGTGGGAGACTGGCATAATGATTAAGGTATTTGCCTTATAAACCAAAGGTTGAGGGTTTGATTCTCACATGGGGTAATTGGCTAGGCTTAAAAATGGCCCACAAAGGCAGTTAGCCTAGTACTAATCTATGAACCTATGAACCACGGCTGATTAAAAATAACTGTGAAGAATTAAAAGTTAAAAATAAAACTTTAACATATTCAATAAAATAAAAGTAATCCCATGTAAGAGTTAAGCTAGGGCTCCAAAACGATAAGTGCTTTTGTCAAAAACTGCCTTCTTCAGATCATAAGAGTCTGAGGCTGCTATTTGTTAAAATACTTTTGTTTTGACCAGTCACAAATTGCTAGTTGGAACACACTTTTTCATTTCGTCCAATCCTAAACAGACAAGATAAAGTAACCAAGAAATTCTAAGATTCTTTAGTCTAAAACTGCTGTTGGTCAAAAGGATGTTTATTAGACGAATCATAAAATGGCAACTGAAGCGTATCTCTCATTCCATCCAATCCTGTAAAAACAGGAAGTTATAAGGTTCAAATTCATAATCAATGAGTGAATTATGTTATATTGTGAAAACGAAACAAAAAGAAAATAGGACCAGCATACAAGGAACCTTAAAAATAAATTTATTGATTGAGGTTCTTGAAAAACAGACCGGTTTCGGCAAATATTTAACAAAGCCTTCTTCAGTGTTTAAAAAACAACAAAAAAGAACCTGTATTTAAATACTCAAGTGAGTCGTGCTTAATTACATATGCTCATTCAGACCTGGCTTAAAGAGCCCACTAAGTTTAATAATCCATTTTTTCTCCATTGAATTTAATAAATTATGCCAACCTGATTTGTTATGCCTGGATCTTCTAATTTTATCAATAATGGTAAAACTAAAAGTAGCCTTTGGATGTACCAAAGAATGTTTATATAAAGCGTTGGTGTCTCTCTTATGTCTGATATTAGAGATTCGAAGCTTCAAGGGTCTGGAGGGGTTGGCCAATATAGAATGCAGGATATGTGCAATTAGCCAAATAAATGACCCAATCTGAGGAACAGTTAGCAAAAAATGTTATATTGAATACTTGAGGGGTGTTTTGACTGCTGAAACTGGTGGTTTTGAGTATGATGTTACAATAGATACAGTGCCCACAAGGGAAGCAACCAATTAATGGATCCCCTGATAATGTGGTGTGGATACTTTTGTTGCCTTTCTTCTCAAGATGTTTAAAGTGATTAAAAAAGGCAGATAGATTTTTGCCTTTCCGAAAGGAAAACAAACATCTGTCTCCAAGAATGTCCTGAAGTCTAGGTTCACATGTTAATATGTTCCAATTATGTTGAACAATTTGCATCAATATGTTGGTATTCCGACCATATATGGTGATAAATCTAGGTGTTACTGAAGGTGATTTGTGTCTAGTTTTGTAATGAAGCAATTCAGTGCATTCCATCTGGTCAACTAGTTGACCCATTTTATACCCACGGTCATGGAATCGATGTACTAAATCATCTCTGAAGTGTCTACAAGTGTGCTGATCAGAACAAATGCGTTTAATGCACATGAACTGTGATTTGGGAATGTTTTTGTAGATGTGAGGAGGATGAAAGCTGGTTGCATGGAGAAGTGAATTATTTTGGGGGAATTTACAATGAATTTCTGTAGTCAGCATATAATCAGATGCACGGCAAACCAATACATCTAAGAAAATAATTTTATCTCTATCATAGCTGACAGAAAATTCAATCCCCCATTTATTTTCGTTCAAATAAGAAATAAATTCCGAAAGGTATTCTTTATTCGCTCTCCATACCAACCAGCAGTCATCCAAATATCTGCGCCAAATGTCCATTTCAACCATGTAAATGTTATGAGAGTTGTCGTAAATAACCTGTTCTTCAAAGTATGCCATGAACAAATCGGCATATATGGGTGCAAAAGATGCACCCGTAGCTGTCCCCTTGGTTTGTAAATAGCATTTGTCTTTGTAAAAAAACACATTTTTTGTTAAAACATGTTCTGTTAAACACAACAAAAGGGTGTTGAAACCTGGCTTGTATATTTCAGTTTTGTTGAGGCAGTATTCCAATGCCTCTAGGCCAGCCCAGTGTGGTATGTTGGTATATAATGATTTTACATCCAATGTGCAAAGTAACCAGTCGGGCTCAAGCTGTGCATCAGAGATAATCTGTAAAAATTCTGTGGTATCTTGAATTTTAGAATTAACACATTGTAAAAGGGGCTTAAAAAATTTGGTAAGGAATAGAGATAATGGTTCTGTTAATGAATTTCTACCTGAAACAATGGGTCTGCCGGGTGGGTGTTGAAGGTCCTTGTGTATTTTAGGTAGGAAATAAATGTATTGTGGACAAGGGTTGGCAAGTTGATGCTGTGTGTTTTGAGTGATGGTACCTTCTGCAACAACTAAACTAAGGAAAGAATCAATCTGTTCCTTGAATACTGGTGTTGGGTCAATGGTGAGTTCCGAGTAATAGCGTGCGTTGGATAATTAGTTCAGTGCTTCCTGATCATATTGTAATGTATCCTGAATCACTATAGAACCACCTTTGTCAGCACCAATTATGACTAGATTGTGATTGTTTGCCAATATGTTGATATTTTCCATGCATATTTTGGATACATTATTAGGTAATAGTGGAATTGATCTAAACTGAAAATGTAGATCTTTGATAATGGCTTGTTGAAATATGTAAACTTGGTGATTCATGGGTGGCATGAACGAAGACCTATGGTATTTAAATTCATCAGAGATCTTTGGTTCTTGTTCCTGGAAAAATAGTTTAAGGTTAAAATTTCTACAAAATGAAACAATATCTTGAACAAAACTTTCTTCAGAAACAAAAAAAACAGGGATGAATGATAATCCTTTATTAAGAATGTCAATTTCAGAGGAGAGGACATGTGATGAAATATTAGTGATGTTTACAGTGGTTGTTTGTTCACAAACATCTCTAATAGCGTTTCCATGTTGTCCACATCTTTTATGTTTCCTGCCTCCCTCCTCCTAAGAGTAAATCCTGTGAGGTGACAGAATTTCTTCTCTTGGATACTGGTGAGCCTGTGGCACCCCCTGAATCAGTGTCAAGACATGAGGATGAATATTCATCAGCTGAAGTGTCAGTATAGTTATATGTGCCTTTCTTAAGGATAGATTTAGTCCGTTTCCTCTTGGGATAGGTACCATTCGAAGGAGAAAATCGTACATGTTTGTTTTTGTTTGTAAAATTGAAAGGATCCCCTCTGGTATAATCATCTAAATCCCTTTGGAACGTTTTCTTTTTCCTATGCTTAAGCTGTGATTCCAATGTCATAAGTTCCTTGCTTATGTTCTTGATACTATTTGTATATATGGTCTGACCCTCAAATTGCTTGGCCTTGTCACTAAGAGAAGAAATGGATTTAATTTCTTGTTCAATGACTCTATTATGGAAATTTGCAAGTACTTCAACAAATTTCAGGGTTGTCTCTTGTTGAATTTCATTCCATTGTTTCAATAGAAGATCATCAGGGGAATTAACCAATGGTTGGGTACGTACTCGTAACCCATGTGGAGTGATGTCTGAGTAAATATGCAAGAAAAAATTTGTAATACCAAACGTTATTTCTCAAAGATCTCATATGTTTGTTAAGATTTGAAAAAATGTTTACACAATTTTCATCAAGGCCTATGTTGCCAAGGTCATCCAACTTTTCACCAAGGGGACCAATTCCAAAAACAGAAAGATCATCTCTGTCAGAAGACAGCCCATTTATTAAAGGATGCAAATACATGTTTAAATATATTAATGAAGACCGCTGTCCAAAATAATACCAAAGTTAAATAGACCTGGGCCAGTTCAGCATAGGATCAATAAGCAGCACACCAATATAATATTATAGCTGACATAAGTAAATGTGAAAATATTCCCAAAGGGACTATTCACCTGGATTGGGTCTATTGCCGGTCCTGTCTGAACCAATAAGCCTTAGGTCCGAAGCATCATATGGCTCCTTACTCAAAATGATAGTTGGAGTAATATTTGACAACAGGCTGAAAAAACAAGATTTAAAATCTTACTGATGATAATCTTAAATAGATTGAAAGGCCCGTAATGTGGAAATGTATAAAAAATTCTAATTAATACACAATTTGTGTTAAGTATTGTAGTATTAGGCCAAGTGTACAATAGCTCAAACTAATATGGAATGAAAATCTAAAAGATAATAGAAAAATGTGTAGAGATTGATTCTGATGCTATAGAGTCATACAATAGTAAAACAATCCCAATGTAGCAGTTCAAAAAAGTGAGGCCAAGCAAAAGTGACGGTCATCAGAGACCATATATAAATGGTTTGAGATTAACAAATGTCTAACAGCAAGACTGTCCACTATTGAGCCCAAAAAAAATTAATGGGGGGCAATATTGACATTAATGCTGAGCTTAAAACAAGAAAAGAACATAAAAGCAAGGCGTGACAAGGGTGTATAAGAAACCAGTGAATATGCCATCAAAAATCATATTAAATAAGACTCAAACCACCTCCATATCAAAGAAGGTGGAAACAACACCTATTACTTGAATTGCTATAAAGAAATGTCACACCTGGTGTTAAACACAATCGTGATTTGTATATCTTGTATGAGCCCTAGTAACAAAAAGTACAGTTTTGTACCTACCATAAATGTAGATGTTCGAGTGCTAATACAGCTGCAGTAATCACCGAAGTATTCATTAAAGCTAAGTACCCCTTTGGGGAAACTTTTCTTGCCTCAGACCGATGTCAGAAAAAGTTAACAATTGTATTTCTTGTGGGAAGCAAATACTGCATAAGGATTTCCATTCCCTCTGCATACCTTGTTTAGGCCCAGACCACGACGTCTCGGGCTGTCGCTTTTGCGCTACTTTCAATAAACGCACTATTAAGCTTCGGGCGGAGTTCGCCCAACACTTTTTTGGTATAGCCTTTGATTATAAAATGTCGTCGGAGACTCAGACTACCGTTTTGTCCAAAAAACGCAAGGAGAAGGACCGACATGCGAGGTCCGTGGTCCCCACCGACACCACGCCAAAACCGGCTACACGTGGTCCGGTTCTCAGCGAGACGCCTATGCAGTCCCTGACTACCGACGACACTTCTTTGGCGGTGTCTTCTGTAACCGAGACCGCAGGTACCTCGGCCCATACCCAGACTACAGCCACCGAAGCCACTGTGAGCATTGAGCCTCCTAATGTGGACAGGTCCACTTCCACCCATGGTGTCTTTAGACCCTCATCTTCCTTTTCCATTAAGGCCTTTACTAAGTCCAAATCAGCCAGGCATCCCAAGAGGCCTGTTGCACAGGGCCCATCCCCAGGCCCCATGCCTAAAAAGCAGATGCTTAAAATGGCTGAAGATTTAATTACTCTTATCAGGGTTCCCAACCCCCTCCAGACAAGAGACCCAGAGTGGAGGAAGATTCTCCCTCTTCTGGTCAGGGCTCCATTTTTTTAGAACATTCTGATGTAGAGGAACACTCTTACTCCCCTTTTGAAGATTCTGATGCAGAGCAGTCCATTCCTTCTGTATCCCCTCCTGAGGATTTTTCTTTTGGGGAAACCTTGCACACCTTGAGGGAACACTTCCATTGGGAAGGCCAAGACTTTTCTGATTCCAAGAAAAGACTGAGGGAATTTCTTTTGTTACCTCAACACAGACCTCTGGCGATACCTCCTGTCTTGGACGTACTTGATGATGTTTATTCGGAGGCTTGCCTTAATCCGGATTCCCTGCCTCCTGCCCCAGTCAAGCCTGATAGGTACTACAGAGTTCCTAACTCTCACCAATTTCTTTACAAAAGCCATAATGCTGACCCTGAAACCATTTCTCAAGGCCCCAAGGGAATGAAGGCCTCTACTGCTAAGAATCCACTACCTTCCGAAAGAGAGTCAAGATCCTTAGAAAGGTGGGGAAAAAGGTATATACCTCGGCCACCCTAGCCATGAGGGCCTTAAATTGTCAGTTTCATATGCTTAAATATCAGCAGTTTCTGTTATCACAATTAAGAAATAAAATGTCTCAACCTGAACAACCAGATTTGAAGGAGTTGCAGGATATGATGCATAGTGCAGAACAAGTGGGTAAACACACCTTACAATGTGGCTATGACACCCTAGAGGCCTCAAGTAGAGCTGCTGTTACAGGATCAGTCATTCATAGACATGCATGGCTTAGGGAACAAATCTTGCCTGATCATGTGAAATCTAAACTACTAGATGCTCCTTTACAAAAGGATGTGCTATTTGGTACTAATGCTGAGGAGATACTACGGAAAATGGAAGAAAAAGCCAAATCTATGCAAACAGTCAAAGCTTTTCTACAGGTTCAACCACCACGTTTTAGCAGAAATTGGCCTTCTAAAATTAACTGGTCCTTTCCAGCCACGGACAAGCCCCAAAGAGGTAGATACAGGCGCACAAGGGGCAGAGGGCAATCACAAGGATCATATAGAGGCAGGCAATGGCAAACTCCAGCACCAAGAGGTGTCGAAGACAGTGCACAACAATACAGGAAACAAACCCAATGACTTCCTCCTTTCCATACCAAGCAAGTATCAGCTGGCAGCACCCTTGGGAGGAAAGTGGCATTATTTACAAGTAATTGGCATATTGTCACAACAGACAAATGGATCCTGGACGTTATAAACAGAGGCAACAGATTTCATTTTCACACTCTCCCAAAAATGAGAGGCATGCCAAACCTGCCACACAATCAAAGGGCAGAGGCACAACTACAAATTTCAAAGCTCATAGACATGAAAGCTATTCAAGAGGTACCTACTCACGAACAAGGTCAAGGTTTTTATTCCAGGCTATTTCTGGTACCAAGGAAAGGAACCGACTGGAGACTCATTTTGGACTTATCCATCCTAAACACATTCTTACTCGTACCAAAATTCAAGATGCTCACATTACAGCAGCTTCTTCCCATGCTGGGCAAGGAGTTTTGGCTGGTAACATTGGATCTCAAGGAGGCATACCTGCATGTCCCAATCAGACAAAGCTGCAGAAGATACCTCAGATTTCTTGCAGGTTCAATCCACTATCAATTCTCTGCATTGCCCTTTGGCTTATCTACTGCACCCAGAGTATTCACGAAATGCCTGGCATCAGTAATTGCCTACTGCAGACTTCAAGGGATACAAATTTACCCTTATTTGGACGACTGCCTGATCCAAGCGGACAGCAAGCACATACTTCTGGAACATCTGGCTTATGCAACACGGTTACTGAATTCTCTGGGATACACAATCAACCAAGAGAAATCCAGGCTAACACCATCTCAGAAAATTGTAAAACAGTTGATTCCAGCGAACCTTGAATCCTGGTTTTGAAATAATTCTGCTTTATTGTAGACAGGACCAACAATCATCCACGAACAAACACTAAGCGCGCTTTCACCCTAGTGTATAGGGCATCATCAGAGTACTGAAACAAACTACCATCATCCCTTAAATAGTAAAACATTTTAACAATAAATTGAATAATTGATTAATTAGAATTCATCATTAAATAATTAAATAGTTAATTGTAGTGTTTATGCAGAAAACGAAAAAATAACATTACTACCCATAAATCTGAAAGAATACAGATATCTAATAACTGAATACTTGTTTTACAAAAAAACTTCTTCATTTCAGGATTAAATTCCTGCATTTGTAACTCTTAAGGAGTAAATAAATCAGAACAGCTGTTTGTTATAAATAAAACACAAAAAAACAAGTTAAAAAACTGATTAAGAATTTATGTGTTGTGTAAAATAGTCAAAATTACTTAATAGATGTTAAAATAATGTTAAAATGTTGTACAATAACCAACCTACTCTATTTAAAAATATGTGTATATAGAATGAATAGTAATATCTGAATAAATAAATACTTACATAAAATACATAATATTAAATATAACAGTGAAATGTATTGTAAGTTAGAAACAATTAAATGTGCTTATAAATTATAATGTTTGTAATGTAATAAATAGCAAGAGTAAAAATTATGTTAATATAATATTCTAGTAAAAATATACTATTTAGTTAAATACAACAGTGAAAATTGTTTTGAATAGTGTAAAATATTGCTATTAAATATTAAATATATATCTAATATAAATATGAATTGATTGATGTTATAAATGGTGTTGTCTGTTCTTATCAATAATTGTCCTGGATGCAGGAGGTCCTTGAAAGCTGTAATTGTATTTATCACTGCTAGCATTTCTTTTTGATTGATGTGAAGGTGCTTTTGCTTTTGGGACCATTTGCCCTGAATGCACCTGTCTGTCATGTGCGCCCCCCAGGTGTAATCTGAGGCATCTGTTGTGATGACTTGATTTGCTTGAGGCTTGCAGAATGGAATGCACAGAACTCCAAGTGGCTGCCTCCAAAATATCTTTGGTAGGAACTCCTCTGAGGAAGGCTGTAGAGGTAGCTGTGGCCCTGGTGGAGTGGGATCTGATGCCTGTAGGGACAGATTTTCCATGATAGGAGTAACAAAACCGTATGCAGTGGCCTATCCATTTTGAAATTGTCTGTTTGGTAACTGGCTTCCCTTGAGCTCCTACAGCATAGGACACAAAAAGTTGTTCTGATTTCCTGAAAGGCTTTGTTCTGTCCAAATAATAACGTAGCTGTCTATGGATGTCTAAGGAGTGTAGCAGCCTTTCCCCTTTGTTTTGAGGATTGGGGTAAAAGGTAGGTAAGTGTATGGCTTGATTTAAAGCTATCCTGGATACTACTTTAGGCATAAATGACGGGTTGGTTCGAAGGGAAACCCTGTCCTGATGGAAGATGAGAAAGGGCTGCACAGCCATGAGGGCTTGTAGTTCCAAAACCCTACGAGCTGAGGTAATGGCCAGAAGGAAAGCTGTTTTCCAGGACAAATATTGCAAATCTGTTGAGGCAGCTGGTTCAAAGGGAGGCAATGTTAATTTTTCTAGAATGTAATTAAGATCCCAGGCTGGCACTGGTTGTTTCCTTGGTGGTCTTATATTCTTAGCCCCTCGGAGGAACTGTCTTAAGAGTGGGTGAGAGAATACGGGTGGATCCGTGTTGAATTCTGCAGAAATGGCTGAGGCATGGATTTTTATGGAGGAAAATGAAAGTCCACTGTTCAGCAGCTCAGCTAGATACTGTAATACCTGAGGCAAATTCAGTTTTCTAGGGTCCTGGCCTTTTTTCTCATTCCAAAAGCAAAACCGTTTCCATTTTGCGGAGTAAGCCTTTCTAGTAGATGGCCTTCTGGCCTCCAAAATGACATCCTGCACCTCTTTGGGGAGTAGAGTTTGTTGTAGTGTTATGGAATTTTCCATGCAGCGAGATTGTTTTCAGCTGACTGTGAAGAGTTTTGTAGCTGTGCTGAGTCAGCAGAAGAGGCATTAGAGGTAGGGGCCAGGGAGGAGTATGTGTTAGGCTCCTCAGTAGTGGGTACCAGTGTTGTCTTGGCCAGTCTGGAGCAATCAGTATCATCTTTGGTCTGTCTGCTCTTGCTTTCAAGAGCACCTTGAGCAGAAGAGGCAGAGGTGGGAAAGCGTAAACTGTCCATGCTGTCCAACTGAATGAAAGGGCGTCCACTCTCCAGGCCTTTGGATGAAAGGTCCTTGAACAAAACTTCTCCAATTGGTGATTCCTGTGGGAGGTGAAGAGATCTATGTCGGGCCTCCCACACGCTTGGATTATCTTTGTAAACACTTGAGGATGCAACTTCCATTCGTGTTGATCTGTCATATTTCTGCTTAGATTGTCTGCCAGCGTGTTTTCCAAGCCTGGCAAGTACTGTGCTTGAAGTTCGATTTGCCATTCCAGAGCCAAGTTCCAAAGTGTCATGGCTAGTCTGCACAGGGGGTATGAATGTGTTCCTCCTTGTTTGTTTATGTACCACATTACTGTGGTGTTGTCTGTTCTTATCAATAATTGTCCTGGATGCAGGAGGTCCTTGAAAGCTGTAATTGCATTTATCACTGCTAGCATTTCTTTTTGATTGATGTGAAGGTGCTTTTCCTTTTGGGACCATTTGCCCTGAATGCACCTGTCTGTCATGTGCCCCCAGGCGTAATCTGAGGCGTCAGTTGTGATGACTTGATTTGCTTGAGGCTTGCAGAATGGAAGACCTGTGTTTGTTTGACATGCTTGGGCCCACCATAGAAATTCCTTTTGCAAACATGGAATTATTGGTATTATTGTTTCCAAACTGTGGCTGTGTTGAGACCATAGGATTTTTAGGTACCATTGAAGTTTCCTCATATGCAACTTTGCACATGGGATTAAAAGAATGCAAGATGCCATGAAGCCCAGAGCCTGCAGGATTTTCCTTGCAGTAAGCCTGGTACAATTTGCTAGTGTTTTGAAGTACCGAGTTAGTTGCCCCTGTTTTTCTGGCGTAAGATAGGCCATCTGGGTGTTTGTGTCCAAGTTGGCACCCAGGAAAGTTATTTTCTGAGATGGTGTTAGCCTGGATTTCTCTTGGTTGATTGTGTATCCCAGAGAATTCAGTAACCGTGTTGCATAAGCCAGATGTTCCAGAAGTATGTGCTTGCTGTCCGCTTGGATCAGGCAGTCGTCCAAATAAGGGTAAATTTGCATCCCTTGAAGTCTTCAGTAGGCAATTACTGATGCCAGGCATTTCGTGAATACTCTGGGCGCAGTAGATAAGCCAAAGGGCAATGCAGAGAATTGATAGTGGATTGAACCTGCAAGAAATCTGAGGTATCTTCTGCAGCTTTGTCTGATTGGGACATGCAGGTATGCCTCCTTGAGGTCCAATGTTACCAGCCAAAACTCCTTGCCCAGCATGGGAAGAAGCTGCTGTAATGTGAGCATCTTGAATTTTGGTACGAGTAAGAATGTGTTTAGGAAGGATAAGTCCAAAATGGGTCTCCAGTCGGTTCCTTTCCTTGGTACCAGAAATAGCCTGGAATAAAAACCTTGACCTTGTTCGTGAGTAGGTACCTCTTGAATAGCTTTCATGTCTATGAGCTTTGAAATTTGTAGTTGTGCCTCTGCCCTTTGATTGTGTGGCAGGTTTGGCATGCCTCTCATTTTTGGGAGAGTGTGAAAATGAAATCTGTAGCCTCTGTTTATAACGTCCAGGATCCATTTGTCTGTTGTGACAATATGCCAATTTCTCGTACATAATGCCAGCTTTTTTCCCAAGGGTGCTGCCAGCTGATACTTGCTTGGCATGGAAAGGAGGAAGTCATTGGGTTTGTTTCCTGTATTGTTGTGCACTGTCTTCGCCACCTCTTGGTGCTGGAGTTTGCCATTGCCTGCCTCTATATGATCCTTATGATTGCCCTCTGCCCCTTGTGCGCCTGTATCTACCTCTTTGGGGCTTGTCCGTGGCTGGAAAGGACCAGTTTTTAGAAGGCCAATTTCTGCTAAAATGTGGTGGTTGAACCTGTAGAAAAGCTTTGACTGTTTGCATAGATTTGGCTTTTTCTTCCATTTTCCATAGTATCTCCTCAGCATTAGTACCAAATAGCACATCCTTTTGTAAAGGAACATCTAGTAGTTTAGCTTTCACATGATCAGGCAAGATTTGTTCCCTAAGCCATGCATGTCTACGAATGACTGATCCTGTAACAGCAGCTCTACTTGAGGCCTCTAGGGCGTCATAGCCACATTGTAAGGTGTTTACCCACTTGTTCTGCACTATGCATCATATCCTGCAACTCCTTCAAATCTGGTTGTTCAGGTTGAGACATTTTATTTCTTAATTGTGATAACAGAAACTGCTGATATTTAAGCATATGAAACTGACAATTTAAGGCCCTAATGGCTAGGGTGGCTGAGGTATATACCTTTTTTCCCCACCTTTCTAAGGATCTTGACTCTCTTTCGGAAGGTAGTGGATTCTTAGCAGTAGAGGCCTTCATTCCCTTGGGGCCTTGAGAAATGGCTTCAGGGTCAGCATTATGGCTTTTGTAAAGAAATTGGTGAGAGTTAGGAACTCTGTAGTACCTATCAGGCTTGACTGGGGCAGGAGGCAGGGAATCCGGATTAAGGCAAGCCTCCGAATAAACATCATCAAGTACGTCCAAGACAGGAGGTATAGCCAGAGGTCTGTGTTGAGGTAACAAAAGAAATTTCCTCAGTCTTTTCTTGGAATCAGAAAAGTCTTGGCCTTCCCAATGGAAGTGTTCCCTCAAGGTGTGCAAGGTTTCCCCAAAAGAAAAATCCTCAGGAGGGGATACAGAAGGAATGGACTGCTCTGCATCAGAATCTTCAAAAGGGGAGTAAGAGTGTTCCTCTACATCAGAATGTTCTGAAAAAATGGAGCCCTGACCAGAAGAGGGAGAATCTTCCTCCACTCTGGGTCTCTTGTCTGGAGGGGGTTGGGAACCTCTGATAAGAGTAATTAAATCTTCAGCCATTTTAAGCATCTGCTTTTTAGGCATGGGGCCTGGGGATGGGCCCTGTGCAACAGGCCTCTTGGGATGCCTGGTTGATTTGGACTTAGTAAAGGCCTTAATGGAAAAGGAAGATGAGGGTCTAAAGACACCATGGGTGGAAGTGGACCTGTCCACATTAGGAGGCTCAACGCTCACAGTGGCTTCGGTGGTTGTAGTCTGGGTATGGGCCGAGTTACCTGCGGTCTCGGGTACAGAAGACACCGCCAACGAAGTGTTGTCAGTAGTCAGGGACTGCATAGGCGTTTCGCTGAGAACCGGACCACGTGTAGCCGGTTTTGGCGTGGTGTCGGTGGGGACCGCGGACCTCACTTGTCGGTCCCTGTCCTTGCGTTTTTTGGACAAAACGGTAGTCGGAGTCTCAGACGACATTTTATAATCAAAGGCTATACAAAAAAAGTGTTGGGCGAACTCCGCCCGACGCTTAATAGTGCGTTTATTGAAAGTAGTGCAAAAGCGACAGCCCGAGACGTCGTGGGCTGGGCCTAAAGTATGCAGAGGGAATGAAAATCCTTATGCGGTATTTGCTTCCCACAAGAAATACAATTGTTAACTATTTCTGACATCGGTCTGAGGCAAGAAAAGTTTCCCCAATGGGGTACTTAGCTTTAATGAAGACTTCGCTGATTACTGCAGCTGTATGCACGATGAACATCAAAGGCATAAATGTATTGTTGCCAACTATAAGACACCCAGTTCCCCGGATTATCAATTTTGGATCGAAATAAGCCATCTACCTAATATGTTAAAAATACTAAAGAGATCAGTTCAAATAATATGAATGTTGAAATATAATATGAACTAAGCACAGCTTATCATAACAATAGTGAAAAACACAAATGCCATATAACTAATGATACAAAGCACCACCAACTAGATGGATACCCATTGTCAATAAAAAACATGTAAATTTTAAGCTTCAGTTATGGGTGTTACCCAAGAAAATGCAATTATTGAAAACACCCTATGAATATAAACTGAGCTCAATGTATGTTGAGTAAAAAGTCAAATATTAACCTTACCTAGCTGAGAGTATAACCAAATATCTATATTTGGGTTGTAATACCGAAGTACAAACTATAAAAAATGTGGTGACCAAGAGAATAACATATAAACCACTATAGGCAGTTGTATATTAGTATACATCCAAAAATGTGCTTCAGTATAGCAAAAAAAAGGGGGGGGGTAGAACTGTTTGGTTAACAAAGGCACATAAATAAGCTGTTGTTACCATAAAAAACTTTCATTTGACTCACCCACAGGTCTTGCCTAAATGTTTAAGAATAAACATGAAGTATAACACCATCTTTAAATTAAATGTTGGTCCCCAATAGGCCGAATATTATAAATAAAGTAATGTGTATGCTGTGTAAACCAATCCATTAAACTATTAATATTTAATGAAATACAATTGTCGAAAATATCCATATGGTTCACAATGAACAATACTTTGCCCAGCATAAAGAAAAAACATATTAACTTCTTAATAAAAGTCCATGTAAAGATTGACTTATTGTAAAGACAAGAAAACAAAAAACCAAAGTCAGCAGATGCATTCAAATCTTCTGAAAACACTCCACCGTGGTTAACAAAAAGAGTTTAAGAAAACCAGTACTTGATGATGTCTTGCTGATGGCGAACATCTAAATGGTGTCGCTTGGTTGAAAAAACACACATCAGTTTGTTGTGAACTTCGAAAAAAGAACAGGCAACCTCAAAAATATAGTCTCTTAAACTTCCCTCTGCTGGAACAAATGAAGAGAAATGTGCAGCAACTAAGCCAAAAAGCAATGAAGAGAGACGCCAACAAATGAGCCACGAAGCATCTTTATGGTAAAGGTAGCTAACAAATAATAATCCAGTCAAGGCAGGTGGGCCAAACATAAAAGTCTTGAAATTACATAGTTCATGAGAAAAAAATGATTTTGATATGGCGGTGGCGTGAGTCTTATTTAATATGATTTTTGATGGCATATTCACTGGTTTCCAATACATCCTTGTCACGCCTTGCTTTTATGTTCTTTTCTTGTTTTAAGCTCAGCATTAATGTCAATATTGGTCCCATTAAGTTTTTTTAGGCTCAATAGTGGACAATCTTGCTGTTAGACATTTGTTAATATCAAACCATTTATATATGGTCTCTGATGACCGTCACTTTTGCTTGGCCTCACTTTTTTGAACGGCTACATCGGGATTGTTTTACTATTGTATGACTCTATAGCATCAGAATCAATCTCTACACATTTTTCTATTATCTTTTAGATTTTCATTCCATATTAGTTTGAGCTATTGTACACTTGGCCTAATACTACAATACTTAACACAAATTGTGTATTAATTAGAATTTTTTATACATTTCCACATTACGGGCCTTTCAATCTATTTAAGATTATCATCAGTAAGATTTTAGATCTTGTTTTTTCAGCCTGTTGTCAAATATTACTCCAACTATCATTTTGAGTAAGGAGCCATATGATGCTTCGGACCTAAGGCTTACTGGTTCAGACAGGACCGGCAATACACCCAATCCAGGTGAATAGTCCCTTTGGGAATATTTTCACATTTACTTATGTCAGCTATAATATTATATTGGTCTGCTGCTTATTGATCCTATGCTGAACCGGCCCAGGTCTATTTAACTTTGGTATTATTTTGGACAGCGGTCTTCATTAATATATTTAAACATGGAATTGCATCATTTAATAAATGGGCTGTCTTCTGACAGAGACAATCTTTCTGTGTTTGGAATTGGTCCCCTTGGTGAAAAGTTGGATGACCTTGGCAACACAGGTCTTGATGAAAATTGTGTAAACATTTTTTCAAATCTTAACAAACATATGAGATCGTTGAGAAATAACGTTTGGCATTACAAACTTTTTCGTGCATATTTACTCAAAGGCATCACTCCACGAGGGTTACGAAATGCACTCCAACCATTGGTTAATTCCCCTGATGATCTTCTATTGAAACAATGGAATGAAATTCAACAAGAGACAACCCTGAAATTTGTTGAAGTACTTGCAAATTTCCATAATAGAGTCATTGAACAAGAAATTAAATCCATTTCTTCTCTTAGTGACAAGGCCAAGCAATTTGAGGGTCAGACCATATATACAAATAGCATCAAGAACATAAGCAAGGAACTTATGACATTGGAATCACAGCTTAAGGATAGGAAAAAGAAAATGTTCCAAAGGGATTTAGATGATTATACCAGAGGGGATCCTTTCAATTTTACAAACAAAAACAAACATGTACGATTTTCTCCTTCGAATCGTACCTATCCCAAGAGGAAACGGACTAACTCTATCCTTAAGAAAGGCACATATAACTATACTAACACTTCAGCTGAGGAATATTCATCCTCATGTCTTGACACTGATTCAGGGGGTGCCACAGGCTCACCAGTATCCAAGAGAAGAAATTCTGTCACCTCACAGGATTTACACTTAGGAGGAGGGAGGCAGGAAACATAAAAGATGTGGACAACATGGAAACGCTATTAGAGATGTTTGTGACCAAACAACCACTGTAAACATCACTAATATTTCATCACATGTCCTCTCCTCCTCTGAAATTGACATTCTTAATAAAGGATTATCATTCATCCCTGTTTTTTTTTTGTTTCTGAAGAAAGTTTTGTTCAAGATATTGTTTCATTTTGTAGAAATTTTAACCTTAAACTATTTTTCCAGGAACAAGAACCAAAGATCTCTGATGAATTTAAATACCATAGGTCTTCGTTCATGCCACCCATGAATTACCAAGTTTACATGTTTTAACAAGCCATTATCAAAGATCTACATTTTCAGTTTAGATCAATTCCACCATTACCTAATAATGTATCCAAAATATGCATGGAAGATATCAACACACTGGCAAACAATCACAATCTAGTCATAATTGGTGCTGACAAAGGTGGTTCTATAGTGATTCAGGATACATTATAATATGATCATGAAGCACTGAACCAATTATCCAATGCACGCTATTACTCAGAACTCACCATTGACCCAACACCAGTATTCAAGGAACAGATTGATTCTTTCCTTAGTTTAGCTGTTGCAGAAGGTATCATCACTCAAAACACACAGCATCAACTTACCATTGCCAACCCTTGTCCATAATACATTTATTTCCTACCAAAAATACACAAGGACCTTCACCACCCACCCGGCAGACCCATTGTTTCAGGTAGAAATTCATAAACAGAACCATTATCTCTATTCCTTACCAAATTTCTTAAGCCCCTTTTACAATGTGTTTGTTCTAGAATTCAAGATACCACGGAATTTTTACAGATTATCTCTGATGCACAGCTTGAGCCCGACTGGTTACTTTGCACATTGGATGTAAAATCATTATATACCAACATACCACATTGGGCTGGCCTACAGGTGTTGGAATACTGGCTCAACAAAACTGAAATATACAAGCCAGGTTTCAACACCCTTTTGTTGTGTTTAACAGAACATGTTTTAACAAAAAATGTGTTTTTTTTACAAAGACAAATGCTAGTTACAAACCAAGGGGACAGCTATGGGTGCATCTTTTGCACCCATATATGCCGATTTGTTCGTGGCATACTTTGAAGAACAGGTTATTTACGACAACTCTCATAACATTTACATGGTTGAAATGGACATTTCGCACAGATATTTGGATGACTGCTGGTTGGTATGGAGAGCGAATAAAGAATACCTTTCGGAATTTGTTTCTTATTTGAACGAAAATAAATGGGGGATTGAATTTTCTGTCAGCTATGATAGAGATAAAATTATTTTCTTAGATGTATTGGTTTGCCATGCATCTGATCATATGCTGACTACAGAAATTCATCGTAAATTCCCCCAAAATAATTCACTTCTCCATGCAACCAGCTTTCATCCTCCTCACATCTGCAAAAACATTCCCAAATCACAGTTCATGCGCATTAAATGCATTTGTTCTGATCAGCACACTTAGACACTTCAGAGATGATTTAGTACATCGATTCCATGACCGTGGGTATAAAATATGTCAACTATTACATACCAAACACACAGTTGACCAGATGGAACGCACTGAATTGCTTCATTACAAAATTAGACACAAATCACCTTCAGTAACACCTAGATTTATCACCACATATGGTCGGAATACCAACATATTGATGCAAATTGTTCAACATAATTGGAACATATTAACATGTGAACCTAGACATTCTTGGAGACAGATGTTCGTTTTCCTTTCGGAAAGGCAAAAATCTATCTGCATTTTTTAATCACTTTAAACATCTTGAGAAGAAAGGTACCAAACGTATCCAGACCACATTATCAGGGGATCCATTAATTGGTTGCTTCCCTTGTGGACACTGTATCTATTGTAACATCATACTCAAAACCACCAGTTTCAGCAGTCAAAACACCCCTCAAGTATTCAATATAACATTTTTTGCTAACTGTTCCTCAGATTGGGTCATTTATTTGGCCAAATGCATATGTCCTGCATTCTATATTGGCCAAACCTCCAGATCCTTGAAGCTTCAAATCACTGAACACGTTAGTGATATCAGACACAAGAGAGACACCAATGCTTTATATAAACATTCTTTGGTACATCCAAAGGTTACTTTTAGTTTTACCATTATTGATAAAATTAGAAGATCCAGGCATAACAAATCAGGTTGGCATAATTTACTAAATTCAATGGAGAAAAAATGGATTATTAAACTTGGTGGGCTCTTTAAGCCAGATCAGAATGAGCATATGTAATTAAGCACATGACTCACTTGAGTATTTAAATACAAGTTCTTTTTTGTTGTTTTTTAAACACTGAAGAAGGCTTTGTTAAATATTTGCCGAAACCGGTCTGTTTTTCAAGAACCTCAATCAATACATTTATTTTTAAGGTGCCTTGTATGCTGGTCCTATTTTCTTTTTGTTTGAATACTTTGCTCTTTGGGACCCTGCAGCTGCCTCACTCGCAGAGGTTGTACTAGTTGGATATTGTGAAAACCAACCACGAGAATAACTAATACTTTAAGTAAATCTTCTTCTTCTTTCGGCTTTTCCCGGTTAGGGGTCGCCATAGCGGAACTCCTGTCCGCTCATGATTGGCAGTGGAGTTTTATGGTGTCGAGTTGCCCAACCTTCCACAGAAGGCACACACACATTCAAACTTAGGGCCAATTTAAAGTGTCCAATCCACCTACAGCATGTCTTTGGGGTGTGGGAGGAAACCAGAGTATCCGGAGGAAACCCTCGCGACCACAGGGAGGAAATGCAGACTCCTCACAGAAGGCACCCCAGCCGAGGATCGAACCAGCGAACCTCTTGCTGTGAGGTGACAACGCTAACCGCTGCACCACCGTGACCGCCCTAATACTTTAAGTAACTATATTTCTTAAATATTAGCCAAACGAAGGCATACCTCTCATTTTGTGCTCTCATATAGGTGCAAGACTAAGTAGGCAAGAAATCATAATACATTGACTTGTACTTAATAGAGAAGTTGCGCTGTACGATTCCATCCAATCCTGTGAAACAGGACGTTAAGAGACTCCAATTTGCATCCAATGAGTGAAATAGATTAACACATCAAGACCAACCATGAAAGTATCCAATACTTTAATTAATATTTATGTTCTTTAGATATTTAGCCAATCAGGGTTGATATAACATGCGTTTAACTCTGGTTTGGATAATTGCAAGTTAATACGGAGCACACCTCTTGTTGCGTGCTATCTCATAGGTGCAGGCTAGATAAACCAGAAATTGTATGGTACAGTTAGCGTATCACAAAGGCATCAAGTGACTTACTAAAATGCATCATTCATTGGCTAATCAAAGTGTTAATGGTAAAAATAAAGAATAAATCATTTTGCATATTGTGATGAATCCAGTCACATTAACCAGAATAAATGCAAAAACTAATGAGCAAATATATTGCAAATAGAGGACTTGGTCACATCCGATTAATCACAGAAATACCGATTAAAGTACATAGAAACTATGCCATTGCTCACATTGCGATCAATCTTATTAACCTCGCAAACAGAGTAAAACAGAGGCTTGAAGCAGATTTCAGGCCAATGTATGACATGGATAGCTCACAGTCCGATTAATATTATTGACCTCGCAAGTCAGAGGCTTGGAATAAATTTCAGATCAATGAATGGTATGCATAGCAAAACACTGGAAAAAAAAGTTATTGAACTTTCTACCAGTGGAACAACTGGTAAATAAGTATGTTGCTCTCTCCTTCAGTATATATATTTTGGCTGATACTTTAACAAACTCTTTTTAGCTGATAGTGGGGCATCTATTTTTTAAGAATGGTTTGAGAGGTATCATATTATTGAGTCCTGGATGGCGGGTGCTTCTCAAGTTTTAATTCACAGAGTTCCGTTCTATTCTGAAGGTCACCTCCTCTGATGGAACAAGGAATGGTTTCCATGACTTTGAATAAAAATGTATATGTAGGGTAAATTGAAACATGAGAGGCAAGGCTATTGTTGACATCACGTTTAAAAATATTCCTAATATGGCATAAAATCCTGTTTCTAAACTGTTGGTCAGTCTTCCTTCCATAGAAGGCTGTGCAGTCACAACAGGTCGGCAAATAGGCTAGATGCTGAGTTGTGCAGGTGGCTGATGCTTTAAAGCGATAGTTACCAGTAACAGGATGTTTAAATGAAGTGCTTCTGTCAATAAATTGGCAGGCTTTTCACTTTCCACAACGATGTGTGCCTTGACTAATGATGGAATGCTTGTGTTGAAAACCATCTTTGTTGCATAGGAGCTTCTTTAAATTGTTCCTGTTCTTAAAAAAACAAATCTTGGCTTGTCACCCACAATTTCTTTAATCTTCTCATTTTCAACCAAGACTGGCCAATATTTTCTAATTATGTGGAAAATCTGTTTACTATCCAACCTATAAGTAGGGGTACAGTTAACAATGTTCCTTCTTTTCTGGGATACCTTCATACTGGTGACATCACTTGAAGAACTGGTTGTCACTACAGCTTTTGAGAAGTAAGGGCGTGCTTTGCTGCGAACATTTTTCAATAGATTTGATTTCAAAGACAAATCTTTGTCCCTATAACTTCTTTCTTTAAGATTCTGTCGTAGAGGGGTACATTCATTATTAAACACTTCTTCCTCTGTGCATAGTCTGGAAGCTTGTACCACTTGATTTTCCATTATGTTCTTAAAAATATGACCTGGGTGCATACTACTACTACTATGCAGGTAATGGTTATGCCAAGTTTCCTTGCGGTGTATTTTTGTGTGAAGTCCTGTATTACTGTCCAAAGTTAAGGTGATGTTTAAAAAATTGATTTCTATTCTTGAGAATTCAATTGTAATCCTTAGAAATGTTGTGGAAGAATTCAAATAATCATCAACAAAGCGGCCGTTGTAAAAGATGCTCTGTACCCATGGATTAATGTTATTGAAAACATATAATGACTCCCAGTGTGCAAGGACAAAATCTGAATAACTATTAGCACATGGGGTGCTCACTGCCACACCCCGTGCTTGCCAGTAGGAGGTATTACCATAAACAAAAATATTGTATTCCAAAATTAGTTCTAGGAGGCAACAAACTACACCCATATTTTGTCCCATAGTTAAAAAAAGGCTCCTGATAGCCTCTACTCCATAGTCATGGGTGATAACTGTAAAGAGGTTGGTAACATCCATCGTTACTAACAATAGATCTGATAAATTTGAAATGCTTTGTAACTTATTATGGTGAGTGGTTAAAAAACTGCCTGAATCTTTTATGACAGTGCTGTTTTTTTGTTAACAAACCTTTTAATTCATTCTTAACATACACTGACAAGGGTTCAGTTATGCAACCTCTTCCAGCTACTATTTGTCTTAGATGTTGATTGGTCAGGGCTTTGTGGCTTTTGGGTAAGCCGCTTATAATTGGAACAGTCGGTTTAGGCACCTCAAAGAATCTAAAAAGTTCTTCATTGATTCTTCTTGACATTAATAAATCATATAATATGTCACGTATTTGTTTAATTTTCTGTTCCAAAGAATTTAATGTGATAACTTTATATGTCTTTTGATCTTTCAGCATCTCCTCCATACGGTTTCTATACCATACAGCATTCATAATAACAATAGCCTCACCTTTGTTAGCAGGTTTGATGACCATAACTTCTCTGCTTCTCAACTCCATCAAGGCTGTCCTCTCTTTAACAGTCATATTATGGAAATGGTTGTGTTTCCTGTTTTCTTCCCTGAGTTTGTTTACTTCACTTTCACATGAGCGAGTGAATAGTTCTACAGATGGATGGTTTACTGGTACAAAGGTACTGGATTGTTTATATTTGTGTCTTTGATTAGACTCATTGTTGCCAAAGATATTTCTAAGGCTCACATTTCTTCCAAATAATTTGATATCAGTAAAACTCATTTATATCTGATCGAAGCAAGGAAATAAAAGTAAGCCCTTTTTCCAAAATACGTATGTAGTCATCACTTAAAGGAATATTTGATAGATTAACTGCTAAAGTATCTTTGGAAGCATTTAGAAGTTCAATGTCTTCCTTTTCCTTTCCTGACTCAATGTTCTGTTGTTTCTGTACATATTCCCTTTCACAGGAGGGTACTTCTGTGGCCTTTCCAGCTGCTGCAGATGTCTTGTGAGGTACATTCCAAAAGGGGCTTTGTACTTTATAATGGGTCTAATGAGTGTCGAGTAGAGGGGAACAAGGACTTATTTTTTCCTGGATGAGAACCCTTTTGTGATGCGGTGTGCCACGTAGAAGGATTTCCTGACTACTGTGGCGATGTGATTATCAAAGGAGAGACTACTGTCCACTTGGGTCCCAAGCTCTTATCACACATTCGGCATTAAGTAGACTGCCGCCTATGTGGTAGTTCATGGGTACAGAGTTTTTACCAAAGGGGATGACAATGCACTTTTTGACATTGAGCTTGAGGCCATGGCTCTGACACCAGGCATCTGTCTTAGTGAGGCTGTCCACATCATTTGGGGACTCAACTATGGCTCCTTGTGGTCACATTTTTCGCTTTGTTCTACTAGACATTACAGGGGATTCAATAAACTCAGTGTAGGATTTGCACAGAGCCTACAAGGAGTTTAAGTGTTAGCAAGACGGTGCGCAGCGCGTCTCAGTGCACAATGCATATTAACGAGACGAGGCTCACCTAAGCTAGGTTTTGTGGCTCGCAACAGTGTCGCTGGCCATGAAACCTTTTAAGTGAATGCAGATAGCAATTCCGTGTAAGGCAGAGCACTTACATTGCACGGATTTGCACGGAATGCCACAATGATCACCAGAGCTTTACAAATAGTGGTCACATCTACACAGAGGTCAAATTAATGAGAGGACAAATAACCAGTAATAGGGACATATTTGACATAGATGTCACATAGGAATGCATTAGAATGTAACAGTCTCAACCTCTTAGAGCGAGAAATGTGGACAAAGCCATAAAATGGGGGGGGGGGGGCAAAAGGGCCAGAAATAGGGACAGATGTTTAATATTCCACTTCCAAACTTAGGAAATAGATAAAATATATAGGTTGTACATTAGCATAAACTTTCTGAAGAGCATGAAGTTTGAAACTCAAATGTCAGTCATTAGTTTCTGACTGCATTCTGCAATGTCATACCAGTGATTTGCCAGAGAAAAAATGTTAGGAGGAAAAGATCAAAATATGAGAGAAAAACTGGACATTCAGGACAGTAGACAGGTATGCAGTCAAATGTATGTAATATTGAGTCACATCAGTCCAGAGATCATCCCAGTGATATGTCAGAAAGCTACATATTTGATAAGGAAAATATATGCACAATATGAAGTACATGGTCCAAACACAGTACAGGACAGTGCACCTACAGTGTAGAGTATTGTGATATCCATTCCTGGGATTCTGTACTGAAGCTGTGTTAACGATCTGTAACAAAACAAAAATGATCACGCAGGGGAAGTGTGTATACTGAATATGGACACACACATGAATTGAAGGAATGAAAACACAGAAAGAGTACAGGTAAAACTTCCTCATGTAGAGCAGAGGAGGGCATGCCAATGGAAGATGGTTTTAGCAGCAGCACCAAGCACATTATCTATATAGTAAGGTACAGACTGTACAGTGAAAATGTGTTGTCTGTGACTGCCGCACAAGGTGACATAACAATGTGGAGGATGTGTGTGCGAGATAAGCATCACTACATGAATAATGCAGAGGACATCTACCAGGGAATTGACATACAACTAGGGTAGGGTGCATATTGGGAAACTGTGCAAATTGATACACCTGAATATGACCGTACTCCCAGTGGAGGTCTCCAAGCTGGGTGGCCACAGGTAAATGACCATGGCAAACATTACAAGAACCAACCACAGTCATGGACAATAACAGAATAATACCACCACTAATCCCATGCCTCTGACATAACATATGTAATGTGGAGTGACAGGAGAGGACCCTACACACACACACACCTGGCAACTATTATGATACATCCACACTCTATGAGGGTAACCTCGCACACTGTCCTGGTACTGTAATATCTGCAGGAGATGTTAGGAGGGAGACTGCTACACCTGTACATGACAGCATGCGCAATACAGGCTAGTTGCCTTCTGTGCATGGTATATATCTATGGCACAACTCACAATGTCATGAATGATATACATGCCATTAATGTTGTCAAACACCTATGTATGTAGTGTGTGCATAAGCTGAATGGGTAGTGCACATGCATCTGGTGTAACAACTTGACTGGTGTTCTGTACCATCAGTCATTTATATTCCACAGAAAGAATACCTAGGTATGGCCAATAAGGTGTGTGACATCGCACTGTGACAAATGTGGTACACTTCAGTTACACATCACTGGAAGATATGTAGGAGGTACATGAAGAAGGGTACACTGTACACAGTTATTGATGTGATAAAGGTTTTGATGTGCATGTCCTTCACATACCTAGTACTTGTGTTACATTCAATGGAGTAGTCAGCACTGTGACCACATGCTGATGGATGTACCACTTACCCTCTACCTCAGGACACAGGTCACATACCTAGTGGTCTGATTATAGGGTGTTATGTCCACATTATACTTGGGTGGTGTGTCTGTTTCCTGATTCAACAAATTCATCCATGTGTCTCATCAATGCAGGTGTTGTCATGGCTGTGGCAGCAGTCTCTGTTATGTGTTGATACACTCTGTATTATACTAACATCCCAGTTGGAATCAATGATTGCCCACAAGATGTAGTCCTTCAGGTAGCTGTTTGGACACAGCATGTGTATGTCATCTGTGATATCCATCACTTAACTAATGGGCTGGAAAAGGACTAGCATACACCCCTGATGTACGAGCCTGATCACTGTACCTGAGATATATGTCATGTCACACATTTGGACATAGTGAGATGCCAAGTATGTCATACACTGGTTTACTCATTTGGTAATATAGCTGTTTATGGCCACATATGACAGTGTTGATTGAATACCTCTGAACGGCTTTGTGTCAAATACCTTGACCTGTTCAAGTTCCACAAGATGATACTGTTGTCATCATGCATGCCCTCAATAACCCCACATGGACAGACTCAAAAAAATTCCAGCTTTTCTCTGTCTCATTATCTTCTATTAAGAGGCGATCTCTGCTTGACTTACAAAGCCATGTCTGACAGAGCCCTGTTAGAAATGTTACACCTAAAAAAATCCCAATCCCCTCCACACCACATGCTACAGGGACCTCAACTTCATTACCACAATCAACAGAACATATTGGAGGGACAGGTTCATAATCCAAAGACTGCCCATGCTCTGGAATAGACTTCCCATACATGTCAAGCAGAGCACCTCACTGTCCCTTTTCAAGAGAAATCTTGATGAGTGAGTGGATGGAAAATAGAAAGTTCAGCCCGGGGATCACTCCAATGGCTCTACTTGATAGAGGCACCGGGAATTAACAGTGGAATAATCCCTTCTATTGGGCTAGGCTTGTAAAGGCTCCAGGGCCGTTGACCTACTACACACCTATGAACCTATGTAATGGACCTGATGTAGCAGTAACAACTCAGACAGGTCTGTTGCAAACACCTGGAATATTACTAGTGTACATGTAAAAGAGGTCCATGATGACATGTTGGTCTACTTCACAGTCGAGGAAAGTCAGGATGTCTCTATGCATGCAATGCATTAGGTGCTGTCCCCCCCAACTCAGGTGTGGCCTTGTATGGGAACATAGGCCATGTGGAGGGTATGCTGAGCTGTGTATTTGACCATATCAGGAAGGTGTCTGTGCTGGGCCACGCCACAGGTGATCTGTGATGATGTCACAGCACACTGATTACATGTGATAGGCTTGAATGAAGGTAAGACAGTGAATACTGCCTATTATGATCTGGCCTAAGGTTTTCACACAATCACACATGCAGGTATCGGTGAAAAACCCCCCAAGCTGGGGACATGCGTCTGGAGCATGATTTCTGCCCGGGCCTCCACTGAAAATTGGCTTTGTTCCAAGTATGACTTTCATATCTGTGTATTTTAATATTTTTATATCAAGTTGTAGAGCTCTTCCCAGGCCCCTGCTGAAAATGGGTTATGTAACCCAGTTGGACTATCCTTGTTAACAAATGTCAATAAACACACTAAAGGACTACAAAATCTCACAAAGAATAAGGAAACAAATATATTGTTGCCCTTCGGCAGGTGCACCTGTTTGTACCACTGCAAACCCAGTTACTTCTGCAGTGCAGTAAATTAACCATGGGGCTTTTTATACTACTTCAGACTGTGGGGTTTAGCAGTTCCCACTGTGTGGTTGAGAATCTGGAATGCTGATGTCTGTGCCAGGCTTAAACACGTTTGTGTACTGTTGGGAAGATTATTGGTAGAGTTGGAAAGACTCTTTCATCAGATGCATCCTGCTTTAAGAAAGTCGTCAGTTAGAAAAAAATGGAACACTTACTAAATGCCCTCGGGCAGATAGCCTAGTACCTACCTATGAGCCTATATCTAAAAGGGTGGCGAAAGCGAACACATTCTGGCTAGGCTTATAAATGCCCTCGGGCAGATAGCCTAGTACCTACCTATGAACCTACTTAGAACCTAAATATCGGCTGATGGGTAAAGAGCTGGCTTACTGACTGATTCACCACCTTTCACATGATGTGTTCTATCTGTACCAGTAGAGTTGTCACCATTGGCAAAGGCCCTTCAATGTTTGAACTGCATTTCTTCACAGTTCAGGCTAAAGTATATGGCCTTTGGCCTACCAGTTTTGCTGATTCTTGCATATTGTGTGCAATCATTGAGTCCACTAATTGTAATAACAACGTACAGGAGGAGCTAACACACACAACTGAATGGTGACAAAAAACACAATGTACAAACAAATGAAAAAATGTATGTTTGTAATGTTGTTCATGTGAAAAGTGGAGTTCCGTTTTAATCAAAACGTTGACCACAAAGTGTCCACACTGCTATTGTGCACATTGTAAGTCACTCCATCATACTGAGATCTTAGGAATATATGGCAGCACTGTAGTCAAGCCTCATTATAGCACTGACAAAGTATAATGCTCTTTTTTTTAATGTACCTCACCAGACACATGTAGCAGTTGGGGAGACCACAGGGATTTCTCAGTAAGATAAAATAGGACCTACACACCATGCCATGATGTATGTGGATAGATTAAAAGCCATGTCACTGTAAACTTTATTGTATAGGATGAGGTGACTGACCCTTCCCTGGTGGGAGTACTGCATATTCAAAAATGTGATATAGCTGATGACATCAGCAGGGTCTGCTGAGGAGAAGATAACAGTGCCCCACTTGCTGGTGTAAAATGCTCTCTGTAATGTCAAGCAACAGCTCACACAAACACACACACACTTGACTGCAGTGAGAATAGATCCCCTATCTATCAAAGTCCACAGGCTACAGAACGCAGTACTTTACACAAGTGCCATAGCTTAAGTCTGACTTGAAGTTCTACTGAAGAGAAGATAACAGTGTCCCATATGCTGGTGTAAAATGCTCTCTGTAATGTCAAGCAACAGCTCTCACACATGCATACACACACACAGACACAGACACACACACACACACACACACACACACACACACACACACACACACACACACACACACACACACACACACACACACGACTGCAGTGAGAACAGAACCCCTACCTAAGTACACAGACTACAGAATACAGTACTTAATGCAAGCACCATGGCACAAGTCTGATTTATACAGGAGCGCAGGTGAAATTTTAGTACATGACATCAGCAGGCCATATGGGGAACAACAGGTTGGGAGGCCTACATAGGCACACAGCTTGTTCATATGAGGCTACTAGCCTAACAGCACCAAGGTGTGTAGAAGCCTTGCTGTGTAAAAATGCAAGTACCCTTACTGAGCATGGCTGGATGGTTGTTTTTAGCAGAGCATGTTTGTGAGCAGCACTAACTGGCCCTATCCATGAGGGATACAGGTGCCAGCCCAGAGGTGACTTTACCATCACCCAAACAGTTGTCAAGGTTGTGCTTGAACAGGGTCATTGAGGAGTGTGATGTCCGCACTCTAGGCCAGTAATCAAGGAGCATGAATCCTCCCCACTGATAATGGAGAGGGATGTTCACTTGGAATACAAATGGATATACTCAGTATTTACAGATACAGACCTCTCTGCATCAAGGAAATTTCCCTTAAGAGCACACAGAGAACATAGTCAGCCCGGGGTCTGGATTTCTCTATATCTCTCTCTCCCCAGGTCCCCAGTAAGAATCTCCACTGGAGCAGCAGTGTTGAGCACCCTCTCTGTGAAACCAGTGCTTTGTCTCCCTGTTCCCTGTAGCTGACACACACACACTCTGAGATTTGATTTGTGCACATGTGCACACACACACACACACACACCTTGGAAAGGCTGGCACAGGTTTACTAGCTATGCCCCCTTCTGACCAGACTATAAGAAAGTTATCGCTACCACCAGTCAGTTACTATAAGGCTCTTAAAAGGGTATCTAATCATACTGAGTGAAGTTAATATTAATAACACCAAAACAGGAACTGCAAATAAACTCAAACCAACACGTAAGGTAGTCACGAAAAAGACCCTTCGCCACCAAGGATACCAGTCTAGGAACGTTTATTAGATAAAATGACACAGTTAACACAAAGCGTGAACGTACTTAAAAGCCAGAGGGCATATAAGCACGTGAACGCCTTAATCCATAAAACACCATGCGTTTTCGTCAACTTCCTGACTTCATCAGACAATCAGTACATCAATTAGGCTTCATTTGTATACACAATATCACCAATTAGTTAACAAATTAAGGAATTCAAAAATTTAAAGGTATGTCATTATTCAAAATAGGTAAACATTCTATGTGAACACAGAAATGTGGATAAACCTAAGATACCCACAATTTTTGGGATACCGAAAATCCACAAAAATAAAGATGACCCCCCCCCTTCGCCCTATTGTTTCTGCTGAGGGTTCTAAGACTCAGACATTAGCAAAATATGTAGATCTCAAATTAAAGCCCTTATAGACAGGAAGACAGAATATTTTGAAAGATTCCTGGGATCTATTAAATGACCTCAACCAATGAGTTTGGGAGGAAGATGTGTTATTTCTTACTATAGATAGATATAAGAAGCTACAAATACATCACAAAATCATAAAGTAAAATATCACAGGTACAGAAGAATAAAACTCATTTTGCATCAGTCAAAAGTAAGATAACACTATAAATTATATAACAAAATAGTACAATATACAGGAAGAAAAGAGAATACATCTTTAACAGTACAGAGAAAATAAAAATCATTGTGATAATGTTTGATATAGTAAGGTGGATGTCAAGTGTCTCTACGTAGAAGCAAGAATTGTTGAGAGGAAAAGAGAGGAATGAGAGATGAGACCTGCAAGATAAAGTGAGCTGTATTGCCTGTAAAATAAGGGAGGGAGGGGTGTTTACATCAGAAGTGTGAGAAGCAGAATGAGTAAGGCTACCCTGGGGTATCACCGTTGCAAATCCAGTTAGTTTGTAGGTGTGTTTTTATGGAGGTCTTAAACTGAGCTAAGGATGTTGCGGCTGTTGTATGTGTTGGCAGAGTGTTCCATTTTTTTAGCTCTAAAATTTTAATACAGGGAGGTTCCTGCAGAGTTATTGGCTTTAGTGACTTGAAGGAAATGTTTACTATTAGAGCTTAGGACCCTAGTGCTGGAATATGTATGAATTAGGTTTAGTAATGCAGCAATTTTGTTAGGTTTGTATAGAATCTTAAGGGTTAGTATAAATTGGTTATAAACAAGAAGATGGGGGAGTTCAAGTCAGTTGAGTTGTTTAAGAGCTAAGCAGTGGTGATTTTTATGTGGGCTACTGGTGGCGAACCTTACAAATTTAATGTAGTGGGCATCTAGTTTGGCTAGATCTGATTTTATACGACTGGTGAGAATAGGAGGGGCATATATGTGTTTGATCAATTTTTGCCCTAGAGCGAGCTGTGAGAAATTGTTTGTTTCTGTATAGACCTCCCATTTTTATGTACCTTCTTTATGGTGAGTGAGATGTGAATGTTGAACTTCATGCTGCAGTCTATCTCACCTCCTAGGAGTTTATTGTGAGTGACTGGGAGATAGTAGTCTTATTGTCAGAAATAACAGTAAAGGTGGGTATGGAAGTTGAGTAATTAGTAGGCAGGAATATAAGAAGTTTGGTTTTGTTGGGGTTAAGTATTAGTTGAGAGTTGGTAAGCCATTTTCTACAGAAAGGAAAGAGGCCTGTGTTTGTTGTTGCAGTTCATGGAGGGAAGGAGAGGAACAGATAAGTGTAGAGTCATCAGCGTATTGGATTACTGAAGCATGTAAAGAAGAGGAATGGAGGTTGTTAGTGAAGATAGAGAAAAGTAAAAGACCAAGGATGGAGTCTTGGAGAACACCCAGTGCGACTGGTAATAGGGGAGAGAGTTCTTGTCTCCACATAACTGCTTGCTGTCTACCAGTTAAACAACTTTGAAACCAGGTAATGAAGGGTTTGCTAAGATTCAGATCTGAGAGGGATTTAATCAGTTTGTTGTAGCTGACCATATCAAATGCCTTGGACAGATCAAGAAAGATAGCAGAGACATAGTTGCCATTACTCCTATGGGAGTTTACCATATGAGTGAATGCCATAAGAGCTGCTGTGGTGCCGTGGAAGACCCTGAAGCTATGTTGAGTATTACTGACAAGGTTGTGATTAATGAGGTAATCCATTATTTGACAGTGTATACATCTCTCCATTATTTTGGACAGAGGTGATAGTATTGCTATAGGTCAATAACTGGTCAACTCTTTTGAGTTACCCCCTTTGTGGAGTGGAATAATATGGGAGATTTTTCAGATCTCAGGGACTAGATTTTCAGAGATCGATCGATTGATAAGTATGGATATGGGGTATGCAATGGCATCAGATGCTATTTTCAGAAATTCAGATGAGAGTTTGTCAGTGGCTAAGGTGGTGGGTTTTAATTTCTTAAGGTGTTTCCTAATTGTGTCAGTTGAGACAGGATGAAAGGTAAATCCACTGTTTTTACTATGGGAATTAGATGATTGGTTGGGAGGAAGGAGAGAATTGAGTGTTTGCTAGTGCCAGGATGGATTCAGGCCAAGCTCCTTATGAGCCGCCAATCTAAAAATCCATTGCAGTTCTATATTTTCTGTATTTGATGCAACTGGCCCTAATCTATTAGACCCCTGCATAACATGAAGGACCTGAAAAAGACATTTATGATCTGGTCCACATTGCAATGTATGCTTAGCCAGTGTACTATGTACAAACTGTTTCCTTGTGCAATAATCATGATCTCTTATTCTTACTTTTAGAGACTGGTTAGTTTTCCCTACATAAAAATAACAGCATACACAATGGGCTATGTATACTAGATCAACTGTATTACAATCACCCCAACATCACAATTCCAATAGCTTGCCAGTGACTGGATGTTTAAAAGAACTGGATTAATCTATAAAGCTACAGAAATTACAGGATCCACACTTATGTGTTCCTGGAAACATAGAGGGAGTCTTATACATTTTTGGATAACATAAAAGCTGTTTCAAATTTGTTTTATTCTTAAAAACAGTTTAGGTGTGCTTCCTACTATATTTGAAGTTTTATAATTGAAATTGAAAAAGAAATTGAGTCGTGATTTGTAGGACTTTACACATAATCACGTATTTACATGGCCGAGAGCTCAAGGGAGGGAGTAGGAAGCGTCAACTTATCAAGGCTCAACAGGTCCCAATGCTGTACAACGATTGGGTCAATCAGAGGATGTGGCATCCAATGAAACCGCTGATTTGACTTCACCGGAGCCAACTACTTCACCATATTCAACACCAATGGGTGAGCAAGTTTCAGAGGAATCAACTAATAAATCTACAAGTGTGGTGGTTAATGGCTCTAATACATATGTGGTGCGACGGAAAATCATCTCTACAAATGGATGTGAGCAGATTTTTCCGCAGCTACCACTTCCAATTCGTCCGGTAAGAATGAATTCAGTAGAGCAAAACCAACGAAGCAATACACAGAAATGGAAAGCGCAACCTGTTACTTATATGAACCAAACACTTAAGAAAATGTGGAGCCTAAGAGATGTGGATTAGTTTGGAACATCTCCAGGTACATTTTAACAGAAGATGAACAATCATTATTAAATCGAGGTTTGGGTTTCATACCTTCTACAAAATTTGACATTAGTCAACTTTTAACAGAGTTGAGATTGTTTGCACGTAATGTTAGCTTGAAATTAATGTTCGGGAATGACAATGTGAGTGATAATGTTGATTTTAGAAAACAGAGTGTAATCATACCATCTATGCCAAGTCATATCGACATTTTTATTAGAGCATGTGAGAGAGATTTGCATAATTTGACTTGTAGGAGTGATGCACAGAAACAATTTAATCTGAGTAGTAGCAAAATGAAAGCTTTATCAAGTTTGCGTGAAAACCCTGATATAGTTATGCGTCCCTCTGATAAAGGGGGACCTATTGTTATATTAGACACAGAGTATTATTATGCAGTAATGACTACTATGCTTTCTGATGCATCTACTTATAAAGTGATTCAACTTTGTGATATCTACAGAATGAAAAAAGATATTGATGCTACCTTGAAAGAATGTGTTTGTATGACTTTACTTGACAAGCATTTATTGGAATGTTTTACTGTGGATGAGCCATTGATACCAAGGCTACATGGTCTCCCCAAGGTTCATAAACATGCAACCCACCCACCTTTCAGACCGATTGTGGCTGGAAGTGGGTGGTTGATGGAACCCTTGTCCATTAATCTAGACAAACAGTTGAAAATAGTTTTGAATCAGTGTCCAGTAATATTGCGTGATACTGAACACTTTTTAACTGATTTGTATGAATAAACACAAGAAAAGGGAGGCAGTGATTTTAAACTGTAAGCTACTTTTGATGTATTATCATTATTTACTTGTATACCAAATGAGGAAGGTATCTCTACGGTAAAGAATGCACTGTTTAGAAGTGGGCACTTTTCAGCTGCAAAAGTTGATTTTATTTGTATGCTCCTTGAATTGGTTTTAGAACACGTATTCTTATTTGCAGATAAATATTATTGGCAAACAGCTGGTGTCGCTATGGGCACGAGCTGTGCCAATTCTTATGCAAACATTGTCATGATGGAGTGGGAGTGTACAAATATTTTATCCAATGACAAAGTGGCGTTTTATCGCCGCTTTGTGGATGATCTTTTTATTGGGTGGAGAGACACAGCACAAGAGTTGTGTTCTTTCCATAAAGTGTATAGGAAGTCATGTTATATTCCATCCTTTCTTCATCGTAATAGTATGCACCCCACTCATGTGTTTTCAAATATTTTGGTAGGTCAAGGGATGAGGGTATCACGCTTATCATGTGATGACTTTGATTTTAAGAATGAGATGGAATATTTGAATGATACATTTATACAGAGAGGTTATTCGGCACTAGAAATTTCCAAAGCATTTAATAAGGTTTTTGCAGAATGCCATAGACGAGCAAAGCCTTTATTCTCTGAAAGAGCAGGTGCACATGAAATAATGGGTTATGTGGGTAATGGGCCAGCTTCTAGGGATAGGTTACCAATGGTACTATCATTTTTGAGTGACACTGATGTCATAAGTAGAGTGGTACATGATAATTGGTCTATTTTGTTGGTCGATTATAAAACTTCAAATATAGTAGGAAGCACACCTAAACTGTTTTTAAGAATAAAAGAAATTTGAAACAACTTTTATGTTATCCAAAAATGTATAAGACTCCCTCTATGTTTCCAGGAACACATAAGTGTGGATACTGTAATTTCTGTAGCTTTATAGATGAATTCAGGTTTTTTAAACATCCAGTCACTGGCAAGCTACGGGAATTGAGATTTTGGGCTGATTGTAATACAGCTGATCTAGTATACATAGCCCATTGTGTATGCTGTTATCATTTTTATGTAAGCAAAACTAACCAGTCTATAAAAGTAAGAATAAGAGATCATGGTTATTGCACAAGGAAACAGTTTGTACATAGTGCACTGGCTAAGCATACAATGTGGACCTGATCATAAATTTCTTTTTTAGGTCCTTCATGTTATGCAGGGGTCTAACAGATTAGGACCGGTTGCATCAAATACAGAAAATATAAAATGGCAATGGATTTTTAGATTGGCGGCTCATAAGGAGCTTGGCCTGAATGAGTTTGTTTCTGTCAAGCCAGCGTTAAAATTAAAAAGACTGAGTAAACAGTGAATCCAGCTAATGTCTCTCTAGAATTTTGGAGAGAAATTCTGTTATTTTAATTGAGTAATTGATGTTAATGTGAGTTATAAGAAGTGCTGGGTTTCACTGCATTATTGTCTGATGAAGCTGTCTTGGATAACCGTGAAAGCGCTCACAATTGTACAATATAAGTTTTAAACTTTTGGAGATACGTGGTTTGTTTTGAAGCATTATTACTGCTTTTCTCTGTGTTACATTGCCTGTGGGTTCCTGCATTTCATCTGTATGTGGACAATTGTGGAAAAACAACACTTAACTATTATCACTATACTTTCCTAACCAATTTAGAGAATTACTAACCCTGGTCACTTACTAGCCCAAGGCTAGATGAAGTGCGTGAGTGGTCCTTGTTGTCAGATCCAAGACAGAATACTGAATACTGAGAGCAACCTCCTACTAATATCTAAATATTACTTCTGGCTTACAGAATGACATCCCACACATCTGGTCATCTGACTCGGTTTCCCACACTACCCTCCATCACTAGAAGCTGTTAGGATTTTAGCACCTGTGTGTTACCATACACGCAGACAGAACTCTGCTCAGATCTGCTGCAGCTGCTGAAAGTCATATAACAATTTCAATCCTCTACCCTTCCAAAGTAGCAATTAGCTCTCTGCTAAAGACAATAAAGAAGCCTTCCTAATACTTGGTTTCTCAGACATTTTGGCTCTGGCTGCAACCAGAACTGTAAGATGTAATCTTTATGGTCTAATTTAATTTCACCTATTTCTCAAAGTTTGCTGCAGCTGGATTGTGATTAACTTATTCTCTTCCAATATCCTCTGTTAAAACCTATACATTTAATTCAGTTACAATAATACATGAACATTTTTTTCTTTCCAGCAGGGCACACTGTTGATGCATTTTAACAGAAGCAACTTTGCAAATATATTTTTAAACACAAACATGTGTACAAATCAGTTTAATACATGAATAACATATACTTCTTTATAAAACTCCAGCTAGCTTATGTTGACATATGTTAAACATTCACTGCTCTACTACGTCTGGCATGGCTGGCAGTACCTCCTGTCGTCACAAGGAGCACTGCTTCATATGCACTGGGAGCCTATTACAAAGGAGTGTGAACCGTGCTGGGATACATCTGTCTCTCCAGCATGTTCTTTCTATGTCACAGGCTAGGTTGAGAACCCTGGGACAAATTACTGTTGTCCCATCTGAACTGCAGATATCCATCATTTCCAGAAGGGCAGGGTCTGACACGGCTCTGCAGGGCAGCCATAGATCACTTCTCAGCAGCCTGCATGACACCGAGTACAGTGACAGGTATGTCAGTTTTTCTATGTATGTCATGTTTGAAGGCCTGGGATTTTCCCAGGCACAACCCTGTGTTCTCTACAATTGCTGCAGGTATCTGGTGAGGTACAGAGAGATGTGAGCACTGTACTCCATTATTGGTGTGATAAGGGTAGAGTACAGCAGAGGTATGACTACACTGGTCTTGGATGTGATGTCTAGATGTATGATGTGTGCAAAGCAGACTGTGTGTCACCACTATTGGCCCATAGTGAGGAAAGTGCAGATTGCTATCAACATGTGTTCACAAGTCTCACAACACTGTGTTTGAGCTTGGGGGGGTGCTATATATATAATTAGCAGGGGTAGTTCTTTGAGAAAGGTGACAAAGACTCATTGCATGTTTAAGGTTCAGTCCGTGAGTTTGTCACCAATCATCAGTCTGTGTTAGCCCATACTATAATATGTTATCATCAATGGTAGACTCAATATGAGTGTGTCCAGTTAACAGTCATTTGTAAACTTGGTAAAACCACAGGCCATCTACTGCTGTCTGTGCTTCAGGGAAATAATACCCAAATAGTGGAGGGCCCAGCACTGATTCTTGTGGTATTCCACTGGTGAGTAGGCTAGTGGTGGAGGTGGGGTCCCCAACTTTGAGTGCATGTGCTCTGTTGAGCCAGTTGGCTATCTATCTAGTACTGTATGACCTCTTCACTATGAGACATGAATGAGGGATAGTGTCAGAGGCCTTGGATAACTCAACATAGGCAGTATGTCCTATTATCACTCACCCAAGTCTTTGTGGTCAGTATCCAAGAAGTCCACAAGGGTCAATAAGCAAGATCTACCCTTGACAAAGCCAAAATAGGTAGGGTCAAGTGTGTTAAGGTCTCCTATGTCCCTGATGATATGATCCATGCTGATTCCTGATCTAGCCTTGCAGATAATGCTTTTTAGGTGTATGGATCAATAGTTGTAGTTCTGCATGTTACCAGATTGATATGCATAGCATACCACCATTTTATATTACATTTTATATTGTGGTTGATATATATATATATATATATATATATATATGGAAAAACTACTGAGACCCCAGGATTGTGGTGCGGGGGGTGGGGTGGGGTGCCAACACATGGATGTATTTTAAATATGTGATATATAGCTAGATAGGGCCCTCAGTTTGTAATGTTTCTACATGCAATTTCATGTCATACAAAGGAATTGGACAGTAAACAGCAGTAATACAGAATAATGTATACATTTCCATAGCGTGGAGAGCAGCGGGTTTGTGCGACAGTTAGTAAAGTGCATACACATGCGGCATACACATGTTTGCGCACTGCTAAGCAGTGAGCAAATGACAGATGCATTCCTAAAGTTTGACCATTAGTACTGAGTCTCTGAAATACAACTGCTACTTAACTGATTCTGTGGCAGCACGCACTAATGCTGCTGGGGACAGAAAGTACTAGGCTTGATTACAACTGTACGTAATACTTTTAAGTACTTTTGTATTACCGTTGCTGCACATTGGTGCTCTATGCGCACCCTCACACAATAATGCATTAAAGAAAAGAAATGGGGAAGATAGGACAGTGGTGAAATGGGGGGCAAGCACTGGGAAGAACAAATGGAAAGCAATACAGGAATGTGCCGGTGGGAGGTAGGAAAGAACCATACCTATCCATTTCTTCAACAGTAAAAACTGATAATACATGCAGAATATTAGCTGAATTTGGACTGTCACCTCCCGAGACGGGTGACCACAACACAAGCATGTTGTATAACCAATTCAACCGAATCAAGTGTGTCAAAAAGACACGTGTGCAAAATGGAGAGCTATGTATGGGACAATTTTTTTGTTGTGGGAGTGGTGCCCATTTTTTTTTTTTATTTTGAAAGAGAGGAATGTTGGAGAAGGGACGCAAGTATGTCTGGGTCTGGTAAGTTGGGTACGTGAGAAAGCAATTACAGACAGACAAGACAAGACAAGAGACAGGGATTTTGATGGACATGAGGTCATTGGAAACCATGGATGGAATGAGGGTGGGGACATCCAGGACCCATGGTTATCAAAATAGGTGACAGTGAGAATCGAGTCATCACCCACAGGACTGTCATCACTGTCACCTCACTCTGCCACTGGCTGGAGTGCTTGACATCTCCTTTTCCTCCTCTTGGCACTATGTAAAATGAGGGAGAGCAGCCTCTCCAGCCAGTGTAGGTATGCACCAACAGTGCAACACACAACCTTACACACCACCCCTCGCAATTCATTGCAGATGATAAACTCACCACCTCTGCTACTGCTCTTGGAGGGAACCAGTGGACTATCCTCTGGGGCAGGACTACCTGAAGGGGCAGGTAGTGCAGGGGCAGAAGAGATGATACTGCAGGGATGGCTCACAGACATGCTGGGCAATGGTGCCATGGCCAGTGGAGTGGGGGCAGGTGGATCCAATGGGGCAGGCTACCCTGCTGTGCTGTGAAACATTTTGTGATGTGGTACACATGGATGGCATGGACACATTTTGACAACATGTAATAAAAATAAATAAATAAATAAATAAATAAATAAATAAATAAATAAAAGAGATAAGTGTGGGGTGAGAAAAAAAAGAGATAAGATTATCACCTTCATATGTGACATACAAAGCATTAATGCAATTATTTGACTCTATTACCTTAACCTTTCCTCTTAAGAATACCACCCCCTAACAGATAACTTTTACTTTTAAGACTACCAGCTCCTAACAGATGCATACTATACTACAGAGTGCACCAAGTACTCCTTTACATGTACACATATTGCACATATGGGTGTTCCAATTATACAAATTACAGTTTAAAGCATGGCATGTGTGCCACTGATGTAGAATTTTTACTTTATACCTTTAATTTGCACATTATTGAAAAATTAGCAGCAGTATATATTTTGGAAGTGTGGTATTTGAACTTACAACCTCTGACTAAAGTTTAATATTGTACTCTTGGTTTATGCTACAGACTAATGCATGCATACCTGCGCTTTTACAGTTGAGATATGGAAGCTCTGATACAGCTCTATAAAATACCAAAAAAGCTACATTTAACTTTTAATGCTACAATAACACAACTCTTGTCCTGCATACATACCACATGCATCTCTCATCTTTGCCAACATAGTGCAATGGGTCATAACACTGACCTCCCTTTCTATGGCAGCTGTGGTAAAAGAACAGAACATAATAGCATTATGAATACCAGTCTTAAGTCCTACAAGTACTCTCTGTAGTTGATGCTTACACAGGTGTGGGATGTCTGCATTCCTAAGTTCCCCGAGCCATTTGTCGAGGGTATTGTAGTGATGCCTACACTGTTCATCAGTGCAGGAGATACTGGTGGCAGTGGTTATTGCGCAGGCCAAACTATCCCAAGTCTCTGACTTATACTGGGACCCAGAATAGTTCCTACTGCAGTAACCTGGCACTGTTGTGCTTCACTAGGAGTCCAACAAAAATCTTGGACTCCTAGACATCCCTAAGCCTCACATCCTTCTTAATAAATGCCTGCCAAGTCTGCTATGGATCAACAGCAATGGAGACTGATGGTTTCCCACCAATTCCAGTTATCGCTTTTACTGGGAGCGTGCACATTGTTTGAAAATGTTGTGCCCCACTTACCATCGTGCACATATGGTGTCTGGCAGTGCGCACCTCGGGCCACGCACTTGCATGATGGTAAGCAGTGCGCAACAGTGGCAAGCATGGAAAAATTACACAGGCAGTTGTGTATGTATGTTAGGCAAATGTGAAGGCCATGCCAGTCCAGATAGCAGAAATATACTTAAAGGAACAAAGCACACAGTACACCCACACTCATACACTTGATAATAAATGTGATAACACATAGACAAACAAATAACTGAAGCAATATTAGTGTCTCAGCCCTCATAAATATAATTAATATCATCTACAATATGTCAAGTGTTATAAGTCAGAGTGACTACAGTGGATATAAAAAGTTTACACACCCCTGTTAAAATGCCAGGTTTTTGTGATGTAAAAAAATGAGACCACAATAAATCATTTCAAAACTTTTCCCACCTTTAAGGTGACCTATAACCTGTGCAATTCAATTGAAAAACAAACAAATCTGTTAGGAGAAAACAATATAAAAAAATATAAAATGTACAATACGCTGGTTGCATAAGTGTGCACACCCTTAAACTAATGCTTTGTTGAAACACCTTTTGATTTAATTACATCAATTAGTCTTCTTGGGCACACACCTGCCTTCAATTAATCCCAAATAAAGTTCAGCTGCCCTAGTAGGATTTTCCTAAGATGTACTCAGTTGCCTGCTTCAGGAAAAGCCATGGCTCACAGACAGTTTACAAAGCATCAAAGGGATCTCATTGTTGAAAGGTATCAGTCAGGAAAAGGGTACAAAAAAATTTCCACAGCACTGGATATGCCATGGAACACAGTGAAGACAGTCATCAAAAAGTGGAGAAAAGACGGGACAACAGTGACGTTACAAAGAACTGGACGCCCCTCCAAAACTGATGAAAACACAAGACTAAAACTGGTCAGGGAGGCTGCCAAGAGGCCTACAGCAACACTGAAGGAGCTGCAGGAATTTCTGCCAACTACTGGTTGTGTACTACATGTAACAACAATCTCCCATATTCTCCATATGTCTGGACTATGGGGTAGGGTTGCAAGATGGAAGACTTTTCTTACACAAAAAAACATCCAGGCCCGGCTAAAATTTGCAAAACAATACATCAAGTCTCCCAAAAGCATGTAGGAAAATGTGTTATGGTCTGATGAGACCGAGGTTGGACGTTTTGGCCACAATTCCAAAAGCTAAGTTTGGCACAAAAACACTTTGCATCACCAAATGAATACCATTCCCATGGTGAAGCACTGTGGTGGCAGTATCATGCTTTGGGGGTTGCTTTTCTTCAGCTGGATCTGGGGCTTTAGTCAAGGTGGGAGGAATTATGAACAGTTCCAAATACCAGTCACCTTTGGCCTAAAACCTTGAGGCATCAGCTAGAAAGCTGAAGATGAAGAGGAATTTTACCTTTCAACACGATAATGACTCCAAGCATACATCCAAATCAACAAAAGAATGGCTTCACCAGAACAAAATTAAAGTTTTGGAATGGCCCAGCCAGAGCCCAGACCTAAATCCAATAGAAAATCTGCAGGGGTGACCTGAAGAAGGATGTGCACAAGAGATGCCCTCACAATCTGACAGGTTTGGAGCGGTTTTGCAAGGAAGAGTGGGCAAATATTGCCAAATTCAAGATGTGCTATGCTGTTAGACTCCTACCCAAGCAGACTGAATGCTGTAATTAAATCAAAATGTGCTTCAACAAAGTATTAGCTTACAGTTGTGCACACACAACAAAGTATTAGTTTAAGGGTGTACACACTTATGCAACCAGCGTATTGTACGTTTTTTATTTATTATATTTTTTTCCCCAACAGATTTGTTTGTTTTTCAATTGAATTGAACAGGTTGTAAATCACATTAAAGGTTGGAAAAGTTCTGAAATTATTTATTGTGGTCTCATTTTTTATATCACAAAAAACTGGCATTTTAACAGGGGTGTGTAAACTTTTTATATCGACTGTATAATGGGAAGTGAAACAAAAGAAAAAGTGCATGGAATATGCTGTGTTTGAACCAAGGACCATGTCTATGGTAGTCCTACACTTACACCTGCTGCCACAAGATGGTTGAGAAAACACTTGTCTATGTTGCAGTTTACTATTGTCAGGATCCTGTCTGCTTCCTGAGGGGTCCAACTGTACAGTTTGCCCACTGCTACGGTTGACATAAACATGTGCATCTTGCAAGCTTATACACTTTCCTAACCGTTGCGCAAACCCTCTGCTTACCACTCTATGGAAAACTATATACTAAGTATTACTGCTGTTTATTGTCCATTTGTTATGTATGACATGACATTACATGTGGAATCATTAAAAATATGAAGGCCCTATCTCACACTATGTTGCATATTTATAATACAGCTAAGTGTTGCCTCCACTGACACATTAGCTCAAGATCCAAACACTACAAACTTTTAAACAAACTCCTGAGGCTTATCACTGAGTATAGGCCTAGTCTTATACTCAGTGGTGACATTCACCCCAATTCAGGCCCATCGACCACCGATACAATTACCCTCTCGACCTGTAACCCAAGGCACAAAACTATAACCAGTAGACCAACTAACTCTCCTTGTCTGTCATCTTAATATTAGGAGCATTAATAATAAGGTACACGAACTGCATGCCCTCCTGGCTGTCTACTCCCCTGATGTTCTCTGTCTATCTGAGACCTGGTTAAAACCCAACACTAATGACAATGAAGTGCTACCACCTGGGTATAATATACACAGGCTGGATCGTGCTTCCAGGAAAGGGGGATGGGTGACTGTACTCTGTAAATCTGAGTTGAATGTGACCATAGATGTTATTCAACCACCTCAGATCAATTACTCAGATTATTGCCACTAGATTGCAACTTAACAAAAGTAAAAGCATCAACATCATCTGTATGTATATTCCCTCAGGTAATAATGTAGTCACACTTGAAGACACGCTTCACTGGCTATCTTGTCACTACCCCCAAGAAACACTAATACTAGGAGACTTTAACATCGACTGGGGCTCTTGTTCCAAAGAATCCTCTTTTACCCACATCAACTTGCATGCAATTACACAAACCATTACCACCCTACCAGGCTAGGTAAACCCAACCAAAAAGATAGCATACTCGACTGGGTACTCGTAAATAGTAACCCCCAACTGTACACTGCTGGTACCCTCCCCAATGACCTAAGTGACCATCTTCTCACTTATATAGTTAAGGATAAAGCCATTACCCCACAACAACCCCTACTCAGAAAAGTCAGGAGCAAAAGAAAAGTACAGTTTTGTACCTACCATAAATGTACATGTTCGAGTGTATACACTGCTGCAGTCATTACACTTGGGTTATCCTGCCGTCAGGCGGTTCCCCAGTCGGCCTGAGTTCCAAAGTCTTGGTCCGGCGTCGGTTGCTGTCACCTCCTCCCTGACGTCAGTGGGACAGGGGTATACAAGATGCAGCCGACACCATTTTCTTCAGTTTTTCTTGCCCCAGATGCCAGGTGCCTCTAAATAGGTAGGCAATTCCAATTGCTAGTAAAACATACATAAGAAAATTGGTGGATCCGTGTTGTAATGAGCAGAGATGGCAGAGGCGTGGATCTTGATGGATGAGAAGGAGAGGCCTTTGTCCAGCATCTCAGTTAAGTATTGTAGTATCTGAGGAATGTTTGGGACAAGAGGGTCAAGGTTGTGAGCTTGGTTCCAGGCACAGAATCTCTTCCATTTATCCGAATAGGCTTTCCTGGTACTAGGCCTTCTGGCCTCCAGAATGACATCCATAACAGCTTTGAAGAGAGGCATTGCTTGCTTGACTAAGGAATCTTCCATGCAGCTAGGTTTAAGGTCTTTAGCTGGCTGTGTAGTATTTGATTGCTGTGCTGAGTCAGCAGATGTGGGATATGAGGCAAAATCCAGGGTGGTTCTTGTGCTAAGCTCCTTAAGATTGGGTACCAGTGCTGGCGTGGCCAGTCTGGTGCAATCAGGATCATCTTTGGCTCTTCTTGCCTGGCTTTTATGAGTACCTTTGGCAGGAGAGGTAGTGGTGGGACGCGTATACTTGTAGGTTCTCCCAGCTGAATGAGAGGGCATCCACTTTCCATGCTTGTGGATGGTAACTCCTTGTGCAGAATTTTTGTAGCTGGCAGTTTATTGGGGATGCAAACAGATCTATGTCCGGGCTCCACCATTTCTGTGTTATCATTCTGAATATTTGTGGATTCAATTCCCATTCGTGGGGATCCATGATGTTTCTGCTCAAGTCGTCTGCCAGTGTGTTTTTCTCTCCTGGCAGGAATTGTGCTTGCAGATGAACTTGAAGGTTTATAGCTGTGTTCCACAAGGTCATGCCTTGTCTGCATAGGGGGTAGGAGTGAGTGCCCCCTTGCTTGTTTATGTACCACATAACTGTGGTGTTGTCTGTCTTTATCAGTAGTTGTCCTGAATGCAGCAGGTCCTTGAAAGCTATAAGGGCATTTTGCACAGCTAGCATCTCTTTTTGATTGATGTGAAGATGCCTTTGTTCTGCGGGCCACGTGCCCTGAATACATTTGCCTGCCATGTGTGCCCCCCAGGTGCAATCCGATGCATCTGTTGTCAGTGTTTGCCTGGCTGTGGGTAGTGTAAAAGGCTGTCCCTTGTTGAGGTGACAAGCTTGAACCCACCACTGAAACTCCTGTTGAAGGCAAGGGATTAGTGGTGTAACTATTTGCAAACTTTGACAGTATTGAGACCATACATTCTTTAGGTACCATTGTAGTTTCCTCATATGCAGTTTGGCATATGGAATTAGTAGTATGCAGGATGCCATGTAACCCAAGGCCTGCAGAATTTTTCTTGCATGGAGTTGGGTCTTTGTTGCCATCAATTGAAAGTATTGAGTCAGTTGTCCTTGCTTGTCTGGCGTGAGATAAGCCATCTGGGCCATTGTGTTCAAGCTGGCACCCAGGAATATAATCTCTTGTGAGGGCACTAGTTTTGATTTATTTTCATTTACTGTGTACCCCAGGCAACTTAATAACTTTTTTACAAGCACCAGATGATTTAGAAGAATGTCCTTGCTCTCTGCTTGAATCAAGCAGTCGTCCAGGTATGGATAAATTTGAATTCCTTTCTGTCTGCAAAGGTGCCAGGCACTTTGTGAAGACCCTGAGTGCAGTAGATAAGCCAAAGGGCAGTGCAGAGAATTGGTAGTGCATTGAACCAGCTATGAATCTGAGGTATCTTCTGCAGTTTTGTCTGATAGGGACATGCAGGTATGCCTCCTTGAGGTCCAAATTCATGAGCCAAGCTTTCTTGCCCAGCATGGGAAGAAGCTGCTGTAATGTCAACATTTTGAATTTTGGAACATCCACGTAAGTGTTTAGAGATGAAAGATCCAGAATGGGCCTCCAGGCTTTGTTCTTTCTGGGTACCAGAAAGAGTCTTGAGTAAAATCCTTGTCCTTGCTAATGTGATGGTACCTTTTGAATAGCTCTCATATCCATGAGTGCTGTAATTTGATTTTGAGCTTCTGCCCATTGATTTGGTGGCAGATTTGGCATTCTTTTTAACCTTGGCAGAGTGTGAAAGTGGAACATGTAACCTTGAAATACAATGTTGAGAACCCATTTGTCTTTGGTGATCATTTGCCAATTGTGGTAGAAGAGTGCCAGTTTTCCTCCCAAGGGGGCTGCCAAGAGGGACTTGTTTGGCAGCTGTAGTGGGAATTCACTGGAGCTGCTTTTTATATGGTTGAAGACTGTCTTCCCCTTCTTTCTGGCCTGATGCAACCCATTGTCGAGGCCTATGAGGACCTTGTGTTTGGCCTCTACCTCTTGGACGTCTGTATCTTCCCCTTTGAGGTCTGTCTGTAATTGGAAAGGACCAATTCTTAGTTGGCCAGTTTCTGCTAAATCTAGGAGGCTGAACCTGTAAGAAATCCTTCACCGTTTGCATAGATTTTGCCTTATCCTCCATTTTCTTTAATACCTCTTCTGCCTTAACTCCAAATAACACATCCTGCTGCAAAGGTGCATCCAATAATTTTGCTTTAACATGATCTGGTAACGTATGTTCTTTTAACCAAGCATGTCTTCTAATGACAGAGCCTGTAACTGCTGCTCTGCAGGAGGCCTCTAGAGAATCAAAACCACATTGCAAAGTATGCTTTCCCACTTGTTCAGCTGCATGCAATAAATCCTGCATTTCTTTAAAATTAGGAGGATCTGATTCTGGAAGCATTTTCTGTTTTAACTGAGACAGTAAAAATTGCTGATATTTTAGCATGTGAAACTGGCAATTTAAGGCTCTCATTGCTAACGTTGCAGACGTATATACTTTCTTTCCCCATCTGTCTAAAGCTCTGGAATCTCTTGTCAGAGGGAACTGGATTCTTGGCTGATGAGGCCTTAACTCCTTTGGGTCCCTGAGAAATAGTTTCAGGGTCAGCTACAGGGCTTTTATACAGAAATTTATGTGAGTCAGGGACTCTGTAGTATCTGTCAGGTGTAACAGGGGCTGGAGGTAAGGAATCAGGATTTAAGCTGGATTCAGTATACACATCATCCACGATATCTAACACTGGCGGAATAGCAAGGGGTCTGTGTTGAGGTAATAAAAGGAAGTCTCTGAGCCTTTTCTTGGATTCTGAGTAATTCTGGCCTTCCCAATGGAAATGCTCCCTCATGGTATGTAGGGTTTCCCCAAAGGAGTAGTCCTCAGGCGGTAAGGCTGATGGAATTGATTCTTCAGCACCAGAATCCTCATAAGTGGGTAAAGAGTATCCTAGGACTGAGGATGAATCAGAAGAGATGGACACCTGGTCAGATGAGTCATAGCCTGCATCCTGTCTAGGCCTTTTATCAGGAGGGGGATGGGACCCCCTGATCAGAGTGATTAGGTCTTCGGCCATTTTGAGCATTTGTTTCTTAGACATGGGGGCCTGTCCTGGAGAATGCTGTATTTGTTTCTTTGATTTTAAAGGAGGATTAGACTTAGCTGAGGGTTTAATGCTTAACTGAGTAGGTCTGAAGCTGTGGGTTGCTCAGAGATCCCTCTGAAAGGTTAGTCTCGGTAGGCTGAATAACTTGTGCGTCCGAAGGCCCAGCCATCTCCACGTGGGAGTCAGAGGCGGGCTGTATTTCTACAGAAGCGGACGTCAGGGGCTGCAAAGGCGCCTCACTGAAAACCGGAGAACTGGCGACTGGCCTAGAAGAGGCTTCGTCGTCAGTTTTAGGCCTCGGATGCCTATCCTTGTCTTTGCCCTTTTTGTGTATAGTGGTCATCGGAAGTTCCGACGGCATGGTATAATTGAATTTTCTACCAAAATAATTTTGGGCAAAATCAAACCGACGTTTAATAGTGCACTTGTTAAACCTAGCACAAAACCGACAACCAGTGACGTCGTGGTCTGGGCCTAGGCATGGGATACAATAGGAATGGAAATCCTTATGAGGTATTTGCTTCCCACAAGAAATACAGTTATTAACTTTTACTGACATTGGTCTGAGGCAAGAAAAGGTTTCCCCAACGGGGTACTTAGCTTTGTAGAAGACTTCGGTTCTGGATTCGGAATGAAAATCTCAGGAGACGGCCGACCGGCACTTGCGAACTGCTTTTGCTTTGGGCACCGTGCAGCAAGAAAAACTGAAGAAAATGGCGTCGGCTGCATCTTATATACCCCTTTTGCACTGACGTCAGGGAGGAGGCGACAGCAACCGACGCTGGACCAAGACTTTGGAACTCAGGCCGACTGGGGAACCGCCTGACGGCAGGATAACCCAAGTGTAATGACTGCAGCAGTGTAACACGATGAACATCTTTGACCCTGACAAATTCCAGCTGGAACTTAGCTCTTGTAATTGGTCCATGCTAAAACACCTACCCTTAGACGAGGCAGTTGCCTATTTTAACAACAAATTTCTTGGAATTCTTGATCTACATGCACCTGCCCATTCAAAACGTACAAAAGCAAGAACTGCACCATGACTATCTAAAGAGACAAGACTAAAAATTACCAGCAGAAACAAACTATGGGCTCAATGGCGTTCAACAAAAGACCCCCATGGTCATGTTAAATATAGGTACGCTAGGAATGAAACAAAAAAATGTATTCTATAGGGCAAAAAACAATACTACTGCAATTTACAGACAGCCAACAAGGACAATCCTCAGAAGTTCTGGGCAGGGCTGAACAATCTACTCCGCCCTGGTAAAACATCTACACCTATCCCTGCTTCCACCATTAATAAATCCCCAGAGGAGGTCTCTGACACTTTTAACCATTTCTTTACTGAAACAATTCAAGCCCTAGTTAGACAATTACCTTCTAGCTCCCCTGCCACTGATACTTCTACCTCTAAAAACCGACTCTCATTCTCCTTCCAACCAGTGTCCACATCACTTATCCATAACTTGATCAAAAAATTAAAGCCTACCACACTCTCCGCTGACCAACTCCCCGCCGAGTACCTTCACAAATCAGCTGATGCCATTGCCTATCCAATATCGATACTAATCAATCGTACCATAGCAGATGCTAACATTCCCACCATCTGGAAAACATCCTACGTAATCCCACTACATAAAGGAGGTTCCTCTACAGAATTCTCCAATTATAGACCTATAGCTATACTTTCTCCACTTGCAAAGATTATGGAAAAATGTATTAAAAAACAATTTATGCACCACCTAATCCAAAATCACCTCATGGCAGATACCCAGCATGGTTTTCGTCCACACCATAGCACAACCTCAGCGTTAATGGCTTTTACCAATACCATAAACAATAACCGTAACAATAATCACATATCCTCTGTCCTATTCTTGGATCTTTTCAAGGCATTTTACATGGTTGATCACCAACTTCTGGTTCACACCTTGCAAACTTTCCACCTTGACACTAAAGCCTTTCTTTGGTTTACATCCTACCTTAATGGAAGACAACAGGTTGTCCTATGGCAGAACAAGCTCTCTAATCTATTACCAAACACCCTTGGAGTATCACAAGGCTCCATATTAGGGCCCCTACTGTTTTTCATCTTTATTAATGACTTGTATACAGTCATACCAAACGTCAGCTGTATTCAATACGCTGATGACTCCAACCTGATTTGCTCAGCTACTTCTCCCACAGACCTGAGGGTCGCTACTCGGTCCACCTTTAATACCATACAAAATTGGCTCTCCGAATGTAGATTGATACTAAATCCCCAAAAAAACCTAAAATGCTGTTATTCTCTCCAACTCATAGGTCTGCCACCTTCACCTTTACCATAAATGCAAAGGATGGGACAGTAATTTCCCCTGACCCCTCTACAAAATTACTAGGTGCCATTATTGACAATAACCTAAAGTTTGACCTACATGTAAATCAAACAATCAAGAACATCAATAAAAAACTTGGGTCACTGTATAGAATAAAAGCCTTCCTAACCCCTCCAGCTAAGATGGCTATAGCTCACTCTCATCTACTCTCAACACTTTTATACGCCTCCCCCCTTCTCTCCAATCTAAACAAATCTGTACTATATAGACTGTCAACCTGTTACAATCATATTGCCAGGTTTGCCACTGGAATGCCTTTTAAAACACACCACTGCATCAACCTAAAACAGCTTGGGTGGCTAGAACTTCCCAGTCTCATCCAATATAACCTGCTGATCATGGCTAACAAAATCCTCTATAACCCAGATAACACACCAGCCCTTCAAAATATTATCACCCCCCACAACAATCCAAGACTGCTTCGATCCTCGAACAAATGTCTAATTCAGACAAAATCAACAATGCCGCTGGAGATGCCCTCTTTGCTAACGCTGCAGGCAGAGCCTGGAACTTACTTCCAGGTGATATTACTTTGCGCTCCTCCCTAGGACAATTTAAAACTAAACTCAAACAACATATGGCATTTAACTGGCTTTGCCACTGCAACAAGCCCGAGTAACACTCAACATGAATGTGAATAACCCAACTTAACTATTTTTTGTTAATTTTCTCCTGACTATAACCAGGTGTATCTCATGTCTGCCTATGTATTCTTTGGTAATACTACTTATGTACTCTTGTTTTACTTGTATTATTGTATCTGATAACTTGGAGCTTATCTCCCCGGGCCTCCACTGAAAATGGACATGGCTCCAGTTGGACTATCCCGGTCAACAAATGTAAAATAAATAAAAATAAATAAACATCTGCAAATCAAATGCAACAAGAATAGCTTGCCCTAGGTTTCCCAACCTAGCCTGTAACATAAACAGAGCATGCTAGGGACACAGATACATCCCTCAGTGACTCACACTCATCTATAACAGACTCCCACTGCCTATGAACCAATGCTCCTCAATGACCCTGTTCAAGTGCAACCTTCACTACTAGTTGGTTGATTTTAAAGTCACCTCTGGGGTGTCACCTATGTCCCTCATAAGCAGGCCCAGTTGTTGCTGCTCATAAAATTGCTCTGCTAACAATGACCATCTAAATATGCTTAATGAGGGTACTTGTGTTTTTACACAGATAGGCTTCTACTACCTCATGTATAGTGATAACCATGTACTACTAAAACTTACAAATACAATACGAGAGAGATGCAAGTATACATTGAATCTAGAATAAATGCTCTCTCTCTCAGTTAACAATAAATGAGATATCAAACAGGTTATCAGCACACAAACTTCACCACCTCAACAAACCAAGTGCACAACACATAAACCCACATACACAGGATGTACTCAGAGTAGAGACCTTATAAATGCAAATCTGCACACATTACAGTCTAAATGGAACCCACTACACATAAAAACAAACATATTAGTGTCTCACCCATTAAGCCCTGAAGGCAAAACACCTCAAAACCAATGTCTTCGTCATAGATGAATTCATACTGTGACACACAGATGTCTCCCTCTCCATGTTGTACATGGAGAAAGTCACAGTCAGCTGCCAGGATCTACAAAGTCACACACGCACTCAAGTCTCTTGACAACAAGCATAGTTACACCACTGTTGTACCCCATGTTGGAGTAAATGACTTGAGACATACCTCAGCAGACTGTATGAAGAGAGATATAACTGAGCTCTCAGATTATGTGTCCCAGACAGGTTATGTCCGTAGCCCTAAGCAGTATTCTACCTTCACCCAGGATGATGCCTCAATACAAACAAAAGAATTATCAACTTCAACAATTGGTTTAGCTAATGGTGTCAGTCCAGGAGATTCAGTATTTGTCAGCCTGTGGTGATATGGTTGACAGACCATACTGTTCTGGCAGGGATGGTCTTCATCTGTCACCTCTTGCCTTTCGGTTACTGGCAAGGTACTTGCCTCCCCCCAGTGCCTTTTTTAGGCACTGTCATAAGAATAATATTCCTGATGTTAAAATATCCTCAAAAGACAAATTCAAGGTTGTGCTGGTTAATACTAGGAGTCTAAAAGAGAAAATTACACTCAATGGAGGCACTTTTTACTTGAGAAGATGTTGACGTTTGTGCAGTCACAGATACACAGTTTAGGGCCACAGACAGTACTCCAGCCATGAAAGGCTGTAATGCCTTCCATACGTTCAGGCCACAAAATGAATGTGAAAGAACCAAAGGAGGAGGTGTATCCATCTTCCTAAAAGACAAATACACCTCAAGATTCATTAAGCGGTACGACTCCCTAGAGTTACTCCATGTCCAACTAACTGTAGGAAAGACCCCCCCCCCCCCATGTCATTGTTAGCTACAGGTCCACCAACATGAACCATGAAAACCACACAGTGCCTTCCCAGATCTACTTGAGTCACTCATAATACAGCCAAACACCCTAGGCATGGGTAACTTTTTAACTATCCTTCCATCAATTAGGATACATGTATGAGCTCAAACATGCTCACCATAAGGTTCCTGAGCTCCCCCCAAGGGACTTGAATGTCCTTGACCTAGTAATCACAAATGTGGAAGATTGCTGCACCACCCCATGTGTGAGACCCTCCCTAGTAAGGTCTGCCCATAAATCAGTCGTGTTCATTGTAACAATCGCACCTGACCTCCCCATGATCCAAAAGGTTAAAATATTTCTCCAAAGCAAACCTAGGTGATGGCCACCACTGACAGTAAAGACTCCTATATGGAGGTATACACAAATGCCCTGTAAAAACACCTTTACAAGTGTATACACTTAGCTATACCAGAAAGGATCAAAACTTGCTCATGAAAAAACAACATGCCCTGGTGGATATCTAACATAAACAGATTATATAAAACAAAAGAAAGAAACTGATGTCCAGGAATAAGAGGGAACAGTCTCAGCAGAAGAACACCCTCCATAGCTTCAACAAGACCATTAGACCTCTTGTAAAGTTCTCTAATGCTAAATACAAAACTAAATTAGCATCCATAGCTAAAGATAATCACAAGGCATGCACCAAACTCAGAGTGGACAGTACCACTCATACTGAATCTGAGGACATAGCCAACCTGTTAGCAGACAGGTTTGACAAAAAGTTCACACCCCTGTCTCCACCGATCATACCGCAAAGCATACCTGTCAACAATTCTGTACCTATTATCTCCAAAGAACAGGTCATAATTGCACTCTTCAAAGCCAAAAACCACAGCCACTATGGGACCAGATAACATCCCAGGCTGCTTACTAAGTCGAAAGCAAGAGTTAGCAGACCCACTGAGTACTCTCTCTTCAACCACAGTCTAAGTAATGGCTTTGTCCCAGCATATTGGAAAACAGCAACAGTAATCCTCTTGCATAAAGGGGGTCCCTCAACCGACCCAGGGGAACTATACACCCATAAGCTTGATCAGCCTTGTCTGTAAGGCCATGGAGAGAATCATGTTGGACCTTATCAACAAGGACATTGGTGACCTTCAAACTCTTCACCCGATCCAATTTGGCTTCATTAAGGGCAGATGATGTCTGTTAAACCTAGTGGAATTCTTAGAGAATGTCAGCAAAGCCCTGGATGAAGGCAAACCAGTACATACTGTTTATCTTGACTTGGCCAAGGGCTTTGACACAACCCCCATTCAGGCATCATTGCAGAACTCACCCAGCTGGGGATCAACTCATATGTTATTAGATAGGTACCAACTGGCTCATCAACAGAACGTATACAGTCATAGGCAGGGATTCCACCTCTACCAGCAGACCTGTTACCAGTGGTGTCCCACAAGGGTCTATGCTGGGGCCCCTACTGTTTGGAATGTATTTCTCAGAAAATCAAATGAAAACAGATAGCCTGTGGCTCACCAAGTTGGCTGGCCTCTGCAAACTAGGTGCAATCACTGAATCCCCAAATTATGTCAACATACTACAAAATGGGCTTACATACATAAATGATTGTTGCCAAAGCCATGGACTTAAAGTTAACCCAAAAAATGAACTATTATCCCTTTTGGCAAAGGAGAAGTCCCTGCAAATTGCACTATTAACAATACCCTGCTATATTCCAATCCAATGGTGAGAGATTTGGAAACACAGGTTGATAGCCTGTGTCCACAGTGGCAAGGAAGGCCTTTTATGTTGCACACCTCATAAGTAAGGGCATAACATCCAAGACTATGTTATAACTCTAATGTACTCATCCCTCATCAGACCAATAACAGGATACAATGCTCCCTTTTGCATGTACGTCACCAGACACCTGCAGCAGCTGGAGAGACCTCAGAGGTTTCTCACTAAGAAAATCCAGGGACTTCCAACATATTACCTACTTGGACAGACTGAATACCCTATCACTGTACTCTACTGTACAGACTGCTGGGAGGTGACTTGTGGCTGGTCTACAGAGCAGTCTTGAACCACATCTTAATGGAAATGCTGCATATCCGCAAATCAAATGGGACAAGACTCACTTGCTCTATGGACCTTAACCTAGAGTGTGACATCAACAGGACATGCTGGAGAGACAGATAGGTCTCCCAGAGATGGCCACTCCTATGGAACAAATTCACAATTTACATGAAACTGAGCTCCTTAATGACCCTATTTAAGTGTAACTTAGACAACTTGATGGGAAATCATAAAATTACCCTGGAGGTTTCACTGATGTCGCTGTTAGACAAGGGCAACCAGCGCTGATCATGGATTCGCAAAAAGGACTACATATCTTGGTCTATACGGGACCAAAATTATAACTTGGCTAGGCTTGAAAAGTCCCTAGGGCTATTAGCCTAGTAACCTCTTATGAACCTATGAGCCTAGGGCCATTATGAAGCTATGAACTTATGCAGGCCTGCCAAAATCTTGCCTCACACATGGCCTGCTGATGTCATGTACTATAAGTTCAGCTGCAGTCTTGCAAAACTCAGACATGTGCCATGACACTTGCATTAAGTACTGAGTTCTGTAGTCTATGTACTTAGGTAGGGGTTTTATTCTCACTGCACTCAACTGTGCTTGTGTGAGAGAGAGAGAGAGAGTGTGTGTGTGTGTGTGTGTGTGTGTGTGTGTGTGTGTGTGTGTGTGTGTGTGTGTGTGCGCGCGCTCTTGACATTACAGACAGCTTTTTACAGCAGTATGTGGGACACTCATTACCATATTCTCAAAAGACATTGCTGATGTCATCAGCTGGGTCTACTTTAGATCCTCGAAATACATCAGCTGGGTCTACTTTAGATCCTCGAAATACCAGAACACCAACATTTATTTCACCGTGACCAAACGAATGAATCTTTAAAATACTGAATATTTAATTTACTGACTTCCAGAATGTCATAAATGCATTTTTCCGACAACAGTATGTTTAGTATCAGGTGGCTTCCACATGGGTAAATGAGTACAAAGAATTCTGTGGTTAAATCAACTGTTTTACTTGGTACCGCTAAGCTACAATCATGGCTGAGTCTGTGAATGACACTCCTGACATTGTAGGGAATGTTTATTCCACTGTGGTGTCTCAGCAAAAGAAACAAATGCTTGTTGATGGTTTTGTATATAATTTAGAGAGGTACAGAAACACCCGTAAGTACTGGGGTTGTAAATATAAGAGTGCTCAAAAATGTAAAGGTAGGGTTGTGGCTACCATAGTTCCTTATGGTGAGTGGCTAGAAAAGTCAGTTGGTCATATCCATACAGGTGACCCTGGCGAGACTGAAAAGTAATTAGTCTGTAATGACTTAAAGCAAAGGGCAAAATTAAGCAGAGACGCCACTTGCTTATTAGTAGATGATGCATTAGTGTCTACATCTTTAGAGGCTATACATGGTTTGCCAAACAGGAAAGCTCTAGTACAACAAATTAAATGCATCAGATGGAAAGTGGGTGTAAAGGACAGCAATGAAGTGTTTACTTTGCAAACTGTAGATTTCAATGATTTTCAGTTAGAGAGTGGAGTTTTTTTAATAGAAATATGAGTGATCCGGTGACAGGCACTACAGTAGTTGTATTTACTACTATTAATAATTTGTATGATCTGAGCAAAGCAAGTATTTAGCTCATGGATGGTACATTTTTTGCTAAAGGTGTCTGTTGCCATCAGTTGTACAGTGTACATGGTTTGATAAAGTTTGGAACTTATAGCAAGCCAATTCCACTAATATTCTGTTTGATGTCCAAAAAGTCTCTGAAATATAACTACACGTGGCATGGTATATTCCATTTACTTTCAGAACATGGCTTTGATGCAACAATTAAATATATATTATCAGACTATAAGACTGCTGCAGTAAAGAGCAAATGGTTAAATATTACTGATGCTGTGTCTAAAGGTAGCCTGTTTCATTTTGGGAAAAATCTATGGAGCAAGGTACAACAGTTAGGTCTAACTGCACTATAAAATTCAAATCTAAGGTTTCAGTTATGTGTTAAAAGTCTGGCTGTGCTTGCGTTTGTTAAAGAAGACGAAGTGATTCTAACATTTCAGATAAGGGACAGCTTTCCATTAGAAGGGAAGGATTTACTGCAATACTTTTCCGAATGGTATATTTATGGGAAATTATGGAAATTTATACTCATACTGCTTCTTCAGTACAATTTCATCCTTTATTTCCCATTTTATTTTGGAACATTTGTGAACTGAATGACTTGTTTCTTCCTAGAATCCCAAACAGCGTGGAGGCGTGGCACAGATGTCTGAAGTGCATTTTGAGGATTAGAGGCACCGCTCTACTATCAGCTTTAACTAGAAAACAAAATAGGGTTGACTAGTTTCATATACTTATGGCTACAGGTATGCCTCCCTTACCAAAAAATGTGTAGGTTGGTTAAAAGACACTGTCAATTTTAAGACTGTGTTGCAAAATAAGGAATCGTATAGCCCTATGGAATTTGTGCAGGCTATCGCTAAGCTGTTGGAAGATCTGAGTGACGTTATATAGTCTGCGAATCTTTATTTTACTTGTTTAAATTGTGTTTATATTGCAAGATGGCACGTTTGGATATGTTATACAGATCACTAACTTGACAGGAATATTTTTCTTTGCGGATGGAACATTATTACCATTTAAAGTCACTGTGTTAAAGACAAGTTTATTTCTAGCCCGTTATATAAAGGTGGTGGCATGTTAGTACTAAATCACACTGAAATATTAAACTTTAAGCACTAGGAGGAGTAGCCAGTTCATGTGTATTATTAGTGCCGGTGTTTTGAATGTCGGTGATGTACGAGTCGGGCAAAAGCCAGTCGGTAATATGAGTTTTCAGTCTGCTGACATTTCGGTTTTTTGGTCTTGGTGAAACACATGTCAGTCTTGTGGTACTTCGAAGATCTAAAGTAGGCCACATCAGCTATATCAGATTTTTGGAAATGCAGTCACCCACCAGGGCATGGTCAGTGATTGGCCTGGAGGCCAGGCAGACGTCACCTTATCCTATACCAGACAGATTACAGTGACATGGCTTTTAATCTATCCACATACATCATGGCATGGTTTGTAGGCCCTGTTATCTTGCTGAAAAAGCCCTATGGTCTCTCCAGCTGCTGCATGTGTCTGTTGAGGTACACGCAAAAGACAGCATTATACTGTATTACTGTTCTGATGAGCTTTGACTACAGTGCTGTCATACAATCATAAGATCTCAATATAATGGCATGACTTACGATGTGCACCATACGTTTGTCCTGGAAAATCATTAAAGAGAGACGTCAGAAAGTAATAATACACATTGCACTTTCTGACTTCATAACCCTTACAAGAGCATTCACTATAAAGTTTTGAAATGTTAATGCTATCAACTGTCTAACTTTCCAGGGCCAATATACGTCAAAGGTACAATGACCAGTTCAACAACATAAATGCAGACATACTAAGCACTAAGTTAGGTACACAGCCTGAGCATAGATAGAAAATAAGGATATGGGACGGTTATCATCACTTGCACAGGATGTTGTGCGAGTAGGCAGGAAACCTAGGCTGACACAAAAGGTCAGTGAGTGTGTGTGAATAAGGAGGAGGAGAAGGCAGACATTGGGATAAAACAACAAATGGTCAGCGAGTCAAAAATGACTAAGTGGTGTATGTGTGTGTGTGCATCTGTAGGGGTCCTCCAGGTGAAACTGGTGTGTGAGCGTCTGCATGAACATAGCTAACATCAGTACTAGCTCTACATCTTGGTCTGTCAGACAAGAGTGAGATGTGCATGGTAGAGGTGGCAGTTCATAGTTGTCATCCCTGACCATGAGAACTGACTCTGCCAGAAGTTGCACTGGCATCTCCATGGCCAAGGTCAGATGCAGTGCAGCTACCTGAACACGACTGATGTCTGCTGTATGAGGTCTCTTCAATGGGATGCCCAGGATCACAACTCCATGGCCTGCCAAGTCTTGGTGTGGACAGCACACTCACTGATGGAGTTGTGGAAGTACTACCACTATGGGAGCATGATCAGGCACTACAATGTTGGCTTACAGCAGATGATGTGTTTGACCTACGCCAATGAGGATGCCATTCTCCTCCCAGCAGACATTCCATCACAGATACTGGTCATTCCATGACAGAGGCACCTTGTTCCATGTCATTCATCCAATCCAGTGACTTGGCAACACAGTGAAGACAGTCATACATGTCAGAGTGTGCCCCATCCACAACCCTGAACATTTGTCTGCAGCACCAAACGGAATATGCCTGTGCCTCCATGATGGCCCTAAACATATGTTGAGTAGCATGGGAAGTGACACCTGTACCAAGTGGAGGTGGGACAGCAGACCCCCTCTGAACACCCCTATCAATCCTCCTGTATGGCACCTTGCCCACACTTTGGCTATGGCCAGACTCAACAGGCACTGCAGCCGCAGTAGCCACACTTCACTGATCAATGTTCTCACCCTCCACTTGTCCAATTTCTGTGGGCTCAGTGGCCTGGGTAGGTATAGCCCTAGTGACTGTGTCCAATGGAAATGCAGGGGATGGTTGTATGTCAATCTCTGTGTCAGATTCAACCTCTGCACCCCCTGACTGTACTTCAGTTTGGCCACCATCATCATCAGAGTTTGCTGATACACTGACATCAGGTGGTACATGGCCCACACTCCCACTGTCATGATCACCTGTGATAAAAAGCAAGAAACACAGGACTGCATTAATACCTGCACTACTACAGTGCAACATATACCAACAAACTAACAGTGTTGCCAGTATTGCAGCCAGTACAGCAGTACACACAACAGGCCTGAGATCAAAATCACACACTACAATATTTCTTTAAATTGCTCAGCAGTACTGACATAAAACCATTTGGCTTATCATCTGCAGTAGACATAGTGTGATGTAGTCCAGATGGTCCTGGAGGAAGTTAAGCAAGAGGTAAGGGCAACATCATCACAATTAACTAACACAGGGGTTAATACATTTACCCCTTTATATGTGCATTAACTCTACTTTCAACAAAAACGTGGCTGACAGCTCCAGCCTAGGTGTCCTAATAGACAAAATAAGTATAATAGTCATAAATATAAGATAACAAAATAACCATTTCCAGATAAAACAGAAAAGATAGCCAGTCAGTATTACCCACTGGAGAAACATAAAACAGTCTACAGATGTGAAATACTAACAGGCAGGATGCAAAACATGGAGAGTAACAAGAGCATCAACAGTAACCCATCTTTGCTCCCTCTTCTCAAAAAAGAACAGGAAAATGAACTATTCTGCTAACAAAACATGTTTGAAATGCTAAAAGTGCTATCAAAGGACCTGTCCTTGAAGCATTTGTACATGTTTATCACACAGCATTCCATTTTCACGTACTGCCAATTATGTGTACCTTTGAAATGGCTTGACAAACATGCCCATGCCATCAGTACACTTCTAACTAATGCATAGAAATAAAAGTGTAAAAGGCTTTGCTTCACATTATTCTTAAATACAATCCAGCTTATGCAGTATGTAGGTGAAAAAAATGGGAGCATACCTGTTGAAGTTCAGTACTCCTCTGTACAGATACATTCTGAAGAAAAAGCATTTTTGCAGTCTTCCAAACATATACAACTCTCCTCACCATCGGTTTGGCTAGCTACACAGTTGCCCTTTTATATGGTGTAGATTATTAATGGATTGCATCTGTCTGTGTCTGTTTCACAGATACTACTTACAGCATAAGCAGCTGAACTACATGTCAAACAAACAATCTAACAAGGTGGAGCTATTCAACAAGCTATAAAGCATCCATGTAGACTCCATGCTGGATTTTGTTCTGCAGATTTCAAAACTTTTTGAGTACAGACATGGAAAATCTACAAAGACATAACGTTAGGGGATACTGCTACTTTAATCCATTTGTATGTCCGACAGGCTGAAGCCAATGCTGCTGCTGCCAAAAGGGCCAGGTTGAGAAGAAAAAGAATTTTCAGGCCCCGTTTGCCTTTTCACAACCTATATTACATGGAAATTATAGAGTGCTACAGGGTGGATAGGGACACACTACAGGAACTCTGTGACCTCTGCTGCCAACTCAGAGCCACAGACAACTGAGGGGAACCCATCACAGTGGAAATTAAGGTATGTGTAAGCCCTTAGAATCTTAGCTACAAGTACCTTTCATACAGCAACAGAAGACATGCTGGGGGTGTCACGGGCATCAGCATCCAGGCTCCTCCACCAATTCCTGGATGCTATGCTCCAACATGCCAGTGAGCATATATATTTTCCCTGTAGTTCTAAGCAGATGGCCAGAAATATGCAACAGTTCTACCAGGTAGCACACTACCTTGAAGTACTGGGTGCCATAGATTGTACTCATGTAGAAATTAAGGCAAAACTTGGGGACAAGGTAGGCTCTACATTAACAGAAAGGGCTACCACTATCAACTGCCATGTGTAATGCAAAGGGAATCATCTTGAACCAACCCACATATCTGGCACACCTCCTAACTGTACCAGATGTTTGCTGAGGGCACACGTCCTAACTGTACCAGATGTTTGCTGAGGGGATATCCCATAGTCATTTACTGGGGAATGCAGGCTGTGCACTGGAACCATGGCTGATGACACCCATCAGAAATGCACACACACCCATGGAAGAATGCCATAATGAGGCACACGCTCTAACCAGAAATGTCATTCAGCGTGTGTTTGGGCTGCTGAAGTCATGGTTCCAGTGCCTAGACACATTTGGAGAAACCCTACAGTACAATCCACAGGCATGTACAGAAATCTTCACAGTATGTGCCATGCTACATAACATAATCCTGAGGAAACAGCTGCAGCAGGATCAGCAAGGGGAAGGGGCACACATCCCACCACCGATGCCAAGATCACCACAGCCACAGGCAGATGAGGTGTCAGAGGGGGAATCACCAGCTGCTGTGGGTGTAGCCAGACATAGGCATGCTCAGTATGCCCTTGCACTGACTAAACAGAATGCATAGCACCCTCACTCACCACCTAGGGGCCTAAAACCTTCCTCCTACTCACATAAATATAGTAACACTGATACCAGGCAACGCATACAACCCCCCCTCCAACATGTATTGGTTGTGTACTGCTTGCATCAGACAGAGTCAACCCTGAACTAACAATGGGGCAACTGCTGCATACAAGGTAAGTCCTGAACCTGGAGTGTACTGTTTAATAATATTATGTCATATCCTTGTAGTTCATCATTTGGTGCAGGAAGCAAGTAAAAGGTGGGAGATTTGTACAGAAATTACTTAAACATGTGACAGCAGAGACTTAGTTGACCTACATGTGTCCATTAGTAAGTAGAAGGCTTCAGGCATAAAAGATTCACACAGAAAAAAGAAAAACTGGTGGTATCCCTCGAAGTCACAGAAAACCCAGTATGCAAACTACACTGGGTCAAAAACAAAACAAGCAGAAACTTTGCAGTGTGGAGGGTGTGAAGTTCATTCCTTAAAATATGTTATGCACCTAGTTCACTAACAAAAATTGAACTTTAAAATACGTACTACAAAAAAATAATAAAAAGTAAGTAGTCCACAGTTGAGTTAAAATGGAGTATCTTTTATTGAAACACAGAAACAAGCGACTCTAATCACTTGTTTGTGTGTTTTAATAAAGGATATTCTATTTTTAACTCAACTGTGGACTACCTGCTGTTTTAAAATTTTTATGTAGTACATATTTTAAAGTTCAATTTTTATTAGTGAACTAGGTGCATAACATATTTAAGGAGTGAACTTCACACCCTCCACACTGCAAAGTTTCTGCAAAGATTCACAGTCATACATATCAAAAGTAGTGATGATCACTGCAAGCCCTCAGTTTAGCACCATACATTTGTACTGGAAAATCATTAAAGAGGGAAGCTAGAAAGTCATGACACACATCGCAGTTTCTGACTTCACAACTCTCACAAGAGCAAACAGGCAAGGAGAGTAACAAGAGCAACATATCCTTCTTTGTGTCATAGCAGTAACTCACCTTTGCCTCCCCCAAAAAGAACAGTCCATTCTTGTTTGTGCCATAACAGTAACTCAGCTTTCCTCACTCTAAAAGAACAGTCTATACTTGCTCTCAGCTTTGTCCCCCCTCAAAAGAACACTGTACCTTGTATAACAGTAAATCACCTCTAACCCCCCCCCCAAAAAGAGCAGTCTATGCTTGTTTGTGCCATCCAACCTGCCCTTCAGTTGTTAGTAACTACATATCATATTATTCCCAGTTAATATCATCACACATTTTAAGCCAATGATATACAATGGCTTACACACTGCATGCCTCAGAATACTGGTCGTATAACTAATGGATGATCAAGAAACACAGAAAGGTAAGACAGAGCTGTATCTTATTAAGCAATAATCACAACAGGTTGTGTGATCACCAAGTGCAATATGTCCAAATATAATAAATGTACAAATCATTTATGGTTTGATATCAGTGTATATTCTGTTCAGCTGGGTGTGTGAATAATGACTTCAGTTCTTTGCTGCAAAGCAGTTTGTGTGCAAAGAGAGATAAGGCACCCACTATTTTTTAAAGCCTCACTGGAGTGACAATTGAAGTCCAGACCTATGTAGAAATATGTTATGTATACTAACATTTACTACTGCATATGACATAAGATTGCTTTTCCTCATTTCAACTATTTCTCCCATTTTTTGTTTTGGCCACTGTTTGCATGATGAGCCACTTAGAGCAAACACGGGGGAACAGGAGAAAAAAGAATGTTGGGTTTGGTTGTGCTTATCTCATTTGCGTGAAGCATGGCAGTGGGCAAACTGGACAAATGGATCACGCAGAAAGTAGACAGCAAAAAATACTATATTCCTGTAGCTATATTTCTATTTGGACTGGCAAGGCCTTCACATTTGCCTAACACATACACAACCGCCTGTATAATTTTTCACTGTTTGCCACTGTTGTGCACCACTTACCATTGCAAAAATGCAGGGCTCGGGGTGTGCACTGCCGAGCACTGTATCTGCACAATGGTAAGTGGTGCACAACAATTTCAAACAGTGCGTGCACCCCCAGTAAACACGATAACTGGAATTGGTGGGATGCCATTATTCTCCACTGCTCTTGATCCATAGTAGAGATGGCAGGTGTTCGTGGAGAGGGTGTGAGATTTAGGGCTCAGAGATGGGGGTCCAGTCCAAGATTTTTGTTGGACTCCTAGTGAAACTCCACAGTGCAAGGCTACTGCAGGGGTACTATTTTGGGCCCCAGTATAAGTCAGAGACTTGAGATAGTTTAGCCTGGGCTGTAACCAGTGCCACCAGTATCCCCCGCACTGGTGACTAATGTAAGCATCACTACAATGACCTCCAGAGGAGGAAGAGGGGTACCATCGATGCTTGGATCACAGAATTTAGGACGGAGGACATCCCACACACATATAAGTATAAAATACAACTTGTAAGACTTAAAAGCTGAATATAGGCAAGATTGGTATTCATAATGGTATTCTGTTCTATTTTTTCCACAGCTACCATGGAAAGGGAGGTCAGTGTGAGAACCCGTGTTGTTAGACTGGCGAGGATGAGGGAAGCATGTGGTATGTATGCAGCATAAGAGTACTGTTATTATAGCATTAAAAGTCAAAGATAACTGTTTTGGTATTTTACAGAGGTGTATCAAATTGATCTTGCATATCTCAACTGTAATAGCAAGTATACATGCATTAGTCTGTAGTGCAAACCAAGAGACAATATTAGACTGTAGTCAGAGGTTGTGTGTTCAAATACCATACTTTCCAAGTATACAACACTGTTAATTCTGCAATTATACCTAAATGACATTAAAACCTCTATACCAGTGGCACAAATGACCTACTGTAAAGTGTAATCTGTATAACTGCAACACATATGTGCAATATATGCACATGTCAAGGAATACTTGCTGCAATGTGCACTATACTGTGCATCTGTTAGGAGTTGGTAGTCTTACAAGTAAAAGGTATCTGTTAGGAGTTGGTAGTCTTAAGAGAAGAGGTTAAGATAATAGTCAAATAATTGCATTGATGCTTTGTATGTCTTGTATGAAGGTACTAATGTTATCTCTTTTTTTTCTCTCACCCCAACCCTTATCTTGCTTTTTATTTTATTGTATTTTATTTTTTATTTTATTTTTATTATGCGTCATCAAAATGTGTCCATGTCATCCATATGTACCACACACTCGGATAGGTCTGCTCCACAGGATCCTCGTACCCCCAATTCCACCAGCTCTGGCACCATTGCCCAGCACATCCGGGAGCAAACCTGGCAGAACTCCCTCTACTGCCCCTGCACTATATGGCCTCTCAGGTAGTCCTGCCCAGAAGGATACTCCAGTGATTGCCTCCAGAAGCAGTGGCAGAAGTGGTGAGTTTACCACCTGCAATAAACTGCCAGGTATGGTGAGTAGGGTTGTGCGCCCCACTGTTAGTGCATGCCTATGCCGGCTAGAGAAGCAGCTCTCCCTCATTTTACATAACACCAACAGGTGGTGACGCAGATGTCATGCAGTCCAGCCAGCGGCAGAGTGCGGTGACAGTGAAGACAGTCCACTGGGCGAGGACTCAATTCTGTCACCCAGTTTGATGACCATGGGTTATGGATGTCCCCATCCTCACCTCAACCATGGTGTCCACCAACCTCTTGTGTCCATCACCATCCCTATGTTTTGCCTTGTCTGTCTGTGATTGCTTCCTCACCTACCCAACTTACGTGACCCAGACATACCTATGTCCCTTCCCCAACATTCTTCTCTCTCAAAAAAAAAATGGGCGCTTGTCACACAAAAAAAACGCCCCATACATAGCTCTCCATTTCACATACATGTCTTTCTGACACAATTGATTCAGTCCAACTGACTATACAACTTGACTGTGTTGTTGTCACCCCTCTCTCTGGAGGTGACAGTCCAAATTCAGCTAATATTAGCTATGGTTCCTTTCCTACCTCCCTCCTTCACATTCTGGTACTGCTTTCCCTTTGTTCTTCCCCCTGCTTCTCCCCATTTCACCAATGTAATACCTTCCCCACTTCTTTTCTTTAATACATTATTGCGCTACGGTGTGCATTGTGTACCAATGCACAGCAACTGTAATGCAAAAGTAGCTAAAAGTATAAGATACAGCTGTATTTGAACCCAACACTATCTGGCTCCAAAAAGAAATGTATCACTGCATTAATTGCATTAACACCTGCTGCCACAGCGTTGGTTAAGTAATAGGTGTATTCCACAGACTCAATACTAACGGTCATACTTTAGCAATACTGCCACTGGAATAGTTACATGACATTCTCTTATTTTCTAATCATTCTTAAGGTCTCCCTTTTGCCTGTTGCACAAGCCATCCAAACAAGATAAGCACAGCCAAGCCTTCCATTCATTCCTCTGTTTCCCGTGTTTGGGCTAAGCACTGCATTGCACAAACAATGGCAAAAATAAATAAAATAAAATAATAATAAAAAACTGACACAGAAAACACAATTTGCCAACAAATGAAGAGGAGGTTGGCTATTAATGAAACAGAACCTGTGACTCATGAGCTGCTTACTTGCATTTCCTACCTTAACAGACGCACATGCAACACTTTGTAAGTCTAACTTGACACACCCACCTGATGTAAGCATTCACAATTGCTATACATTAAACCCAAACATGGAGACAAGGATTTGGGATTCAGCAGTTCTAAAGAGTTCAGACCTTATTTGCATCCTCACCATGCTGACAGCCCTGAGTCTACACCAGACAGCAACGGTGTAGTTAGAGAAACTGAAGGGGAGTCAAACTGTTTATCTGTTGAGCGCAGAGGATAGGATATTACCTTGGGATATATCTGCAAACAGAAGTACTGATTTTTAGATGACGTGCCTGCATTTTATCAGCTACAAACTGCATATGCTATGAATGGTCTGTTTAATTTTTTTTATGTTTATTTTGATTACCACACACATTTATTCTTTTATCTGTCTGCATTACTTACAAGAGTACTGTTCATTTGGGGGTGGGGGAACAAAGCACATTTCTGTTATGGCACAAAAAAGATTATGTTGCTATGTTATGTTACTCTTTTGTTGCATTCAGTCTGTATCTAATGCTGTCACATGTTAAGGTCAGATATGTACATATCTTACACCTTTTACTTTTTATTCTGTCCATGTAGACTCCTTTCTGTGGCTGTATTCCAAAAGTTTTGGAATTCATGTAGAACACCAGCATGGAATCTACATGGTTGCTTTATAGAATGTTGAATAGCTCCACCATGATAGAATGGTTAATTAGCAAGTAATTCAGCTGCTTATGTTATATTTAACATACTGTGGAGTTTACCTTGTTTGTGTGGGGGTGCGTGCCTCTACACATGCTCAGTGACTCAAACTTTCCTTTCCCGTGTGCGCATCGCACCATGACATGCACACAGTGTAGGCTTTATTGAATCCACCGATTGTGTTCCTAAAGAATTCACTGTTACTTCAAGTCAGGTTTTACCACCACTGATGTGCAGTAATCATGGGGTTATAAAGGTTAATTTGTTACTAGATAGTTCTTCTAAACTGAAATCTAAACCAATGTACAGAAGATTAATTACAGATTATATGGAAGCAAAACAGTCACTATGTAAAACTGGAGTTATGTGTTCAGTGGAATAACTGAAGATGGAATGTAGAAAGTTTTGAAAGAAAAATTGTTCGAGTGCAAAAAATCAAAAAAATGTTTAACAAATCAAGATCTAGGCATACAATGTCAGGGAGATATAGTTCCATAAGAATAAGATACCTGATTAAGGCGAGAGACAAAAATATAAGAAATGGAGGAGAGGTCGAACTACAACTTTGAAAGCTAAAATACACAAGCTGGACAAACAAATTAAGCACAGCATGAGACACAATCAAGAAAAATTGGAAGAAAATGTATATAAAGATATTAAGCATAACAGGAAACCTTTTTATAGATACATAAGATGTAGAAGAAGTAAATACATAATTTATAAAACTGTATGTAGAGTCTAAAATTTATTCTCAGACACAACAGATTATATATATATATATATATATATTTACAAAATCTTATGCAAAACAGTTTGGCTCCACGTCATCCTAGTGGCATCCAGGTAACCTCAGATACTGGAATTAAATTAATTATATTGAGAACTGGTCAAACTGGATCCAAACAAAGCACAGGGAGGAGGTGGAATTAGTACTAATGACCTGAGAACACTACAGCAAGAACTTACAGTACCATTATATCTGTTACTTACCAGGTCATATAAATATGGGGGGATTACGGTATTAAACCTGTCTTTAAGGGAAAGGGGAGTATGACAAGCACAGAGTCATACAGACCCTTAAGCCTACTTTCATGTTGTAGAAAAATAATGGAGAAGGTAATATTGGATAAGTTACTGTCAGAATTGGACAGGTTGGGATTTGAAACCATATATCAGCATACATATGTTGAAAATAGATGTATTACCACCTGTAGCACGATGTTCTATAACCATATAAAACAACTATGAATGCAAAATTGTGCTGTGAAGCAATTTTTATAGATTTAACTTTCACATTTGACAGGATCATGCACAAAACACTGATCAACAAATTAGAACAACTAGGTATCGATGTATTCTTGATAAGATGGATAGCTGCATGGCTTATAAATAGGACATGGCAAGTATCATACAGCAATTGGACAGGTAAAATTCTTGGTTACAGTCAGGGTGTCCCACGGGGCTCTGTCCTAGGGCCCTTACTTGCTTAGGTTGTATCTTTCAGATCTAACATTTTCATCTGAGGTGTTCTACAGTCTATATGCAAATTACCTGAAATTGGGTAAACTGATTATATGTGTCACAGCCAAGGCATGTCTGCAAAAGAACTTATCTAAACTGACCATTTGGGCACAGGAGAATAATATGCTGATAAATACATCGAAAAGTAAGCATATGAGATTTGGGAGACAATAAATTGAAAGGTGAATATTTAATACAGCAAACAGTGATTACAACTGCAGATTCATTTAAGGACCTGGGTATATGGGTAGATCCAGCTTTGAGTTTTTCTAATCCTATCAACCAATTGGTTAATGATAGTTCTATAACTGCAGGTTGTATCAAAAGATTTATAAGGTCTAGGAAATCAGAAATGATTAAGTTACTGTTTATTAGTTACATTAGACCCAGACTTGAGTATGTAACAACAATATGGAAATCTTACAAGAAAACAATCATGAGTAAACTGGCAAGAAGAGAACAGTGAAAATATACCAAGGGCAACCATGGATGTGAAAATTGAAGTTCTTATGAAAATGAAAATATGTTAACTTGCACTGCATCTATTATAGATATCCAAGAGGAGATCTTATTCAGGTATATAGACCATCTGGAGACAACTACATCTGGGAATGACTGTGGTTACCAAAAAGCAGTAGAGAATCATCAGACAACCTATGTAGAAGATACTATATGAACAAGAAGTGTACTAATTGGCTCTCTGAGAGAGCAGCTGATGCATGGAACAGATTACCAAATTACATTAAAGTAAGTACTAGTTTAGATATTTTTAAGAACAGCCTGGGCACTTATAATGGGAACAAGTGTTTTGGTATATTGGCAGACTAGAAGGGCATTAATGCCCATGCTTATAATATTTGTATGCATGTATGTCTGTATGTATGTATGTACGTACGTAACTGTTAGGTAAAAAGCAAAGAATCCAGCCTTAACAGTCATGAACTTTGGTACATCTAAAAGATTATCAAAAACATCATGACCAAATATCACTAACACTACTGCACTATAATTCCATTTGCCAAATGGAAAAGATATATAGGAGTTTTTCTAGATCATACATATTCCTTCTATAGTAATACGGGGTTTATTACCTCATGCATATTCCTTCTATAGCAATACAGGGTTTATTATCTCACACAACAGATGCCATAAGAATCATTGCTATTAATGAATTACTTACCTTATCCTTTGCAGAAAGGTGTCCCGCAGTGACCTAGTCTGGTACCTCTCTCTTTTTATACCTACATTAACAATCTTCCTTTAGATTTACCCAGTCTTCCTCTCCTGCTTTATACTGATGATATAGTCTTATTCTTTCCAACCACTCTATCCCTTCTCTTGAACTCGAATGTCAGACTGATTGTCGTCCTTATTTGATGGGTCAATGATAAACAATTACTGCTAAACTCCTTTAAAATAAAAACAATACTTTTTGGCACTAGACAAAAGGTCATTTCCATCTCCAAGCTACTAAAAGTCCTCAAAAGTTTTAGTAACACTATTGAAAATATTGCTTCATTAAAATACCTAGGGATTTGGTTGGACAACTTCTTAAATGTACAACTCCATCTGGGCTACGCACAGACAAAATCAAAAAATCAATTCTCTCCTGTTCTGGGCTAATAGGATCTCCCTCTTCTACTCAGACCCTGTAGAAATGCCATAGGCAAAGATTTCTTACTGGCTCAGTTAAAATATTGTCTCATTCTAATTGCTGCAGTCTCTAATAGAAATATATCCACCATTCAGTCCATCTTGAACACCATTTGCAGATTCATCACTCTTTTCCAAAGAAATGAACACCACTACAAGACCACTGAAAAAGCTAACTGTCTACTTTGAAACAATATGTTAACTTTCTACTTGCCTCTCAACTATTTAAACTCATCAAGAATGACACCTTCCCCTCTCCAGCCTCTAGGTTATTAAGAAATGCACTAACATATAACCTCATAATCTTAATCATTCATATGCTCTCCTCAAAACTCCCCAAATTAAGTTTCACTGCACAGACCATGCTTTCTAAACCCTTGGTCCCAAACTGTGGCAATCTCACTCCCTTCTTTTCCTAAGAGATCAGTCTCCTTTACTGATTTTCCTATCAGAAATAAAAGCACATTTCAAGACTATAGGAAAATCCAACTGCTATCTCTCTGGTCATATAACCTAACCACTCCACACCCTTCTTCTGTCTACATACCTTGCTCTGACCCTTTTTTTGATTGAGATTCTTTCAGCATGTCAGTTCTGATTTCCACTCTGTATATGACGCATGTATATATTGTATTTTGTCAGTGACTCCATATATTACTCCGCTGCCTTTCTACCCTCAAGCCAACTATGACATTCACTTTACATATAAAGTGTGTGTGTGTGTGTGTGTGTGTGTGTGTGTGTGTGTGTGTGTGTGTGTGTGTGTGTGTGTGTGTCTTGGGCACTGGAGAAAACATCCAGTACTACTTCTTGGTTGATGCCATTTGGTCGACAGGGAGTTGAAAGATGTGTGACATTGACAATCCTCGAGTAGGGAAATATTCCCTTTCCCCAGGGATTGTGTAATGTCAGAGTTAGCATATATAATTATGGGGTGTGGGGGGGCACAGCTTACCTCATGCACATGAAGGGGGTCACAGGGGCTTGCTCCCCTGCAAAAACACTTGTCATTGATTTAGTGTGCTTCACGGGAATCCCTGGAGCATGTGCAGAATATGTCAATACTGGTGAGTTCAACATTTGGACATCAGTTTGCAGGATGTCGGGACACTGTACATTGAAAACAGTGACCTACAACCACACACACACATATATATATATATATATATATATATATATATATATATATATATATATATATATATATATATATATATATATATATATATATATATATATATATATATATATATATATATATATATATATATATATATATATATATATATATATATATATATATATATATATATATATATTGCATTTTGTTTACCCTGGGCTGAGACTAAAATAGGTCCAGTCAATGGGATGAGTGCTTTACCCTGGTTAAATTCAATATAAATAAAATAAACTTCCTAGACATGAATATACTCCACTCATTTTCTAGTCCCTATCTAGACACAATACTACTATACTGCAAACCACAGAAAATAAAATCTTTAAGTTTCAGCCTTTTCCAACTTTTAGTAACAGTGCTGTAGTTCAGCACAGCGTGGAAAATGGCATCCTATGTCAACCTAACCTCTAAACACTTTGGCAGGTTTTGGGCCTTCACTTGATAGTAAATTAAAGGGCCTCTAATCCTAATATTCACTTAGGAATAGCTCATTAACTGAAACACACCAACTCCCTCCCCTTTACGTTGAGATTATATGAAAAATCTATCTATAATATAAAGATATCGGTAAATACATATATATTTCAGCTATGTTTCTTAATAACTAGATGTATACTTAATCCAAAACATGCCAGAATTTGACTCTCTTCTGTAAATACTGTACATATTTAATTTCTGTATTTTCCCAATCCTATATCTATTTTATCTTATGATTTTCCTTGCCTTCTAAATTTTCATATTTATGTCCACTGTTCTAAGTATACATTGGTTCTGTCTGTGATACTTAAAAACTCAATAATTTACTACATGTATTTATTTTATTTATTTATTTATTTTTATTTTACATTTGTTAACCGGGCTAGTCTGGCTGGATACATGTCCATTTTCAGCAGAGGCCCGAGGAGAAAAGCTCCACTAAAATACTATAATTTTACAGTTTAAAAAAGATACAGTTAGTAAAAATATTAAATGAAAAAAAAAATAGCAATAACAATCAATCAAACAGTAACACAAGCAAAGTCCTAGCAAAAAGAAAAGTAAGGTAAAATAGATTGTACAGTATTGCTGGGCTTGAGTGGACTAATAGAAGTGTGTATTCTACAGAGGGTGAGGAGGAAAGCTCATTTATCATACAAGAGAGTTTACAATTTAATGGGCACACTAGAAAGGGAGAGAAACAAAGCTTGGGTAAAAGCAAGATGGAATTAAGTATACAAGTTAGTTGCGAGAGCAAGTAGTGTATAAGTTATCAGTCAGGATTTGTGCAAGGGCATAGCCAGTGATTTAGTAAGTGATTTCTAATCTGTTTTTTGAATAGGTAACAGGAGGCTAGTGAGGTCAGTCCAGTGGGAAGTTTGTTCCATTGTGATCCGATAGTGTTAGCAAATAAGGAGTCTCCTGCTTTATTGTGGGATTTTATAGTAGCTACTAGGAGTTTGTTGGCTGAACGAAGTGAAGTGAGATTTGTATAAGGTGTGATAAGATTGTTAAGTATAGGTATGTTGGAGGGGTAATGTAGAATTTTAAAAGTGAGGACTAATTGTTGCAGGAGTATAAGATGTGGAAGTTCTAGCCAGTTGAGTTTCTTTAAGTTATGACAGTGATGAGTACGGAATGGAGAGCTGGTAGCAAATCTGGCAATGCTATGGTAAGCTAAGTTAAGTTTCTGAAGGTTAGCTTTAGAAATGTTAATAAAGGAGGAGGAGGCATACAGTAGTGTGGAGATGAGGTGAGTTTGGGCAAGAGTTACTCGGGATGTGGCGGTAAGAAAGGGCTTAAGTCTGTAAAGGGCTCCTATCTTTTTATTTACTGTCTTGATAGTTAAATCAATGTGATAGTCAAAGTTAAGCTGATTGTCTATGGTGACACCTAGCAGCTTTGTGCTATAGTCGGGTTTGATGATAGTGCCATTGCTGGACACAATGGAAAAGGTGATTGGGATAGATTTAAGGGTTGGGGTGAAGAGTAGAAGTTTGGTTTTCTTGGGATTAAGGAGGAGACAGATATGTTGAAACCATTTTTCTGCTGCTGTGAATACCAATTGGGTAGAGGAGTGAAGTTCAGCAGGGGATGAAGCAGAGCAGATGAGAGTGGAATCATCAGCATATTGTATACAGGTGGATTTAGGGAGGGAGGTGGGTAGGTTGTTAATAAATATAGAGAAAAGTAGGGGACCTAAGATGGACCCTTGAGGGACGCCTATTGTAACTGGGAGTAGAGAAGATAGATGGCTGTCCCATAGGACTGCTTGTTTTCGATTTGTCAAGTAAGAATCAAACCATTGTAGTGCTAGTGGGTCAAGTGACAGGGATTCTAGAGTGTGGAGTAGAAGTTGATGGTTAACCATATCAAATGCCTTCGATAGGTCTAAGAAAAGTGCGGAGCAGAACAGGTTGTTGTTTCGATGTTTGTTTATAGTGTCAGTGAAGGAGAGAAGGGCAGTAGATGTACTGTGGTAGGGCCTAAACCCATGTTGTGAGTCTACAAGTAAGTTGTTACTCAAGAGATGTTGTAAGAGTTGCTGGTGTATGCAGCGTTCCATTATTTTGGATAGAGGGGATAGAAGGGCAATAGGCCGAAAGTTTGAGAGTTCGTTAGAATTACCTCCTTTGTGAAGGGGAATGATGTGGGAGATTTTCCAACAGGAGGGGAGTTTGGATTCAGTTATTGTTCTATTTATACAACGACCCCCCATTAATATTCAAAAAAGTGCACACTGATTGGTCAGCGTGCACGTTGTAAATCAGAGTTATAGTAATGGAAAAATGTCCGCTTGCCCAGACTTTTTCCATTACTATAACTCTTTTTTTACAGCAATGGAGAACGCAAGATCTCCGTTGCTTCACACTGTCTCGCTATGTTAAACGAGTTTAACATAGCGAGACAGCTTTAAAAAAAGCAACAGAGAATCTCCGTTGCTTTTTTTAAAGCTGTCTGGCTATGTTAAACTCCTTTAACATAGTGAGACAGTTTGTAAAAAGCAACAGAGATCTTGCTTTCTCCATTGCTTTTTTCAAAACTGTCTCGCTATGTTAAATGGGTTTAACATAGCGAGACAGCTTTAAAAAAGCAACAGAGATTCTCTGCTGCATTTTTTAAAGCTGTCTTGCTATGTTAAACCCATTTAACATAGCAAAACAGTTTTTAAAAAGCAACAGAGATCTTGCTTTCTCCGTTGCTTTTGCCCACAGCTCTGATGTACCGCGTAGGCATACGCATGCACAGTACATCAGAACTGCCGCAGAATACCAGACAGCTGCGGAAGGGCAGCAAGGAGGCATTATACAATGCCATTATTTAAGAAAAGTTATTTTTTTTCTTAAATAATGTCATTGTATAATAGCAATAACCCACTTCTGGGTGTGGGTAATGCTGGATTTACCCACGGTTGGCTTTGTTTGGCAACTTGGGCTTCGCCCTCGTGACCAAACCACACCAACCGTGGGTAAATCCAGCATTACCCACAGCCAGGCGTGGGTTATTGCTATATTAAACATCAAATCCCTTGTCTCAACAGACTCTAAATTCCTCAAGTGAAAGTATTTTCATTCAATTTACCATTCCTTATCTTTTGAATGTACTTAGATTGTAATATTTCATAATTAAGCATTCCTAATGCCTGCAATGAATACATAGTAAACATTACTTTGTACATGCATGTATTTAAACAGTTTTCTGCTGCGTATAAAGCCTTTGCCACATATCTTGGGAAGTATATGAAAAGAGTTTTGCACCAGCCCTTCCTCCCAGTTAATAAACATATAAACTTAATACATAAATAAAGTATTTGGTAAGCTAATTTATTTTGGTGTCAGGGCGACAATATCCAAGGATTTTTAATAACACATTTATTAACTTCATATACATTGCACAATGACTTGAGTATAGATAGTTATAAAAGAACAATTACAAACATACTTTATACGTCTACAGTTTCTTTCTTATTACCATTCCATTCAACATTACATAGATTACTAAAGTCCTGCTGTCCCTGAAATTTCACTCCTCCTCAATATTATTCTGCATGGATTGCTCACACACACATTCCATTTATTTGTTTGCAGTTTGTTCTTTCCATTTTCTAAACATCCCACTTTTATCTTCTTTACATTTAATCATTCAATAATTGGTTTATATTCTGATTTCTATTTTTCTACTAATTGCATTTTCAGCAGCCAAAAGCATTAACTTTAGTAGGGCCTTACTATGCCTAGGCAATTAAGTTTCTAAATCCCAGCTCAATTAATTCATTTCCTTAGTTCAATAATTTGCACCCCTAAAAATTCTATCAAAGTACTCTGCATGGAATTTTTAATGTCTGCCATCTAACTGCACCCCCCCCCAAAAAAAAAGTTCTCAAATACCCCCTCTCCCCCCTTCACCCCTCCAATATTTGTATTATGCATGTGAAAAAATATATCTGAAGGCTAGATGGAGTATAAAAACAACTATAGAAGCACTTTCATACAAAATTTCTAAACATTTTAGATTTGTATGCCTACTGGACAGCCATATACATATTTCCCACTGTCCTTTTGCATACAGCCTTTCCTTTCTCATTTCTCAATTGTCTGATTGATTGCTACAGTTACCATGCAATATTCTATATGCCCTACTAATTATCCCTTTTTAAAATGCAACTTTTATTTCTAGATTAAACTAAAAACTCAAGCAAAGCTGGTCTTTCACTTAGTGTTCCTATATGCATTTCTCTTTGGTTATATTCTGTTATCAATCCCTGGTAGGAAAGGCAGTTTCCAACCCAAAGTCCAAACTTCTGCTTGGCCTCATCCCACTCTGATTTTTCCCTCCCTGGTTACTTGCTCCCAACACTTTGGTTCCTTTGTTAATGTTCTCCAATAAATTCCAGCTCCCTCTTGAGTGGCCTACTTTAGTCATCCCTATAGATAAACTCTCATTTTTCCATTTATGCGTTGGCTTAGTTCTCAAAATACTCTGTATTACCGTTCTTGTTAAGGGCCTGCATCCAAAATCCTTCTCTCTCTCTCTCTCCTTATGTCATACCCCCTTCTAATTTCAACATTACTTCTTTCTATTTTGATTTATAATCTTCTCATTCTGCTTCTGCTAAGTATATGAGCCTTAACTGTGTAGCTCTAACATATCCATTCAACTCTTACAATTCTAAACTACATTTTTCCTGTCGGGAGAAACAACATATCTCATTCAACTCTTGCCCCTTTCCCCTCCCAAATAAATTCCTTCAATTTCTTTATTGATTATGGTCCACAACTTCTATTCTACTTGATAGAAATAAGCTTGAAAGTTTGACTTGAATATAGTATTAAAGGGAATAAAAACATTTTCACTGCTTGTACCTTGCTTTCCATATCAATAGTCAAACACTTCCAACTTCTTAAGTTTTTGTATTATCTTTTGTTTAGTCTCTTCCACATATCCTTAGCTGCCATGATAGAAATACTTTTAATCCATATACCAAAATACTTCCTCTTATTTCCCCTTACATATGGGTATTGCTGGACAAATGTATGTGTGGGAACGCAGTTTATCACTACAGGTTTTAATTTATCTTTATTAAATATCATGAAAAAATAAAAATAAAAAATGAAACTACTCCAAAATATTCCACAACACTGAAATATCATTTTCTGGATTTATCAAGTACACAATAATATCATCTGCAAATGAGTCTCATACTAGTTACACCCTTAAATTTATGAGCGCTTTATTTTCTTTGCCAGTGGGGTTTAAGTATAAAGCAAACAAAGTGGAAAGAGAACACCCCTGCCCGATTCCTTTGTTCAATCACCGCTTGTCAGAGAGGAACCCTCCCACCTTGACTCTTGCTTCTGACCTGTCATACATCTTTCTAATTAATCCCATTACTCTATCAAGAAACACAGATGCAATTGTTCTACTTATAAAGCCCCTGCTAACTCTATCAAATGTCTTCTCTACGTCAAGACCCACCAACAGCAGCATCTCCTTGTACTCTACTTCCCTCTGAATTGTTGCAATTATTTTAATGTTCTCAGACTATTTCCTTCCTGCCACAAAACCATACTGATCTACATCTGTCAGTTTTGGCAATATATTGGACATTCTCTTAGCGAATATAGACAAACAGTTTATAATCGTGGTTCAAAATTGAAATTGGTCTACATGAAATTGGATTTAAGGGGTCCTTGCCCTCTCTGGGTAGTACAACCATTACAGCTTTCTTCCAAGATGCTGGTACTGTCCCTTCTTTCAAAAAATTGTTAAAAACTTCCAGAACTTAATCCCTTTCTTTTCCAACTTCCAAACTTTTTTTTCTTCCTAATTTACAAATGTCCACAGGAATATTATCTGTTCCTGGAGACTTCCCTGATTGACTATATACCCCCATTTTTATCTCATCCCCACCATCTTACAATTAATTTTTGAGCCACATATTCCTCAACTCTTGGAATACTTAAGTCTCCTATAAATACTGCCATTTAATAGATTTTTTCCTTTTTTTCTCAATTCCTCTCCCTTATACACATTCTCATAGAATTTCCAAAATAACTCTAAACCTCTACAGTGTTTCTTTATATTTTTGTACTCACAGACTACCTAGGTTTGGCGACACCATTTTCTATTTTGTTTTGGCTAAGTTGTGCTAATAATTTCCTGTGCTCTGAGGTTATCAAAAATATCTGCTTAACAGCAACCTTTCTAAACCAATGCATATTATCCAAATATTGCCTTACATTCCTTTAGGCATTCTGCAATCATTACTCTTCTTGTTCTGTAAGATTCCCTTCTGTTTGCAATACTTTAATCATTGATAATCCCTGTAAATAACTTGTATTACTTCTTCCTTGTTTCTCTTTCTCTCTCAATTCCACCATATTTTACAATTCCATTTTCATTTTATCCTACTTCTTAGCTATCCCTCCTGAAGAAACTGGTATCTTCCCTAACAGCTTCTGAATCAATTTCATTACTCATTCCTTAAATTCCTCCCTTTTTAATAGGTAAGCAGGAAAGCAGCTGTCTCTCATTTTACTTGATTACCTTGTATCTTTATCTTAGTCTTTATTGGTGCATGGTCTGGAACAGCTACTGAATGTATTTCAAAGCTGTCAATTAAATACCCATGCTGCTGTGAAATATAATTTATATCCATTCTATCCCAGTAATTGTACTTTTGAGGAATAATATGTAAATTCTACCTGGGTTCCTATCAGTAAATCCACATCTTCCACTGTAAATATTCTCATATATTTCTTTAGAAGTATATCTTGTTTTGTTATATTTTCCTTTCTAGGTCCTCCTGATATATCTTAACTACTGCATATCAGGTTCCAGTCCCCATCAATCATTAGCACAGCATATGTGAAATGTTTGGCTAACCTTTAGAAACACTGGGTTGTCATACCCAGCTGATATCCAAAACATTCCACTTATGCTATGCTGATGATGCCATAAGAAGGCAGAAACATGCATGTACACAGCTAGTGGGAGTTTGGCTTTAGTGGCCTGAATCTGTGCATAAACAGACTTAAAAAGAAAAAAAAGTAATGGATATTCAGAATTGCCATATAGCTGAAACACCTGATGTCCTTAAAGGGTCATTTGCATATATTCCATTGATGCCTCTAATACAAGACGTTTAAAGAATCACAGAGTGGAAAGACTAGTCTCGTCTAGAATTTTTGTTTGGTTTTTACCAATTGTTTTTTTCTGTGTCACTTTTTTACTCATTGTTTTAGTTTGTTGGTTGGGATATTTTGCAGACACCCTAATGGTTATGGATATCAGCTGGGTACAACAACCCTGTGGTTCTAGGTTCTAAAGGTTACCCAAGCATTCCGCTTAAGATGTGATGTTGTCATAAGAAGGATGAAACGCACATCTCCACAACTAATGAAGATAAGCTTTATTGGCCTGAATTTGACCATAAATAGACTTAAAAAGAAAAATGTCATGGACATTCAGAATTGCCATATAGCTGAAACACCTGATGCCATTTGCAAATATCCCATGTTACCTTTAATACAAGACATTTAAGGAATCACACAGTGGAAGGTCCCATTATTTTCACATATTCCATATGACAGTTTTTAATACATTTTCAACTTCCAATTTACATATACACATTAAAGTTTGGCAGGCTAATCTTACATGCAATTGCAGCTTGTCTCTCTGTTTGAACCTATGCCACATTTTCACAGACTACTCATTTCAATAAAAACATTCAAATAAAAAAAACTACACAATTTTTCATTTTAACCCCCAACTTCTTAACTCACAGCAAGATCTACATACACTTTTCAAAAAAGGGAGGTTATTCCTCTACATGGGCAGTTGGATCAAACAGACAGCTACACCAACAGATTTTATTCATTCTAATGTTAGATTTAATCATGGTGAAAACACATTAGAGCCTCTGTTCCTTGCTGTGCTATCATCATCCATTGTCGTTCCATCTCAACTTCCCTTCACAGACTTGAAAAACAACTTGCATACTTCTCAGTCAACTGACTTTTTGCTGAAGACTGCACTGACTGCCATTAAATGAATAGACTAGATTGTGCACTATGATTTATACTGAAGTGATTGAAGCTAACAGGAATGTATCTGGCTGTATTCCATTCAATGTATCAAACTTCACTTATTTTCACTCAACTGCTTGCCATTTCCTCAAGCACTAATTTAATGTTCCTCATACAATTGCCTCAGAGTTTATCGTTTGGTCATTTCCTGAATAATTGTCAGTACCTGCAGACAGTTCATTTGCAACTGGAGAGCTTTGCTGGTAGATAAAAAAAAGACCAGCCAGTGGTTTTACAGCTGTATGACATAGGTCTTCTCAAATGCTGGAAAACTATTTTACATGATTTTTGTGTACACTTCCTCCTGTATGCATAATAGCAGCGGGAACCACCATAACAATAAACACAAACACACGTACACATACACACACACACACACAATCAGTTCACTTCCACCTTTTCCCTTAGCAGCCCAAAATCACAACATTATACTGATTATATCTAGCCTTTATCTTCTTAGTGTATAACACTCAGATGCATTACTGTCAAGAAAACATATTTTCTTGGCATTAACAGTCACTGATAACACTAACTCACCTCACATTTAAAGTATCTTTACAGACTATACAAAACTACTTTACAGTATAACATGCACTTGACTTTAACACATTTATCATACACATCCTACTAAAAAAATATATTTTTACTTACAGTTAAATCTTCTATCCCTTCATTATGCTTCTAAACATTAATGACAAAGCAGCAGTTATTGTCCTACCAGCTTAACACAGTCCACAAACTTCCAGTCTTTCTTGTTCTACTTGTTGCAAAAGTATAGTTCACATGTTTAAACCGTATCTTATGGCAATGACATTTCACAATTCTTCAGTTTATTTCCTACATTCTCATTCTTGTTGGTGGTCTTCATCATCTCAACCACCCAACACCAGTATCTGGTTCTTGTCAAAGGTACTCTTCATTTTTCTAGTGATCCCCTGGACTTTTATATATCACTCAATCATTTTCCTTTGGAACACTCAAAACAGTTTTACTGACAAGTTCTATCTACAGGCTGTGCCACTGTCAAAGGAATGAGAAGCAGAATCCCCTTCAACTTGCTGGCTCACTTTTTGCTGGGTAACTTTATTTCTTCCTTCTGCTGTTCTGCATCCAAAATGTCTTTGCTCCTTCAGCAAAAAATATTTTTAAGACAGCTGTATACAGCAACTTGACCCTCACACATGCCTCTTGACATCCTTTGACTGCAGGGATATACTTGCTTCTCTTCTTTCTGGTGTATGGTGAATACTTTTCCAAAAACATTTTGGTGTCCCCAGTTGATAATACTTTACCCTTATGCCACCATTTTGTCAGGAGCAGTTCCTAGTGCTGGTGTGATTGCATCTTTTCTTGGCTTCTTTCTTATAGCAAATTTGGAGCATGCACACTGTGTTTCCTTTCAGTTAACAAATACTACTGTGGAATAGAAGTCCAGATGCTGATTTGTACTTTCATAATACAATACAATCTGTTCCTTCCATTTTCTGTGGTACAACAGAAAATCACATTTTCTCTGCATGCTCTGTCTTCTAGGTTTACTATGTTTCGAAACAGCTCTTCTTTAAAAGCCAACCTCTGATTTCTACAGTTTGTCATCTCATCTGAATAGTTACTTCAAGTTTATTCTATTATTTCCAGCCTTTTGATGTATGACTGTATATATTATTCCACTGTTTTAGGTATTTTAAACACCTCTGAAAGCTTTTGATTGATTTCTTTTTCTCTAAATTAATGGAAGCCATCCCCTGTACTGAAGCTGATACCTGAACTGATTTTGCTGAACAGATGCAAGGCTCTTCCTTACCAGAGTTTATTCTTCCTCTTTCCTATCTGATTTTCCCTTACTTTCTCCACATTTCTTCTTTGCAGACATCCAGGCAGTGCACTGACTAACCAATAACTGCACTTCACCCAAATGTATGGCTTTTACTGGCATTTTCCAAAGTTTTTGTTTTTACAGTATGCAGCCACCTTGAAAGTCAATATCTAGGAAATGATGAGGGAAGTCTTTGATAACTGGCAAGTGGGAGGGTTGCCCTGTAGTAATCAGTGATTGGACTGCTGGGAGGAACTGAAGATAAACCTAACTAATCCAATTAAACGTCATGAAGAGACCTACATCAAGAACTGTTTGTGGCTCAGAAGAAGTTGCTGTCAGGTTTACATGGCTCATCAGAGAGAGAGAGTATTCGTTGTGAAGAAGAACTGTCAAAGGATCAAAACATTTGGAAAATATTCTAGTTACAAAATAAATGAAGATAACAGACATGGTTAAAATTAACTGTTGTTCATCTCAGACCCTGACAGTATGTAGTGCATGGAGTACCATGATTACACTTCAAGATTGGAAAAAAGATAAACTTGTTACCTTTTAAGTAGTGTGAGACCAGACTATAACTCTTCTAGAGGAGTATACCAATTGTTACACACCCCCAAGTGTTGTTATGGTCTGGTCTCACAGAACGGACATAAACTGTCCTTGGTTCATATTTTCATTCTCTTTGGATGTTTACAGATGTCAGTCTGCAAGTAATTTAGTTAACCGAAACCAGAATTTAAAAACTGGCCTGGACTTTTTTCTCTAATAATATTCACTTGCTGTCTATGATACAGCACCCACTAAATGCATTTCTGGCTTTAAAAGCTGGTAAAAGACTTTGTGCTTTTTTTCTGTAACTGGTAGAACACAGCGTAGATAAAACTCCATGCACTACAAACAGTCATGATTGGGTCTCACCAAACAACCAACTACTGTGTGCTCTGAACATGGATGTGTGAAAGATTAATTTTTTGCCATCCATGTCTTGACACATAGTAACATGGTTAACAAACAGAGACCTGAACATAACCCCTTATGTTTCTTACCGCAGCAAACAAAATTACTTGTCTGGGCTTAAAATTTACAAGCACTTTGACCAATTCTGCAGCCCTAATATTTATGGAAATTCTAGCTAGACTGGGAACCTTCGCCCAAAGATAGAAAAAAAAACTTAATTTAGACTTCCAGCAGACAGCAATCTATGAAATGGCATTTCTACCACTAATAATAGTTATGTATTAGATGATGACTGGAAACAAGAGATGAGGATACTTCTATGAGGAAGGTGGTCTTGCTGGTATACAAATATTAACAGCTGAAATGGAGAGATTTGCCTGACAAATGTAGGATTCAGTGGAGAAAAAACTGAAGGTTAGTATAAGCAAAGAGGCTTGCCAGTGGATTTTACTGATCCCAAAATATGTAACCACCTCAGGAAAAAAAAAAAAAAAAATATATATATATATATATATATATATATATATGGTGGTAGAGTTTATTTAAAATTTTTATACTCTAGCAAAATTGGTTCTATGTTTTCCAAATGCGCAAGTGAACTGCTGGAGATGTTGATGTCCCTTCCCTGGCTCCAGTTTAATTGGTAGTAGTAATCAGTCACACAGTTGTTTAGGCAACATTTAGTTTCTTTACTTTGTTCACAACATAGGAGATCATTAATGCTTGCTGCTATTTCCCCCATAGGAACAATGACACATCCTGAACTAGTTTTCTTGTTGATCAAGTTTGTAGACAATTGCAAATTAGGTACAGTAATTGAATCCACCCATCACACAAATATCCCTCCTGTAAAACTGTCATAAACTAATAACTGGTTCTGGAGTCGTGGTCTAAAACTCAATGCCAAGACGTGCACAATAGTAGTTTTTGGAAACATGGCCGCCCCTGCAAATTATTACCTTGATGATACACCCCAGTAAGTAGACCCAGTGGTCAGGGACTTGGGAATGCATGTGGACAGCGACCATCATGTGACTTCACTGGGGGGAATTCATTTTATGTTGCCCAACTTGCAAGTAAGAATATGGAATCTAGGTCCAAAAATGTCTTTGCTCCATTTTACTCTGCTCTCACAAGACCTAAGATCAAGTACAATGCCTCCTTTGGTATGTAGTTCGCATATGTAACAACTAGAATACCAACACAGATTCCTACAAAAAAGAATACATGGAGTAGGAAGCAAGTGCTATGCAGACTGCCCCAATGGCCTATCCTTATACTCAAGTCTCCTACAGGCTGCTGAGACACAACCTATGCCTGACCTACACAGCATCCTGTGAACCAGCATTAATGCAAAACAAACAGCATCAGAAACATCAGATTCAGGAACCTAAACATTGTCTGCAACAAAATTTGGACTTGCTGGAGGGACAGGTGTATGGCTCATACCCTGCCCCTTCTCTGGAAGATGTTTCCTATCCATGTGAAACAGAAGTCTTCCCTGCACTTATTCAAGAGAAACATGGATTAGTGGATGGGGAAAAATAAATATACCCTTGATCTAGCACCTCTGTCTCTACCAGAGACAGGAAGCAAGTGAATCACAAATGGCACATTTATATATATTCCCAAGAAAACCAATGGATCTAACTACTACTTCCTAATATGATTGACTAAGCTACACAAAGTCCCTTTAGGGTTGTTAGCCTAGTATTACACTAAGATACTATAAAACAAATGCTGATGATCCTTAAACTGCAATGGTCACAAAAAAGTATAAAAGTGAATATTATTCACCTCAACAGATCTCTTCAATGGTATAAGTGTTGGTATTCAAAGTCATAAATCCAGTATTGCAACTGGCTATAACAATAGAGTTTATGCTTTTTGTATATTTACTTTTTAAAAAGTGACAATATTTTATTAACAATACTATCTTTAAATTTAGTATCTGTAGGTGATTTGTCTTGATGTCAGCTTTAAAATGAGACCTCATGCCATGTTTACTTGCTGGCATACTGACAGAAATATTAAAAATGTCATATTTCTTATATTCAAACAAATAAATTTACATCTTTGCAGCTATACCACAGGTCATGTGGTATAACTGGCATGGAGACATGATAGAGGTCTGCCTAGAGAGATGATTTGAGGTCCGAATACAGAGATGATAAAATCAGATAGTAAAGAATAGCAGTATTACTGGAACTGAGTTAATTTCAAAGTCTTGGTGAGTACCTTTACATGGTGGACCTGTTTTCACGAAATCTCACCAAGATGACACTTGTATATAGAATGTATTTTATATAGCATACATCATGGACACAGGTAGGTTAAAAAATAAGACACAGCTGGGTGCACATGTCTCAAGATAAAAAGTGCCCAGTCCTGGTATGTGTACTGGTGCCAAGACTGGAAAAAATGACAGTGAAGAATCCTTAAGACACAGAAACATTCCTACAATGGGGTTAGGCCAGGCTCAGTGGGAGGACAGCTCACCACTTGTAGAAGGAAGTAGTAGTTCACAAAAACCGACATGCCAAAAAAGAGCCATAAAGAAGATACAGTAGACTATTGAAGATAAGGAAAAAATTAGGTAATATTACTACTATGCAAGAAGCCCAGAATTTCAAGATAGAAGATATTCAAAAAAGATTGAAATTAGAGGAAAGAAAATTAAAGGTAAAAAGTAAAAAATGCACCAAGATAACACACAGCAAACATTTAATCACAGCAAAGTACAAAGTGGTAAGCGCTTTCACAACCAAAGTTGCTTCATCAGACACCACAGTAAAAAATGCACAGGTTTAAATAGAGATTCTAAAATGCCAATTAATCAATAAAAATCACACAATGATTAAGTAGCAGTGAAAAACAATTAAGCCTCATGCTCAAACTAAAAAAAGCATTGCTTAAAAGCATTGTACAAGAAGGAATCAAATACTATACATGAGAAAGCACTTAAAAAACGTATAAAATCATTATAAAACATGGAAAAATACTAGGCAGGAAAAAGTTAAATATAATACTTGGAAACTAATAGTTAAATACATTAGACTAATTTTCAAAGAACTTAGCTAATCTTAATGCTTGAGATGTCTAGCCTTTAAAAAAGGGACCAAGGAAGTAGTAGCATTCAAACCAGGATACTTTTCAGCATTAAGTTTCAAAATCCACTTCTGTTCATGTCCCTCTGTGATATTCTCAATGTCACCACCTCTGGGGTTTCTATGAATATGTTGTAGAACAAAGAACTTCAAGGAATGAGAACGGCCATTGGACATAACATGATCGGCTAGAGCATTTGATGGTTTATTATTACTAATATCTCTTAGGTGGTCTAGAATACAATCTTTAAGCATTCTATTTGTTTTTCCTACATAAAAAGCAGGACATTGTACACAAAAACAATAATAGACCACATCTGTAGATCTGCAATCAGTGTATTGATTATTGTACAAAGAAAATTTCCTAGTAGGATGTACATATTTATTTTTGCTATATATAAATTGACAAGCACTGCAATTCCTGCATGGAAAAGTACCATGCCGGTTGGATCTAATAATAGTTCTAGATAATTCACCATGACACAGATGTTGTTTAAGGGATTTATTATTTCTAAAACTAAAAATAGGAGAATGTCCGACCTTGTCTACCAGTCCAGGCACTTCTTGCAGCAAATACCAATGCTTTTTGACTACATCTAAGTATTGATTGATGTTACTGGAAAACTGAAACACCACTCTAAAATCATTACTGGTTCTGTTAGTATATCTTGTATTGTCAACAGCATCACCAGCATTAAAATAAGGTTTACATCTAGTGCTTCTCAGCTTTCAGGCATTAGAGATAGTCTATTCAATGTCTGCAAGCGAGTATCCCCTATGTAAAAATTCTGTTTTTAAATTAGATAGGGCAACTACTGCATCTTCATCTCTGCTATGCAGTCGCAGTGTTCTAAAAACCTGACCCTTGAGCACGTTCCTAGGAAAGTGTCTAGGGTGCATACTAGATTTGTACAAAAGAGTATTTTTTCTAGTGGGTTTAAAATAAATATTACTGCAAAAACTATTTAAAACAGATTTACTAATCTGCACATCAAGGAAACTGATGTCAGTGTTGGAACTATGGTAAGTGAACCTTAAAAAAAATCAGTAGTTGAATGCAAACATTCCACAAACTGTGCCAAATCAATACCAGAGCCTCTCCACAGCATAAACACATCATCCACAAAGCAGACGTACCAAAGTATTTGTCCAAAGAATGGATTATTGTTTGACAACACATTTTGCTCTTCCCAGCTGACCAAAGCCAAGTTGGCGTAGCTATTTGCACATGCAGTGCCCATGGCCACGCCAACTTTCTGCAAAAAGAATTGCTCCTGGAACATAACAATGTTGTTCTCTAGGATAATCTCTAAGAGACTACAAATCAACTGTATCTTAGTGTTGGTGAAACACTTATTCACATAAAGAAAATCCCTAATGCTGTCAACACCCCAGGTGTTAGGTATACTAGTGAATAAGGATTCAATGTCTAATGTAACAAGGACAAAATTCTCATTAACATCAACACTTTCCATTCTATCATAAAGCCTTTGTAAAAACATCTTTGTATCCTTCAATATTGTATGGCAGTTTGCCAACAAACCATGCAAACATCCCTCTACATAAATAGAGAGAGGTTCAGTACACCACCCAGTGCCTGAAACAATAGGACGCATGGGTGGAGATAACAAATTTTTGTGTATTTTTGGTAGGCCATATACCCTGTGAACAAGTGGTTTATACACATTAAAATACTTAAAAAGTGAATCATCTATTAAATTTGTGATTAGTAAATTAAAAAAGAAACTTTATCTATAATAGCTTTAACAGTAGGCTTGGAAATGCATTGATATGTATGCGTATCAAGTAAAAGTTTCTCCATTTGTGTGACATATAAATCCTTGTCCATTAACAGTATACCGCCTCCTTTATCTGCCTGCTTAATAACTATTGAATGTATATTTTGTAATTCTTGCAGAGCTCTGTGTTCATCTACTGTCAAGTTATAAAATGACATACTAGTATCAGTTAAGTTGTTTAATTCTCTTAAAGCAATTTCACATACATCTATGAATCGTTGAATACCTGTTGGTAAAGCTGGAACAAAGGTACTAGGTTTTCTGTATATATCATGTCCTTTATTACCTGCAGTAGTATCTGTAGGAAACAAACACTTCAGGGAAAGACTTCTGCCAAGTAGTCTTAAGTCCTTCAACATTTCTGCTGGGTCGGCCCTCCTTGAAGGAATAAAGGATAACCTTTATTAAGAACACTTAGCTGTTCACTATTTAACACAAAAGAAGAAATATTTATAACTAAGTCTGAGACTACATGCGTCTCTTTTTGGATTGATGAGCTATCACATCCATGTGCTGGGTCTTTAATGTCTTGCCGTTGTTTGTAAAGCTCTTCGACCGAGCTCTGTACGGCAGGGCTGTTCTCAAAGAGTAGTCCCCCTTCTTTGCCTTGTCTAAAAAAACACTCGTTTCCTTGTTTAGTTCTTGCCCTTGAGTATTATTAACTACAGAAACATTGGAAGTTGAAGGCATTACTGCTGATGCGCAAGTGGGACGCACATCATTAATAAACTTGTCAGTGGTAAAGGAAGTCTCCAAACTGCTAAAAGCAGTAAAAGAAGGTTGCATACCTGGTTCTGCTTGCATAGCGTTCGTAGATACGGGCGCCACAACTCCCCGATCATCTGTAGTAGTAGGAACTGCCGAAGTAGCAGTAACAGGAATTTGCAAACCTGGTTCCATTTCTGTAGCATTTGTAGATACGGGCGCCATAACTCGCCGATCATTCATAGAACCGGAAACAGGACCAGAGGAGCCAGTCGTGTTTCCCTGCGATGCAGTATTTGCATTAAAGGGACCATTACTTTGAATAGATGTAGTTTTAACTTCCATCAAATGCTCTAGCCAATCATGTTATGTCCAATGGCCGTTCTCATTCCTTTAAGTTCTTTGTTCTACAACATATTCATAGAAACCCCAGAGGTGGTGACACTGAGAATATCACAGAGGGACATGAACAGAAGTGGATTTTGAAACTTAATGCTGAAAAGTATCCTGATTTGAATGCTACTACTTCCTTGGTCCCTTTTTTAAAGGCTAGACACCTCAAGCATTAAGATTAGCTAAGTTCTTTGAAAATTAGTCTAATGTATTTAACTATTAGTTTCCAAGTATTCTATTTAACTTTTTCCTGCCTGGTATTTTTCCATGTTTTATAATGATTTTATACGTTTTTTAAGTGCTTTCTCATGTATAGTATTTGATTGCTTCTTGTACAATGTTTTTAAGCAATGCTTTTTTTAGTTTGAGCATGAGGCTTAATTGTTTTTCACTGCTACTTAATCAAGAGTGATTTTTATTGATTAATTGGCATTTTAGAATCTCTATTTAAACCTGTGCATTTTTTACTGTGGTGTCTGATGAAGCAACTTTGGTTGTGAAAGCGCTTACCACTTTGTACTTTGCTGTGATTAAACGTTTGCTGTGTGTTATCTTGGTGCATTTTTTACTTTTTACCTTTCATTTGGATTTATTTCTGCACCAAAGTTTTACCCAACATGGTTTCTTTGGTTTTCTGTTTTTGGTTTTGTTCGGTGAAGGGACACACAGCTCCATGGAAGATACTACAACTGAGCAGTCTGTGAGTGGACAACATCACCATTTCCTAAGGATTCTAGACATTCCTGTGAATCCGTTGTTGAATACTGTTATACAAGCTGGTATGGATGAAACTTTTTCTAATCAACAACGTTTATCAGAATTTTTTCAGCAATATAAGAATCTAGAAAATATGATGTATAAATACAAGAGACTGCAATGGCAAAGGTTACATCTTCAAGCTTCGTTGGAAGCCAAAACTATTCCACGAGGCTTAAGAATTCTGAATATGCCCACCTATGGTGATACATATCCAGTCCTGCTACGTAAATGGCAAGAATTGAATTTACAATTTAGTTCTCAATATATGGAACTTTTAATAGACTTTTTTTCACCTATTGAAGCTGACTTAAAAGCACAGATTATTGATCTTGAAACAAAAATCACTGACAATTTTTCTTGTGATATTACATTCAACAAAATGAGTCAACTACAGGATAATATAGTTGCTTATGAGAAGAAACTACAGTCTATTAAGTTATCTAAACTTAACAGAGATAAAACCGACTTTGCAAGAAATAATGTCTTTTCTTGGCCAAAAGAAGTTAAAACTACATCTATTCAAAGTAATGGTCCCTTTAATGCAAATACTGCATCGCAGGGAAACACGACTGGCTCCTCTGGTCCTGTTTCCGGTTCTATGAATGATCGGGGAGTTATGGCGCCCGTATCTACAAATGCTACAGAAGTGGAACCAGGTTTGCAAATTCCTGTTACTGCTACTTCGGCAGTTCCTACTACTACAGATGATCGGGGAGTTGTGGCCGTATCTCTGACGCTATGCAAGCAGAACCAGGTATGCAACCTTCTTTTACTGCTTTTAGCAGTTTGGAGACTTCCTTTACCACTGACAAGTTTATTAATGATGTGCGTCCCACTTACGCATCAGCAGTAATGCCTTCAACTTCCAATGTTTCTGTAGTTAGTAATACTCAAGGGCAAGAACTAAACAAGGAAACGAGTGTTTTTTTAGACAAGACAAAGAAGGGGGACTACTCTTTGAGAACAGCCCTGCTGTACAGAGCTTGGTCGAAGAGCTTTACACACAAAGTACAGTTTTGTACCTACCATAAATGTAGATGTTCGAGGATCCACATTGCTGCAGTCCTAACTATTGGGTAGTCCGCTGTCCAGTCGGCCCGAATACCAAAGTATATGGCTGACGTCGGTCAGGGCGCATTAGACTGACGTCAGTACGTCAGGGTACTAATGCGCATGACCGACGTCATATCCTCAGTCTTTTCTTGCCCCAGATGTCAGAAGACCCTAAAAAGACAAGGCCTAATATACCTACACCAAAAATATGTATAATATATACAAAATCATCAGCATATAACCTCACCTACACAACCACCCCTAAACACAGAGGGAAGGAGGGAGGTAAATTGGACTGCAGCAATGTGGATCCTCGAACATCTACATTTATGGTAGGTACAAAACTGTACTATGTTCTTCGCTCCACATTGCTGCAGTCCTAACTATTGGGTAGAATCCCAAAGCAGAGGTAAGGGAGGCTGGCAAATCATAAAGAAGCAGGAGCTGACAACATGCCTTGCAAAATAGCTGTGGCAAAACCAGCCCTAGACTTAGAGTAGAGAGGAAGGTGATAATGCTTAGAGAAAGTATGCACTGAACTCCAAGTAGCTGCCTCCAAAATATCCTTAGTTGCCACCCCCCTTAGAAATGCTGTTGAAGTGGCAGTAGCCCTAGTGGAATGAGGCCTAATCCCAGCTGGAATCTCCTTGCCATGATGGGAATAACAAAATGCAATGCAAAACCCAATCCACCTAGAAATAGTTTGTTTTGACACAGGCTTGCCCTGCGAACTCAAAGCAAAAGAAACAAACAACTGCTGAGACTGCCTAAAATCCTTAGTCCTGCTCAAATAATAACGCAATTGCCTGTGCACATCTAAAGTGTGCAAAATCTTTTCCCCTTTATTTTGGGGATCTGCATAAAAAGTAGGCAAATGAATAGTTTGGTTTAAAGCCACACTAGAAACCACCTTAGGCATAAAAAGAAGGATTAGTGCGTAATGATACCCTATCCTTATGAAAAATCAAAAAGACTCAACCGCCATAAGGGCCTGTAACTCAGAAACCCTTCTTGCAGAAGTAATAGCCAACAAAAAAGCAGTCTTCCATGACAAGTATTTCAGTTCAGCAGTAGCTGCAGGCTCAAAAGGTTGTAGAGTAAGTTTCTCCAACACAAAATTGAGATCCCAAGCAGGAGTAGGAGCTCACGTGGGGTCTTATATTCTTTGCCCTCTAAGAAATTGCTTGAACAAAGGATGTGAAAACAATGGTGGGTCACAATCATAGTGAGCTGAAATTGCTGCAGCATGAATCTTAATGGAAGAGAAAGACAAACCTTTGTCCAATAACTCAGTAAGATATTGAAGAGCCACACTCAAATTAGGCTCTGAAATCTCCAAATTCTTTGCTGCAGTCCAAAATAAAAATCTCTTCCATTTTTCTGCGTACACTTTCCTTGTACTAGGTCTTCTGGCTTCCATAATCACATTTAAAACTTGTTGAGGAAGTTGAGACCTGCTGTCTTTCAAAACAGAATATGCCAGGCTGTTAGATGAAGAGAGTGAAGCTTGACATGGAGCAGACGACCGTCCTTCTGAGACAACAGATGTGGAATCAAGGGTAAAGGCCATGGAGGCTTCTTTACCAGACTCCTCAGTAATGGGTACCAGTGCTGCCGAGGCCAATCTGGAGCTATTAAAATCATCCTTGGCTTGTCTTGTCTGACCTTTAGAAGCACCTTTGGAAGAAGAGGCAGAGGTGGAAACGCATACACATGAAGATTTTTCCAACTGAAAGAAAGAGCATCCACTTTCCAAGCTGTGTGATGAAACCTCTTTGTGCAAAACTTTGGCAGCTGGTGGTTCAGTGGAGAAGCGAACAGATCTATGTCTGGAGTTCCCCAGGACACTGTCAACTTTTGAAATACATGAAGATCCAGTTTCCACTCGTGGGGATCCATGATTTGTCTGCTTAACACATCTGCTAAGGAGTTCTGTGCTCCCGGCAGAAACCTTGCCTGAAGAGTTAGTTGCAAGCTGAGCGCAGTCTCCCATAAAATCATTGCTTGCCTGCACAATGGGTAAGAATGTGTTCCCCTTGTTTGTTGATGTACCACATGACAGTTGTGTTGTCTGTTAGAATCAACACCTGCCCTGGAAGAAGTAACTCCTTGAAAGCCATTAATGCAAACTGGACTGCTAACATCTCCTTCATGTTGATATGTAGATGCTGTAGTCTGGCAGGCCACTTGTCTTGTATCCACTTTCCATTTAGATGAGCTCCCCAAGCAATGTCCGAGGCATCTGTCGTTAAAATCTGACTCGCCTCTGGCCGGGTCACAGAGAGTCCCTTGTTTAGGTGACATTCCTGAGCCCACCACAAAAATTCTTTTTGAAGGCAAGGTATTATTTGAATGACAGTGTCCAAATCCTGGCAGTGCTGTGTCCATACATTTTGAGATACCATTGTAGCTTCCTCATATGCAGTTTGGCATTGGGAAGCACCAGAATACAAGATGCCATGAACCCTAATGCTTGAAGGACTGTCCTTGCAGTCAGCACGGACTGATGAGATAGTTGATGGAAGTAAAGTGATAGACTCTTTTGTTTGTCCGGGGTTAAAAGGCCATCTGGGCTGCTGTATTCAGTCTCACACCCAGAAAGCACATGTCTTGAGAGGGTACTAGACTGGACTTTATTTCGTTCACAGAATACCCTAGGCATCTTAGCACTGCTATAACATATTCCAGATGCTGTAGAAGGTCTTCCTTTTCTTGAGCCAGAATCAGGCAGTCGTCCAAGTAAGGATAGATTTGAATTCCTTGTAGCCTGAAGTAAGCTATCACTGGAGCCAGAACCTTTGTGAATACTCTGGGCAGTAGATAAGCCAAAGGGCAATGCAGAGAACTGATAATGAGAATTTCCAGCTCGAAAACGCAGATACTTCCTGCAACTTAGTCTTATAGGCACATGAAGGTAAGCTTCCTTGAGATCTAAAGTTACCATCCAGTGATCTTTGCCCAGCAGAGGTAAAAGCTGTTGTAACGTCAACATCTTGAACTTGGGAATGTCCAGATAAGTGTTGAGGATAGATAAATCCAAAATTGGTCTCCACGTGTTCCCCTTCTTTGGTACTAGGAACAGGCGAGAATAAAATCCTAGGCCCCTTTGTGATACAGGGACTGGCTGAATGGCCCCTATTTGGAGTAACTGAGAAATTTGCTTGTGAGCCTCTTTCCTTTGTGGAGGAGGAACGTCTGGCATGCCTTTGAAAGGGGGCAATGTATGGAAATAAAACCTGTAACCGTGGTGAATGATATCCAACACCCATCTGTCTTGAGTAAGTAAATCCCAATTTTCTTTGAAAAGAGACAGTCTTCCTCCCAAAGGAGCTGCCAGACGAGAATCTACTGGCAGCTGAAAAGGCAGGTCATTGGGTCTGTTTACGAAAGGACTGACCCCTGCCCTCACCAGAAGTCTGAGCAGGTGAACTCCCTGTTCTAGGCCTAAAAGAACCTTGAGCTCTGCCCCTACCACGTCTAGACCTACCCCTAGACTGGGAATCATAAGCAGGATATGTCCATCCCTTAGTAGGCCAATTTCTACTAAACTTCGGTGGCTGCACCTGCAAAAAATCTTTAACAGTTTGCATAGACTTAGCTTTGTCCTCCATTTTCTTTAAAAGTGCTTCCACAGGCGAACCAAACAACACATCAGACTGTAAAGGAGCATCCAAAATCCTTGTCTTAACATGCTCAGCTAAATTCTGATCCCTCAACCAGGCATGCCTGCGAAGAACAGAACTAGTGGCAGCCACCCTCGAGGAGGCCTGTACAGCATCAAAACCACATTGCAAAGAATGCTTACCCACTTGTTCAGACACATGAACTAAATCCAGCAACTCTTTACACTCAATACCTTCCGCCAAAGCATCCACCTTAGATTTCAATTGTGAAAGGAGATAATTTTGATATTTTAGCATGTGAAACTGACAATTCAACGCCCTCATGGCTAAAGTGGAAGAAGTATACACTTTCTTTCCCCATCTATCCAAAGCCCTTGCCTCTTTATCAGTGGGAACAGGGTTTTTAACAACAGAGGCCTTAACACCTTTAGGTCCCTGAGAAACAGTCTCGGGTCTGCCCTAGGACTCTTAAAAGATACTTATGAGCTTCAGGCACCCTATAGTACCTATCAGGTTTAACAGGAGCAGGAGGCAAGGAATCAGGGTTCAGGGAAGCCTCTGCAAAACATCTTCTACCACATTCAACACAGGAGGTATAGCTAAGGGCCTATGCTGGGGTAAAACAAGAATTCCCTAAGCCTTTTCCTAGAATCAGAGTAATCTTGGCCTTCCCATTTAAAGTGCTCCCTCATGGAATGCAGAGTCTCTGAAAATGAGAAATCCTCAGGAGGAGAAGCTGTAGGAGTGGAATCATCCACATCAGAATCAGAATAAGGAGGATACTCCTGCAAGTCTTCCGCAGAAGACTCAGAAGCCTCTGAACACTGTTCAAAACTCTCAAACTCAGGTTCCACCCTAGGCCTCTTATCAGGAGGGGGCATAGAACCTCTAATCAGAGTAATTAAATCTTCTGCCATTTTAAGCATATGTTTCTTAGGCACAGAACCTGAAGTGCTAGGAGAAGCCCCCACTGAAGCTAAACTTGGCCTACCTCTCAAAGAAGTTTTGGAAACAGAAGGAGAGGCTCTAACTACCTTGGGAAGAGAGGGAAGAACAGTTACCTGAGAAGCCCCCTCAGCCTGGCCTACCTCCTGAGAAGGCACATCCTGCAATAGTAAAGTCTCTGCCTGAGACTCCAAGGAAACTCCTGGCAAAACCTCTGGCTCCACTGAGCCTTCTAAAGAACCGACGTCCAAGACTGCCGGTTCATCAACTCTAGGCTTCGCTGTTTTGTCCTTGCGCTTTTGGGCGAAGTGCGCCGGAGCATCCGACGGCATTTTATAATTGCAACGCTTCCCAAACACTAACCTGGCACAGTCTAACCTTCTCTTAATAGTGCGTTTGTTAAATCAAGCACAAGAGCGGCATCCAACAACGTCGTGCTCAGGCCCTAAACAAGGTATACACAAGGTATGGTAATCCCTATGAGGTATCTGTTTCCCACAAGAAATACAGTTATCCACTTTTTCTGACATCCGGTTAAATACTGAGGCAAGAAAAAACCAAAATGTTCTAACGGGGTACTTAGCCAACTTTGATTCGGTCTGAAACTCCGGCTTCAGAAAATTTCAGAACGCCAACCTGCACTCGCAAAACTGCTTCTGCATCGGACCATGCGGCAAAAAAGACTGAGGATATGACGTCGGTCATGCGCATTAGTACCCTGACGTACTGACGTCAGTCTAATGCGCCCTGACCGACGTCAGCCATATACTTTGGTATTCGGGCCGACTGGACAGCGGACTACCCAATAGTTAGGACTGCAGCAATGTGGAACGAAGAACATCGGCAAGACATTCAAGAGCCAGCACATGGATGTGATAGCTCATCAATCCAAAAAGAGACGCATGTAGTCTCAGACTTAGTTATAAATATTTCTTCTTTTGTGTTAAATAGTGAACAGCTTAGTGTTCTTAATAAAGGTTTATCCTTTATTCCTGCAAGGAGGGCCGACCCAGCAGAAATGTTGAAGGACTTAAGACTACTTGGCAGAAGTCTTTCCTTGAAGTGTTTGTTTCCTACAGATACTACTGCAGGTAATAAAGGACATGATATATACAGAAAACTTAGTACCTTTGTTCCAGCTTTACCAACAGGTATTCAACGATTCATAGATGTATGTGAAATTGCTTTTAGAGAATTAAACAACTTAACTGATACTAGTATGTCATTTTATAACTTGACAGTAGATGAACACAGAGCCCTGCAAGAATTACAAAATATACATTCAATAGTTATTAAGCAGACAGATAAAGGAGGCGGTATACTGTTAATGGACAAGGATTTATATGTCACACAAATGGAGAAACTTTTACTTGATACGCATACATATCAATGCATTTCCAAGCCTACTGTTAACGCTATTATAGATAAAGTTTCTTTTTTAATTTTTGATTTACTAATCACAAATTTAATAGATGATTCACTTTTTAAGTATTTTAATGTGTATAAACCACTTGTTCCCAGGGTATATGGCCTACCACAAATACACAAAAATTTGTTATCTCCACCCATGCGTCCTATTGTTTCAGGCACTGGGTGGTGTACTGAACCTCTCTCTATTTATGTAGAGGGATGTTTGCATGGTTTGTTGGCAAACTGCCATACAACATTGAAGGATACAAAGATGTTTTTACAAAGGCTTTATGATAGAATGGAAAGTGTTGATGTTAATGGGAATTTTGTCCTTGTTACATTAGACATTGAATCCTTATTCACTAGTATACCTAACACCTGGGGTTTTGACAGCGTTAGGGATTTTCTTTATGTGAATAAGTGTTTCACCAACACTAAGATACAGTTGATTTGTAGTCTCTTAGAGATTATCCTAGAGAACAACACTGTTATGTTCCAGGAGCAATTCTTTTTGCAGAAAGTTGGCGTGGCCATGGGCACTGCATGTGCAAATAGCTACGCCAACTTGGCTTTGGTCAGCTGGGAAGAGCAAAATGTGTTGTCAAACAATAATCCATTCTTTGGACAAATAATTTGGCACGTCCGCTTTGTGGATGACGTGTTTATGCTGTGGAGAGGCTCTGGTATTGATTTGGCACAGTTTGTGGAATATTTGCATTCAACTACTGATTTTTTAAGGTTCACTTACCATAGTTCCAACACTGACATCAGTTTCCTTGATGTGCAGAATAGTAAATCTGTTTTAAATAGTCTTTGCAGTTATATTTACTTTAAACCCACTAGAAAAAATACTCTTTTGTACAAATCTAGTATGCACCCTAGACACGTTCCTAGGAACGTGCTCAAGGGTCAGGTTTTTAGAACACTGCGACTGCATAGCAGAGATGAAGATGCAGTAGTTGCCCTATCTAATTTAAAAACAGAATTTTTACATAGGGGATACTCGCTTGCAGACATTGAACAGACTATCTCTAATACCTGGAAGCTGAGAAGCACTAGATGTAAACCTTATTTTAATGCTGGTGATGCTGTTGACAATACAAGATATACTAACAGAACTAGTAATGATTTTAGAGTGGTGTTTCAGTTTTCTAGTAACATCAATCAATACTTAGATGTAGTCAAAAAGCATTGGTATTTGCTACAAGAAGTGCCTGGACTGGTAGGCAAGGTCGGACATTCTCCTATTTTTAGTTTTAGAAATAATAAATCCCTTAAACAACATCTATGTCATGGTGAATTATCTAGAACTATTATTAGATCCAATCGGCATGGTACTTTTCCATGCAGGAATTGCAGTGCTTGTCAATTTATATATAGCAAAAATAAATATGTACATCCTACTAGGAAATTTTCTTTGTACACTAATCAATACACTGATTGCAGATCTACAGATGTGGTCTATTATTGTTTTTGTGTACAATGTCCTGCTTTTTATGTAGGAAAAACAAATAGAATGCTTAAAGATTGTATTCTAGACCACCTAAGAGATATTAGTAATAATAAACTATCAAATGTTCTAGCCAGTCATGTTATGTCCAATGGCCGTTCTCATTCCTTTAAGTTCTTTGTTCTACAACATATTCATAGAAACCCCAGAGGTGGTGACACTGAGAATATCACAGAGGGACATGAACAGAAGTGGATTTTGAAACTTAAAGCTGAAAAGTATCCTGATTTGAATGCTACTACTTCCTTGGTCCCTTTTTTAAAGGCTAGACACCTCAAGCATTAAGATTAGCTAAGTTCTTTGAAAATTAGTCTAATGTATTTAATTATTAGTTTCCAAGTATTCTATTTAACTTTTTCCTGCCTAGTATTTTTCCATGTATTATAATGATTTTATACGTTTTTTAAGTGCTTTCTCATGTTTAGTATTTAATTCCTTCTTGTACAATGTTTTTAAGCAATGCTTTTTTTAGTTTGAGCATGAGGCTTAATTGTTTTTCACTGCTACTTAATCATTGTGTGATTTTTATTGATTAATTGGCATTTTAGAATCTCTATTTAAACCTGTGCATTTTTTACTGTGGTGTCTGATGAAGCAACTTTGGTTGTGAAAGCGCTTACCACTTTGTACTTTGCTGTGATTAAACATTTGCTGTGTGTTATCTTGGTGCATTTTTTACTTTTTACCTTTCATTTGGATTTATTTCTGCACCAAGGTTTTACCCAACACGGTTTCTTTGGTTTTCCGTTTCAGGAAAGAAAATTACTTACACAAGAAAAACTGTCAAAAGCTTCAAATGCCAATTTGTGTTCATTAATACAACACATCCATGAAAAACATTACATTGACAAAGAAACTTTGGGAAGCTTGCACAAAGAAGCAACACAAGAAAATATGAAGAATAAAACCTTGAGATTTTTGAGCAGGCTGCAAGGGAGTTACAGGCATGTCATTGCAGTGTTAATGTAATTTTAACTAAACGGAGCTGCTCTGCATTTGGTGTCCTTTCCAGAAGTCCAGTACGTTTCTGCTGAAATCCACGCTATCCAAAGCTAACAACAAGAAATCAAGCTTATTTTGATTGATCCGCACTTTTACATCTGCATTTGACTGTTTTACTGCATTAACTTGTGCTGTTTTGACTGCTTTTACTGTTTGTGCCTGGTTATTATCTGCACTTGTTTTGCACTGAAATATTGCTTAGTTAGCATAGACTTAATCCAGACTTGCTGAATCTAGCCTCTTTTTCATACACATGAACTCAAATCCAGCCATCTTACATTAAGACGGGCTCCTCTACACCCTTGTGGAAGAAGAATGTGGTTATAGCCTTCTCTGAGCTGGGGATTGCTGGAGGAAGGATCGTGTGATTTCCTATTGGGAGACTAGTTTAAGACTGTTTAATTTCATCTGTATATCTTCTTCTCTTCTCTTTTTCAGGTGTTTGGGTTAGGGGTCGCCACAGCAGATCATCTGTTTCCATTTCTTCCTGTCCACTGCATCTTGCTCTGTCACACTAATCACTTGCATGTCCTCTTCTCACCACATCCATAAACCTTATCTTAGGCCTTCCTCTTTTCCTCTTACCTGGCAGCTCCATCCTTATCATCCTTTTCCCAATATATCCAGCATCTCTCCTCAACACATGTCCAAACCAATGCAATCTTGCCTTTCTGGCTTTCTCTCCAAACCGTCCAACCCGAGCTGACCCTCTAATATACCGATTCCTAATCCCGTTCATCCTCGTCACACCCAGTGCAAATCTTAACATCTTTAATTCTGCCATGTCCATCTCTGACTTCTGCCTTTTTGTCAATGCCACCGTCTCCAACCCATATAACATAGCTGGTCTCACTACACTCTTGTAGAACTTCCCTTTCACTCTTACTGGTACCTGTATTACTTAATTAATTTCACCTGTATATAAACCTCGCAATGGAGGTTAGCGGTGTCTGGTATAGATGCAAACGGCTAGAAGATATTTTTTCCAACCCTCCCAGATTCCCTCCTGCTCTGCGGGCAATGCAGCTGTGCACTTCTGCACTACAGGTAACTCAGCTGAGCACTGAGCAGTGTTGTCCCACTTTTCATCCCTGATCTTCTAACAATAGCTGATCTAATTTGCCCTCTCACAGTTTAGTACTTAAGAATTACCTGCTACTATAGACAGTCAGTTTCCCAACATTTCTCCAGCCAGCCTGATTGACACGAGCATCCTGAAGCAATGTAGCAATTGTCTCATGTATACTGAAAACCACTTGCTCCTAAAACAAACAAATACAATATGTGAGAGATGTAACTATACCATGAAACTAGAATCAGTCCTTTCAAGTAACAGCAAGCAAGACATCAAGCAGGTTGTCAGCACACACACCGCTCCAGTCAACAAGATAAGATCAAGACACAAACGCACATATGTGGGAGGTACTCATTAAGAGCCTACCAAAAGACCAGAGACCTCTCAAGTGCAAACGACCTACACATACTGGTACATGAACAGAATCCATCACTACACATAACACATATCAGTATCTCAGCAATTAAACCCAAAGGCAAAACACCTCAAAACCTATGTTCTAGTCACAGGTGACACAATAGTGAGACACACAGATGTTCCCTTCACCAGGTTGGAGAAGGAGAAGGTCATGGTCAGCTGCCTGTCAGGTACTAGGATCAGTCAAATCACGCATGCACTCAAGTCACTTAGCAACAATTACTGTTATGACTCTTGTCATAGTAAATGTTGGAGTGAATGACTAGAAATGTACCTCTCTGGATTATATGAAGACAGACATGACTGAACTCTCAAGATTATGTGTCCCAATCAGGTACGTCCCTAGCTCTAAGCAGCTTTTTACCTTCACCTAGGATGATGCCAAAATACAGACAAAAAATGATTGACTTCAATAACTGGCTTATCTAATGGTGTCACTACAGGGGAATCCAATATCTGACAGTCTGGGAAAACGTGGTCAACAGACCATGCTGCTTTGCCAAAGACTGCCTTCACCTGTTTCCCTCAAGGCTTTCAGATACTGACAAAGATGTTTTCCTCCCCCATAGTGCCTTTTTAGGCAATGTCAAAACAACAAAACTTTCGATGTAAAGAAATCAACTAGAGACAGACTCAAGATCATGCTGCTTAATGCTAGAAGCCTAAACAGTAAACTGCATTCCTTGGAAGATGCTGATGTCTGTGCAGTTACTGAAACTTGGTTCAAGGCTGCAGAGAGCACCCCGACCTTACAAGGCTACAATGCCTTTCACACATTCAGACCTCAAAACAAGTGTGAAAGAACCAATGGTGGAGGTGTATCCATCTTCATTAAATCCAAATACACCTCAAGACCGGCAAAACAGTACAACTCCCTTGAGCTACTCCAGGTCCAAATAACTATAAGGAAGATACCCTACCACATCATTGGTAGCTACAGGTCCCCCACCATGAACCAGAGAAGTACACTGCCTACCTGCATTTGCTAGAGTCACTCAGTATACAGCCAAACACCTTGGTCATGGGAGACTTCAACTATCCTTCCATCAACTGGGCAACTTACACGAGCACAAACATGATTGGTCTGAAATTCCTCGATTTTGTTAATTCAAATGCCCTGGAATAGTTGATTTGCACTCCCACAAGGGGTGCCAATATCCATCTGGCGCTCCGCAATATGGGGGGGGGGGAGGTCACTGCACTACCCCCCCATGTGTGGCCCTCCCTGGTAATGTCAGACCATAAATCAATCTCGTTTAAAGTAAAGATCAGACCTCACCCCCCCCCCCCACACAGGAGCAACCTATAGTCTACTAAGCGATGGTACAAAAAGTATCAAAGCGCCTGCTAACACAGCCAACAATGACCCCCTATGCAGAGTATAAAAATGCCCTATATAGCCACCTTAAACAAATCTATTGACTCAACTATCTGACAAGACCAAAACAAGGTCCTCCCAAAAAAAGCAAGCCACCCTGGTAGACTGTAAGTATAAATAAGTTATATAACCAAAGAAAGAAACTGTTACATAAGAACAAGACGGAACTTACTCAACAGAGGAACAATACCCTCCACAGCTTGAACAAGCAAATCAGGTATCTTGTAAAATCCTCTAAGGCTAGTTACAAGACGAATTACTATCCCTAGCTAAAGACAACCATAAGACATTCTTTAACTATGTCCAAAACCTAAAAGGGAATGCCCAGCTGTGTGCCGAACTTGCAGTGTGTGGCACCAATCATACGGAACCTGAGGAAATTGCCAACCTGCTAGCTAACAGATTTGGCAATAACTTCACCCTCCTGTCCCTACCAGCCATACCCCACAGCATTTCTGACACCAGTTCTCTACCAAGTATCTCCAAAGAACAGGTCACACAAGTGCTCACCAAGGCCAAAATCTCAGTCTCTATGGACCAGATAACATCCTATGTTACTTACTAAACAATCTAAAAAAAGATCTAGTGGAACCATTTGACACTCTCTTTAACCATAGCATGACCACTGGCTTAGTTCCGGCAGAGTGGGGAACAGCAACAGTAATCCCCTTGCACAAAGGGGGTCCATCAGCTGACCCAGGAAACTATCAACTCATAAGCCTAAAAAGCCTTATCTGCAAGGCCATGGAAGGGTACAGCTTGCTTAATAAACCTGGTGAACTGCTTTGAGAATGTCACCACAGCCCTGGATGAGGGCAAATCAGTACATACCGCCTATCTTGATTTATCCAAGGCGTTTGAACAATGCCCCCACTCAGGGATCACTGAGGAAGTCTCCCAGCTGGGGATTAATCCATACTTCACTAGATGCGTAGCCAACTGGCTTATTGACAGAATGCACAGTGACAAAGTTGGGAAGTCCACCTCCATCAGTAGACTAGTTACCAGTGGGGTACCACAAGGATCTGTGTTGGGCCCTAAAGTGCTAGTTTTCTCCCTAAAGGTGCTGCCAGAAGATAAGTGCTTGGTGCAGGCAGGGGGAAGTCATTGGGACAGTTTCCTGTATGGCTGTGATTTGTCTTCTCCACTTTTGGAGGTAGAAGCCACTCATTGTTTAGACCTGCATGAGCCTTGGGGCTGGGATCTGCCTCTTGGGCGTCTACATCTGCCCCTTTGTGGTCTGTCTGACACTGGAAAGGACCAATTATTTGTAGGCCAGTGTCTGCTAAATTTTGGGAGGTTGAACCTGTAAGAAATCCTTAACCGTTTGCATAGATTTAGCTTTGTCCTCCATTTTCTTTAACACCTCTTCTGCTTTAACACCAAACAAAGTATGCTTTCCAACTTGTTCAGCTGCATGCAATAAATCCTGCATTTCTTTGATATCTGCATATTCAAGATTAGTCAACATTTTCTGTTTAAGCAATGATATAATATATTTTTTTCCCCTTCTATTCTTAACCTATCCCTCCTCCTTTTACCAGTACTTCCATATCCTACTACTACTCTTCCTCTTTAATTACATAATGACACATATATTCTCTTTCCTATAAGTATGACCTGCTCATACCACTTAGTGTGATTTTTAGAATTGTTTTTAGTTTAGTTTTTTTTTATAGAATTGTTTAATTTCCACTAATACTGTTACTTCACAAATGTATTATTATAACTGTTCACTTGACCATTGCTACCTCTGTATTTATTCTTAATAGTTCTATGTATTGTTAACTGTCTTAATATTCAAGTATGGAGCTTTTCTCCCCGGGCCTCTACTGAAAATGGACATATATCCAGTTAGACTAGCCCGGTCAACAAATGTAAAATAAATAAATAAATAAAATAAATATTGCTGATATTTGAGCATAAGAAACTGACAATTTAAAGCCCTTATAGCCAAGGTTGCGGAAGTGTAAATCTTTTTCCCCATCTGTCCAATGCCCTAGAATCCCTGTCAGAGGGGGTAGGGTTTTTTGCAGCAGAAGCCTTGACCCCTTTGGGACCCTGAGATATAGTTTCTGGGTCAGCAGCAGGGTTTTTGAAAAGGAATTTATGAGAGTCAGGAACCCTGTAGTACCTGCCCGGCTTAACAGGAGCTGGAGGTAAGGAGTCAGGGGTCAGGCTGGACTCAGAAAATACATCATCAACAATGTCTAACACAGGCAGACTAGCTAGGGGCCTGTGTTGTGGTAGTAAAAGGAAGTCTCTGAGCCTTTTCTTAGATTCTGAAAAATCTTGGTTCTCTCAGTGTAAATGCTCCCTCTTGGTATGCAAGTTTTCCCCAAAAGAGTAATCCTCAGGAGGAGAGACTGAAGGGATAGATTCTTCAGCATCAGAATCCTCATAGAGAGGAAGAGAGTATTCCTGATCAGAAGAGGCATCAGATGAAATGGAAACCTGATCAGAAGATTCATATTATGTCTCTTGCCTAGGCCTTTTAATAGGTGGGGGATGGGAACCCCTGATCAAAGTAATCAAGTCTTTGGCCATTTTGAGCATCTGTTTTTTGGGCATGGAGGCCTGTCCATGAGGTTTGTTGTACTTGTTTCTTTGTCTTTAAGGGTGCTTTAGCCTTTGCCTTTGAAGCTGAAGTCGTTTTAATGTATAACTGAGTTGGTCTGAAAACACCCTCAGACGCCGATGCCTGCTTAGCAGCTCCAGACCCATCTGAGGGAATAGTCTCCAAAGGTCCAAACCTTGAGACTCCAGTGGCCTAGGCGACTCCACGTGGGAGTCGGTAGCGGCCTGCGGGTCTAAAGTAGCTGGCATCAGGGGCGGCGAAGGCACCTCACTGAGAACTGGCAACTGGCTTAGAAGAAGCCTCGTCGTCGGTTTTGGACCTCGGATGCCCGTCCTTTTTCCTTTGCGTTTCTTGTGAATTCCGGTAGTCAGATGGCTATCCAATGACATTGTATAATTAAATCTTCTGCCAAAATAATGTAATGCAAAATCGTACCGACGCTTAATAGTGCTTGGTTAAATCTAGCACAAAACCGACAACTAGCAACGTCGTGGTCAGGGCCTAGGCAAGGAATACAGTAAGAATGAAAGTCCTTATGAGATATTTGCTTCCCACAAGAAATACAATTATTAACTTTTTCTGACATCGGTCTGGAGCAAGAAAAAAGTTTCCCCAACGGGGTACTTAGCTTTTAATGAAGACTTCGGATCTGAAATCTCAGGAGTCGGCCGACCGGCACTTGCGAACTGCTTATGCTGCGGGCACCGCACGGCAAGATAGACTGAGGAAAATGGTGTCGGCTGCATCTTTTATACCCCTGGAGCACTGACGTCAGGGAAGAAGCGACAGCAACCGACGCCGGACCTAGACTTTGGAATTCAGGCCGACTGAGGGTAGCCTGCCAGCAGGATAACCCAAGTGTAATGACTGCAACAGTGAAACACGGAGAACATCTGTGCTGGGCCCTCTACTGTTTGGAATCTATTTATCTGAGATTCAGGCAAAAGTAGATGGCTAGTGGCTTAGTAGATCTGCAGATGACTGCAAACTGGGCACAATCACCGAGTCCCCAAATGATGTAAACATATTACAGAAGGGGCTGACACAGACAAATGATTGGTGGCAAAAGTCATAGACTAAAACTAAATGCAAATAAATGCCACATATCTTCTTTGGCAAAGAAGTAGCCCCTGCTAATTATGATACAGATAACACCCCTCTAAGCTGAAACGCAGTTGGTGCAAGAGTTGGGAACACAGGTTGATAGCAATCTAAACTTTGATTACCATGTGCCCATAGTGGTAAGGAAAGCTTTCTACATTGCACATTTCATAAATAAGGGCATCGCATCCAAAACTAAGGAGGTTATAACTCCAGTGTACTCAACCCATAGCAGACCAATAATTGAGTACAGAGGTCCCTTCTGTATGTATCTCACCAGACACCTGCAGCAACTGGAGAGACCACAGAGGTTTCTAACCAAGATAATCCAGGGCCAACAAAATGTGATCTACATGAAATGATTGAAAGCCCTATCACTGTACTCTATATCATACAGGCTGCTGACAGGCAACCTGTACCTTGCCTATAGAGCAGTCTCTGACTCCGCCTTAATGGAAATGCTGCACACCAGCAAATCAAATGGGACTAGAGTCACTCACTCCAGGGATCTTAACCTAGCCTGTGACATTAACAAAACATGTTGGATAGACAGACATACCTCCCAGAGATCGCCACTCCTCTGGAATAAGCTCCCACTTCACGTGAAACAGAGCTCCTCAATTACCCTATTCATCTAAGAATGTCTGATGGATGTATTGTGCCTGAAGAGGCAATGCATGTGCCAACAATTTTATAGTACATCAGTAAAACAGAACTTCTCCCTTTTTTCCTTTCTTTTTTTTTTTTTATGGGAGTCAGTGAATACACATGCATCTAGCCGATTATATTAGAAAGTTTGCTCACTCTTAATATGGTCGCTCACTCTTAATATGGTAAAGTAAGTGTCTGAATTGTTTTAGTTTTAAATACTGTTGTGCTTTGGGGAAAATGCTGTGTATTCACAGGCATGTATTTTCTATGCTGGTGGTTTCTCCACTTAACATGTGGATGAGATGGCAACTATAGCTTTCATTTTCAATATGTACAGTCTCAGAGTTTTCTATTGATTTATTTTTATTTCATGGTCATACTTTTCCCTCTGAGGGATGTTTGTTTAAAATGGGTGTGCTGATTGCTGTGCACAGTTGGCATGTGCATTTCTGAAAACTAATGATTTTTTCATTGCATAATTTTCAATGTGTTTACTTCCAGATATGTATAACTTTCTTTTCAAACATCCCTGTCTGCATCTTGATGTCTGATAATCATGTTCTTTCTAAAAGCAAAATAGCAATGGAAATAGAAAATATGCCATAGTTCATATACCGCTATAACATACATCTCTGATAATGCCTTCAGCCATATATTCATATTAGACTGCATTTTTTTGTCATATTTTTGCAGCCTTCTTAACCCCCTATCTTTTGCTTAGACAAGAATTGTAATATTTAAAAAGACAGTGAGTTATGGAGGAGTGTTATACCTCTTAGATATATTAACATTTTATTAACACTGTAATTCATAATTTCTACCAGTAATCACAAAAAATTAACAAAGTGGTTAATACAAAAGCAATAAAATGTTGACATATATAAATGACGAGGCCATTCCTTTAATTCCCAATGTTACCAACAACTGTGATATCTGGAAAGGAAGATATATAATATCTCATATATGAGCACTGTATTAAATTTGATTACGTATAATTTCTGTCAACATTTTTTTACTGGCCCTAACCCTCATTCCCTGGTCACTGAAGGGTATCTAATGCACTCCTCCTGGCATGTGAATGCTCCCACACACATGCTCATGAGAGCTACTGTCACCAGCTTAGGACAACAAACTGTCATCACCTGGTCAATGGTGTATAGCAAGACTCTGCTTGCTGAAAGTAACAGCTGACTGGGAACCATCTTGACTTCTCAGACAAGTGAGTAAACTGCCACTGCCACTCACTCTTACCCCCTCTGCCTATCTTCTCAAATGTTTGTGCAGCTATTCAAATTTGGGTCACTTGGTTTCCAGTCAGGCCTTCATCACTCTATGCCAATATGCCAGCCTCAGGATTGTTATTGAACATAATTAAAACAAACTGTCAATACAGCCCTAGCTTATAAAAATGTGTAAATTTTACCTAACCAACCAAATCTTCACCAACATGGGCAAGGGCAAATATATGGGTGCTATTTTTCTAGATCTAAAGTGCACCTTTAAAACAGTAGATTACCCTCTGCTTTTGCAAAAAAAAAAAAAATTCAAACCATGGGTTCTCTCAAGAGCTGGTATCTCAGTTTAGTAACTACTTACTAGACAAGACATTTATGGTGTTAGGCAACTACTCACTTAAGGAGCCTGGCACCCCTACAAAGGGTGCACCCTAAGGTTCTCTATTCTATGATTACTACTGTCTTCCTAGTTTATTAGTAGGCTTTATGCTGATGATATTGTAATCATCAATGCAGACAGCTCCTCTGAAAAGTTGAATGTTAAATTTCAAGATGACTTTAATATGGGACTGGTATCTAACAACACACTATTAATACACAAAAATCCAACAATTATGTTATTCAGGGAAAACAAAAGAAAAGTTAATGCTCATCATTTGACCATTACAGACCTGTTTGGTGACACAGTACCTTATGTCAAGGCACAACATTTAGGTACCATTTTAGATCCAAATTTAACTTTTCTCCAACACACTAAAATTCAATCAACCGAAGTATAACTTTGGGTATCATATGAAGTAGCTCATCTACTTATGAATGAAGCCAGAAAAGCAATTGCAGCAAATGTACTCCACAGGCTAGAGTACAGCTTACTTGTACATTCAGCTCACAGTACCTCGATATTGCAAGCCTCTGAGAATAAAACTCTTAGGTTCATTAAGCTTTACAATCTTACCATCATCACTGCAGAGTTAAAACAAATATCAATTGGCTTTCCATTGCAGATGGAGCACTTTTCTTTTTCAATATACTTAATTACAAATGGTAAAACTATGAGTGAGAGGGTCACTGAAAAACCAATGAGTAAAAACAAAATGAAAACTCCAGCAAAGCTAGAACTTCCACTGAGTGACCTCCCAAACCTCTTGTATCAGAGGCACATGGGATATATGCAAATGATCCTTATGAACATCAGCTGTTTCAGCTAATTGGCGATTCTGAATGCCCATGACTTGTTTCATCATTTTAATGGACAATTTCAGGCCAATAAAGCCAAACCCCACTAGCTGTGGTTAGACATATTTCGGCCTTGTTATGACCTCATCAGCACAGCACAAGCACAGTGTTTGACTAAGCATTAGAAACACAGGGCTGTTATACCCAGCTGATGTCCATAATCATTAGGGTCACTGCAAAAATCCCAAACAACAAACTAAAACAATGAGTGAGAAGGTTACTGAAAAACCAATCAGTAAAAACACGACAAAACAAGTCATGGGCATTCAGAATCGCCAATTAGCTGAAACACCTGATGTTCATAATGATCATTTGCATATATCCCATGTGCCTCTGATACAAGAGGTTAGGGAGGTCACTCAGTGGAAGTTCTAGCTTTGCTGGAGTTTTCATTTTGTTTTTACTAATTACAAATGGTTGAATTAAGGCTAATGTCTCCCTTTAATAAACCTCTTCATAGTAAAAAGCACTAGCTGCAACCTTAGAAGTAACAATGCAAAGCAGCTGACCAGACCAAACTTTAGCCTGTACTGAAAAAGCTTCCTGCAAATTGGCACAACTACCTGGAATTCATTGCAGCTGATCTGAAGAACCTAAGCAATCTTTCAATTCTTTGACAAAAGCTAAAATTATAACCTTACAGGAGAAGTTAAATGCAACTGCTTTAGATACACAGGATTATATCTACTGTAAATACTCGCTAACTTACACACTCAATTCTGCTCATTACAGAAGAAGTTCTACTACATGAATAGATAGATGCCTTTTTTCTATTTTCATATTGTATTTTGCCCCTCTGGCCTGGGTTCATGGCTGAAAATGGTCTCTGGATCAGTCCACCTACCTGGTTTTTAAAAAGTAAATAGATATGTCTTCAGTTTTTCTCTTTACTGCCTGGCTAACAATGATACCAAACAGTTCAGCACTTACTACACTTGCCTTTGATGCCAGAAACATTAAAATGTTAATAATGTTATAGGTTCTACCCCCACCCTAAGAAAGTGGATTCATATTCAAATACAGACAATGTAGTGCAGCAAGTGGGGGGGGGGGGGGGCACTTCTGAGGTGTTGTCCTTTGGATGAGTTAATGAATAGTGATCACAACTGCCAAAGTTTTAAAATGAAACAAAAGCCAGCATTGCCACACAAACAGGCCTTTAATTACAATAATGGTTAGTACTTTTTCTGTCCACCGTAATTAGGACTTAAAATATTGCAATCATACCTCTGTTTAAAAAACACCACATATGAGCCATGCGTGAACAGCCAACCAAGCACAAGTAACTATTACATCTTAAATGAAGTGATATGAAATAATTAACATTTGTTTAAATAAAATAAGGAGAGCATCTTTAAAAATTACATTGAATAGGAAAGCAAGCTTAATAAGCAACTGTATAAAGGAGCTACTTTAACTTTCATGCCCTTTGCTAGGAGACATGTCAGCTGACAACTTAAACTGCCAGAATACATCTCTCTCCTGTCTAGCAATAGCTATAATGTCAGAATAGGGCATTCTAATCCTGATTATTTTTAACGGTAAAAATGTACTACAAGATATTCTGACGCTATTTCCTACTGCTTTTACAAATGTAAAAAAAAAAAAATCACAGGAGTCGCATGTAGTCTTATAAAACACTTTGCTTACATGTCAGGTATAATGTTAGACATTTCTATAAGCCATGCAAGTCAACAAATGTAATTAAATAAATGAGAATAATCTTTAACATGCATACTCGCACATTCACATGCAGTGCTACTGGGAGTTAAAACAGGTGCTGTAAATGCAGTAATAAGAAACTGGACCTGAATGAGGTAGCACTTAATTGTTACTGACAGCTGTTTAGAAAGATAACTAATTAACTATATTGTATGTGAGATTTAAGTAACATTTTGTGTAGTTCTGCAGTTATTAAAAGTTACTGCTACCACCACCTTTAAATAAACAATTTTGTGTGTGTGTGTGTGTGCACGTTGGCATGCATATGAATATGCTCAATGAGTGCTTCCTGATCAACAAATTAAATAAATACCTGCCAGATGCTCCCTCTTATTCAGTGTAATGCTGTTGGGAGATGCAAAAAGAAGCTGCAAACGTGTTAATAAAAACAGACCTGAATCTAGCTAGAACTCCTCCTTTGCTGATAACTATTCAACGCGACAACTAACCACATCACATAATGGGTTGAATGCAATGTTTTGTGCCTTTATGTAGCTATGAAATGCTGCTTCACACCCACTGTTAAATAAAAATTATGTGTATGCATGAATATGTGACTCAAACAAATAACAGTCTTTTCAGTCATATTATTTTGTTTCTCTTTTTTTCAAAAATATTCTTCAGATGCTTTCATCTTCTATTCATTTTCTTTAACTTGTTTTTTTTGGGGAGGCATTTTACAAGGAGACTAAAGCACCTCATTGTTGTTTACTCTTTGATAACACAATGCCACAAAGGCATTAGCTGCATGCATCATGCCGCATTATACAACAGGGCATGCTCTTGTCAGACAACAAATCATTCCTCATTGTGCCTTATTCTTTGCATATTGTGACACAACTTGTAAATAAAGTGCACCTCAGTTAAATTACTTCCTTTTTGGGATGATTACAAGCTCCTTTTCACTGCTTAAAATTAGATACTCTTCCGTTTTCTTTCAGTAACAGACAAGTGCGCATACATGCACATATACCGGCAGGCACACAATCATGCACATTTGGATATAAGAAAGCAAGCACAAACATACACAATCAATACTGACAAGAGGTCACAAATTTAATTTAATTTATTTATTTAACATTTGCTGACCGGGAAAGTTCGACTAGGACACAGCCTATTTTCAGCTGAGGCCCGGAGAGAAATGCTCCAGACGCATGTCTTTAGAATGTGGGAGGAAACTGGAGTACCTGGAGGAAACCCACGTGAAGGCAAGGTGGAAATGCAGACTCTGCACAGAAGGCACCCCAGCTGAGAATCGAACTGGAGAACCTCCTGCTATGAGGCAACAATGTTAACCGCTGTACCACTGCACCAAATTAATAAATAAAACAAATCTGTGATACATCTACTTACCTCAAAAAAACAGATATAGAGAAAATGGAAAACTCTAGCAACAGACAACTAAAGCAGATGAACTGCGATTTCAGAACTAAAAATCACTAGCTATATGACTTTAATTTAAAAGCACACCACAACACTTTTTAACAAAGACTCCGTAACAGGAATACACATCAACTACCTATGCAGGGGATACTGGAAAAACAGCCAAATAAATCCATTTTCTATGTAAAGTCATTAATGACCAAATTCTCCTGTAATGCATGTGAAAAATATATCTGGAAAGAAGTCAACATGACCATTCCAAGTACTTTGGTTTAAAGCTTTAATGAGTACATAAAATTAATTTATCTTCAGGATATGGATAATCTACAGCCAAATGAACATTAAGGTTTGTACATGGGCAGCAAACATCAAGTGCCTTCACAGTACTCAAGAGAAATCCTTTAACATCTTCTTACATGTAGCATTTATCTATATCTACACACACACACACACACACATATATATATATATGTGCGTGTGTGTGTGTACATATAGATATATATATATATATATATATATATTATATATACACACACATATATAGATTAGATGTATATATACATACACACACACATACATACATACAAATACAATAACATACATACAGATACAAGAGCCAACCATACACTAATGTATTGTATTTTTCTGTGGATTTTCAGGCATTCAAAGTTATCTTACATTATAGTAAAATTAATTCTGTCCAAATCTATATTCGTGGATATCAGAAGTCAGTTTATGTATTAACATCAAGAGCTACTGTATATATGTTGTCTGCTTATAATCCAGACAGAAGTATCAAATTAAACCCAAATCAGTTGTTTTTATAAACAATATAGCTGCTCTCTACAGCGATTTCTACATGCCTAGAATATGTTTATTCAGTTAACAAAATTAAACAATGACTTTTGAGAGTATTTTTCTGCAATTTTACTTCAAATGGTCATTACACTGTGTTGCACAACTTACTGAGCCTTTGAATGGGCATAACATAGGGTCACAGCCTGAAAAGTTAAAACAAATGCTGCCAGAATAATTCTTCCAAGCAAGTATTCAGTACAAGTCTGCTCCTCAGCTGTTCAGCTGATTCTACTACTTTGCGGTTTTGTATACAGTTAGACATGGAACATTTAATTATGATTTACAGTAAAAATGGATTATGGTTCACCAGCATCTCCTTTTTAGATACTGATTTATAGGTTCATACGTTGGTACTAGGCTATTGGCCCTAGGGCTTATACAAGCCTAGCCAAAAAATTCTCCGGATATTTCTTCCCACAATATTTACTTCCCTGGACCCCTGTCTAGAAGGGCGACTGACGTGATCTCTGGGGTGAATTTCCTATCTCCCATCCAATCGTCAACGTTCCTTTTGAAAAGGGCCAAAGAGGCGCTCTGCATGACTTGTATGGGCAGAGTATGAAGAGTCTCTGGGTCAGGAACCTATCCCTCCAGCATGTTTTGTTTATTGTGATGACAAGGTTTAGATCCCTGGAGTGTGTGGCTCTGAGAGATTGGAATTTTTTTAAGTGGAGCATGTCCAATAGCTCATGGTTTGACATGGCCTTGTATGTTAAGCAGAGATCGCCTCTGAGTAGACGATATGCCACAGAGTATTTTTTTTTAGATGGTCAGCATAGGGCATCTGCTTTAGGCCTGTGATTCTTTTACTGACGTATTTCTTTGGCCTTTCCAGCTGTAGCAGATGTCTTGTGAGGTAGATACCAAATGGGGCGTTGTACTCTATAATTGGTCTAATGAGGGATGAGTACAGTGGGACAATGACCTCCTTTTTTCTGGATGAAAAGCCCTTAGTGATGAGGTGTGCCACATAGAAGGATTTCCTGACTGTTGTGGCAATGTAGTTATCGAAGGTGAGACCACTGTCCACCTGTGTCCTTAAGTCTCTCATCACACTTTCGGTGTTTAGTGTACTGCCCCCTATGTGGTAATTCATGGGTACATGGTTTTTCCCAAAGGGGATAACTATACATTTCTTGGCATTAAGTTTGAGCCCATGGCTCTGGCACCAAGCATCTGTTTCTGTAAGGCCCTTTTGTGGAATATCCACATCATTTGGGAATTCAATAACGGCTCCCAGTTTGCAGTCATCTGCGAACTTTGTTAGCTAGAGTCCCTTAGTGTTGGCTTGTACTTCAGAGAAGTAATGCCAAACAAGAGTGGTCCCAGAACTGAAACCTGAGGTACTCCACTTGTCACTTGCCTGGAGCTGGATTTAGAGTCAGCTACTTTTACAGTCTGGGTTCTGTCATTAAGCCAGTTCGCAACCCATAGTGTGATGTAGGGATTTATGCCCAGCTTAGTAAGTTTATATATGATTCCAGAGTGGGGGATGGTGTCAAAGGCCTTGGCGAGGTCCAGATAGGCTGTGTGGACTGCCTTACCCTCGCCCACAGCTCTAGTGACTGATTCGAAAAAGCCAATCAGGTTCAGGAGACCAGATCGGCCCTTCACGAACCTAAACTGGGTGGGGTACAGTGTTTGAAGGTTGCCAATGTCTTTGTTTAGAAGTTCCCTGCCCTTGCAGATCAGGCTCGTCAGACTGATGGGAGGGTAGTTCCCGGGATCCAAGGTGGATCCGCCCTTGTGAAGTGGGATAACTGCAGTTGTGCGCCACTCAGTGGGCACAAAGCCTGAGGTAAGGCTATGATTAAACACACCACTTAGGTGAGGTGCCAGTTTATTTTGTAGTTCATGTAGTACACAACCTGGGATGTCATCTGGTCCCATGGATGCTGTATTCTTAGCTTTGGAGAGTGCGGTTTCTACCTGTTTGGCCATGATTACTGGAATTTGGCAATCATTTGGTATTGAGATGGGCCCTTTAGGGGGTGAGGGGGGGTTAAGTTGGCACTAAATCGATCTGCCAGGATACTGGCAATATCCTTGGGATCAGTATATTTAATGCCATTCTGTTGTAGCTCAGAGCAAATCTGAGCATTGCCATTCAGATTCTTGATATAACTTTAGAATGCCTTGTAGTTGTCTTTGGAATCTTTGGCAATTTTATTTTCGTAACTAGCTTTGGAGGATTTTATGAGGGATCGCCACTTCTTACTGAGGCTGGTAAGGGAGTTTTTTGCATCCTGGGATTTTCCACTTTTCTGCAACAGTTTCTTCATTCTGTTGTATAGTTTGTTTATGGCAGGGGACCACCATATTTGCTTCCTTTTTTTGGAGGACAACATCTTGGTTCTATTTGGGATGGCATGATTCATGCACGAGTGGATGTGCTCATACAGTGCCTTAGTGTAGGATTCAGCAGTCGAACTTTTCAGCTCCCGTCTGCATGGGTGCCATGAAGTTTGTTACTTCTGACTTAAATAGCATGAAGTTGGCTTTGGAGAATTTTTTTACGAGGTTTCCTTACTGGGGGGTGGGAGTAGGATGTGGATGCCAAGGGTGATTTGCTTATGGTCAGACCTGACCAATGAGGGGGTGACCACTGGTGTGGAGCATCTATCTCCCATGTTGGTAATGACCAGGTCTAGGATACTGAAGCTCCTGGTGGGACAATGGATTAGTTGATCCATTGTCCCACCAGGACAATGGATTAGTTGATCCAGGGGGTTAGAATTTATGAATTCCAAGAACTGTTGGGAAAAGGTGTTGGTGCCCAAGTAGTTTTCCCAGTTAATGGCAGGGTAGTTGAAATCACCCAGTATTTAGGTGTTTGGTTGTATCTTAATATTTTCCAGTATGCTTAGAAAGGTGTAGTGAGAATCTTGGGGCATGGTGGGTGACCTGTAGAAAGCTACAATTTGGATTGCAGTCTTACCTAGTGTTAGTTGCACCTGGAGAATTTCAGATGCATTGTGTTGGGCAACTAGCCTGGAGGTGTGAATATTCTTGGTGAATATGGACACTCCTCCACCTTTAGTGTTTCTGTCTTGGTTTGGTGGCCAAAAAGTGTGGTAAGAGTTGTATAGCCTGGTATTGCAGGGGTGCTCTCTGGAGTCTTGAACCAGGTCTCAGTTACTGCACAGATATCGATGTTCTCCATTTTTAGGAGTGCCTTGAGAGAGTGCATTTTGAGGTTTAGACTTCTAGCATTGAGTAGCATTACCTTCAGATTTTGCATGCTTGTATCTGTTCCTATGGTGGTTTTGTCCTTTGAACCCTGCCTAAAAAAGGCACTACAGGGGTGGCAAGAGCTTTAGCCAGTAACCTGAATCCCAGGGGTGAGAGGTGCACAGCATCTCAAGCAAAGCATTGTGGTTTGTCGATCATGTCATCCCAGGCAGACAGATACTGGATCCCCTATGAATGACACCAGAAGCTTAGCCAATTGTTGAAGTCAATCATTTTGTCCTTATACTGTGGTATCATTCTGGGAGAAGGGAGGATGCTACTCAAGGCTAGGGTCATACCTGCCTGGGCCACATGATCCGAGAGCTCTTCCATGTCTATTTTCATGTAGTCTAGGGAGGTACGTATAAAGTCATTCACTCCAACATGGACAATGACAGTCATATTTGTACTTGCTGTGGAGTGACTTGAGTGCATGTGTTATGTGGCAGTTCCTGGCACCTGACAGGCAGATAACTCTAATTTTCTCCTTGTTCAGCCTGGTGAGTGGGACATCAGTGTGCCTGACTATAGAGTCATCTATGACTAAAGTGTTGGGTACGTTGTCTTGCCTTAGGGGCTGATGTTGGGTGGCACACTGCTGTTGTGAGCTATGTGTCACTTTGGTTGTGACTGGTGTTTGTTTGTGTTTCAGCTTCAGAGGTCCTTGTTGCTTGGGCAGGTTAATGTTAAGGGTTTCTGCATATGTGAGTTTAGTGTTGTTATGTGTGGGTGTTTATGGTGTGGGTTGTGAAGCGCTATGTGTTGCCTGAGGTGTAGTGCAGGTGTTAACCTTCTCATCTTGACTGTCTAGCACAATCTTGGCTGGAGAGAGATTTGCTTCCAGATTGACTATGTAAGTGCATCTGTCACAGGTTGTAGTGTTGGGTGGTAGGAGGAGAGGGTTGTCTGTGTACTTGAGGCAGTTGCTGCATTGCCCCACTATGCCCAGATTCAATAGGTGGACCGGAGAAATCAGCGGAAGCTGACCCTTGGACATGCCTGTTTAGATGCTTTTTTTGTAAAGTACAAGAGCGGTTTTCCCTTACCTTTGCAAGGTACTTTGCAATTATAGGCTGTTTAGTGCCTACGATTAATTTCTCCTTATTAACAAGGAGAGTTGAGTGCTTGTATCAGTTTAAGGCTTCCAAGTGTTTTCCAGCAGGTTCTAGAGCACGTGCTAGTCACAGGGGTTCAGATTTTAGTGCTACTACTGAGAAACCAGCTAGTTCTAAGGGAAAATTTGATGACTTTATGAAGAATATTATGGAAATTTAAATAAGAGAAAAGCTGGCTCAGTGAACTTTTCTAAGCAGCAAGTAAACTTCCTCAATGGCACTGGATGGAAAAAAAAATGAAACAAAAGACCTTTCTGTCTTCTTTACAAATATAAGGCACAGACTTTTGAGTTATGAAAATGTTTTCAGGGTGGTTTCTGCTTTTATCTATTACATGCTAGATCCATTTGCTGCCTCACAAGAACGAAACTACAAACTCCTCCCACAGTCATGCCCTGCTTTATTTTTTTTTACCAGTGCTGCTTTCCTAAACAGACATTCCAGAAGACACCATCCATGGACTACACAGATCAGTGAATCAATCACACAACACAGGCAACTCTTTCAATCAAAAAAAGATAAAAGTGAAAGAATTAAGAATCATCCAACTTTTAAAACTACAAGAGGAGCCGTTATTCAAAAAGAATGGCAGCAAATAGAAGTGTTAGGAAAACAGGAGAAAAAGTCCCATGTTTTACATCTCCAGAACATTCAGGCATAAATTCATTTGGTTCATTCAGTTTGCTAAACAGGAAATGGCCCTCCCCTTTGTTCCAACATTCAGTATCAGAGCTGTGTTTATGAGCATCAAGTCCACAGGGTAGAAGGGTGACTTCTGGCAGGGTGAGTCTAGCAGTATCACAATTACTACTCCCGATTGCCAGTTTCACCTACAGGGAAAACAAAGTTTACAATCAAACAGCATGGACTTCACACAAAGCAGGTCACAGCATCAGCAGCAACACAATAACGTAAACAAGAAATGTGAATGTCTACTTCACATTTGTTCCATCTTAAATTAAATACAGTGAAGCTAAATTACATTTCTTAGTAACAGAAAAATATGTTCTGAAATATATTTTTATGGACAAATTCTCAGGTTTCTCTGTTACGTTTATGACCTACTAGCCTTCAAGCAGCCGGATTACCTTAACTTCATGTTGATATTTTCTACTTTGCCTTCACTGCTTCATGGCTCAAGCTTTATAGTAAATTGTAGAACTGCAAGGACAAACACAACATGTTCATTTTATTCTTCATTTTATGTAACCATCACAAGAGAATGTGATTTCTATGAACTGCACACTTTTTTTTTTACTTTACAGTGACAACCTTTTGTTGTCTAGGGTAAGAATGCTTAGTAATACATATAAATTAGGTGAGGATGTGCCTCAAAGTATTAGATGAATACACTTAAGTACGAACATGTGATGTAAACACCTGTATGAGTTTTAAGGCTCAGATCAAACTAGGCTGTCTTAAAATTACATCTGTATACCAAGAATAAAATCTTGCAAACATTTTTTCATACTTGTATATCTAATTTGCTACTGAAGACTTTTTTTTGCTGACACTTACTGATTTACTTGTAATACAACTGTGATATAAATATTCAGTAATGACTAGCCAAACCTAGAAATGCTCATTACATAGACTTGACAAAATGTTCTGGAAGAATACACACACTAAACCTTCCAGTGAATGTATTGTGTTCTCTTTTCCCAGCACTGTATCCTAAACACTTCTGTAGAGTTGGTAAGGCCTTCTCCTTTAAAGTTTGCAATACTACATTACATGGTATAGATTGCGTTTCAGGGAAACTGTAAATAGTAGTATCAGTGTAGGCAAATGAATAAAACCTGAAGTAAAAGAGACATCTGTTAAATGCTGGACAGCTACATGAGTGCTACTTAAACTAGGTCACGTGGAAATGCTTTTTTCCTTTGTTGGGTTAGCTTCTGAATGAAATATGACAGAGTGCTTTAATAATATCCAGAGAAGACAAAATACAACTTCCGGTCGACAGCAATCACTCTTGCTTTTACAATACAATTACAGTTTGAAATGCCAGTTCTAACATTTGTTTTCGATCTGTAGTGTACAGACATAATTAAGGTAATGAATATATCCTGAAAAAAGTGTATTCTTGCATCTTTTGTTTATCAACAGTAATGTAGAGCATTACATACTATAGGCTGGTTTTATAAAGACTGCTTCATATATTATTTCGTTTTTGGGATTATTTGCCTTTTCACACTTTAAATATTACATACATATTAAATGGCTAAGTAAACTGTTCCTTAGTAGACCATTATGAGCTACAAACTTGAGCAAGAGCAAGGATAATAAAGTACATCAACACATGTCTGCAGACATATACAGAATTTACAGCAGGCACTTTAGTAATGTTTTTGGGAGTGGCTTATAGATTTGGAGAACATGCTCCATGCCTTACTACCCACAGAGGAGCCTGACAACTTGGATCACATGTTGGAACTTAAAGGTGCCTATGCATTTGGTTCTTCCTTGAGGACACTAATTTATGGACTCAGTTTAAGAGAAGTAGTTTATTCCACAGTCATAAAGGTCTTTGAGATATGATGTCCCATTTCATGATATAAACAATATTATTCTTAATGAGTTTAATTGTCCTATGTTCAGATTATTAGTGTGGCATTCTAAGCAGTGGTTTCAATCAGTAAGGGATCCTTTAAAGCTCTGCATATCAGGCACAGATCTGCTTAGGAAAGCAATAAGATACACAGTTCTCTGTAAGACCAGCCTTGAAACACTTCATTTCTCTTTGTAATGAAACTGCAACTTCTCCAACTGCAACATAAGATGTGTGTATAGATTACAGAATAGAATACAGTATTCTATAACTGGTCTGAGAACAGCTGTATAAAGGTAGGCAATTACTTCTCTGGCATGGCTCTTAACCTCACAGAGGATCAAGTGGGTAACTATATGTTCTGAAGATGGCAACAGCTATGTGGGTATAAAATAAAAGAAAAATTCAAAACAATGCACAAAACAGCAGCCATGGTCCAGTATCATGGCCCGACTAAGATAAATCTAAATGAAACGTCAGCACTGTAGTGTGTGTATAAATCCAAAATTTATTGCAGGTGCACAGGGGGGAAAAAAGAGAAAAAAAGGTCATTGTGTACAAGGAGTCCAAGTGCAAAAGCTGGAGGAGGGGGCCAAAGAAAACATAAAAGGACATGAGAGGAAATGGCAAATGCAGAATAAACAACTGATGGTCAGGACTGATATCAAGGCTTTAAAAATATGTGCCAAAACATTGAGCCTTCCCATACTGCCCCCAGGTCTACTCATTACATAGCAATAGTGATTTGTATTCAGAGTCACTACATAGAAAGACATTTAGAGGGGCTGTAAAAGTGAGTAGCATTCGCCTACCTCCATCCCCAGATGGAGGAACAAATCACTGTCCTTACCACTGAGGCTCACAGTATTTCCCCGTGTAGGTGCACTTTTCCACACACCCACAATAAAGGTTACAACTAATACTGCTGGCTTGGTAAGTTAATGTCTGTCTCCATTCCCTCCTATGAGGAATCTAATATGGTATCTGGTTTTCTCTGTCCCCTCTTTCCCCTGAGGATGGGCACACTCATCTTCCATTGTCTGCATTGTCAAATGCACCATCTGCTAATTGAACATGTGTCTTTGGGGCTGTGGTCAGCACTTTCTCTCACTACATCACCAGTGCAGGCATATGTATGACAAAAGCCTTAACTTCTGAGTAACAGTGCAGCTCAATACGACTCTCACTTTTCATGCACATGTGATTTCTTAGTTTTCACTAGTCTCAGGAACCTAAGCAGAAAACTGTTCAACTCAGCTTCTGCACTTTTCTCTCCTTTGTTAGAAAAATATCAACTTCTGTTTCCTCAGATTATACCTTATTTGCAAGAATGGCAGTTATTCTTGTCCTGTGCTTTATTAATTCGCTGGGCTGGTTCTTGCATAGTAACATGCAACATTAGTTTCCCCTTCATACCAGTACTTCAAGTAGGTAAGTAGGATAAAACCTGTGTTTCATTTCCTCATTTTCATTTTTTGGCTCATTTTTTAATTTATTTTTCACATCCATTCATAACTGCATGCTGTGCAATCCTCAAGCATGGTGCACACATTTTTACTTTAAACCAATGGTTCACTGCTCCTCATTGTTATTCCAGTCATTTTCACTCCTCCTCCATCCCCCTTCTGTCTGGTAGTAGCTCATCACCTCCTTTCCATTCTTGCCTTGTTTTTTCTCATGCCCAATTCATTTTCTTCTGCTTTCTACTTCTTAGAATGTCTACAAATCTCTTGTCCAGCTCCCCTTTTTGGCATTTGCACCTTGTTTTCCAGTTTCTATTATACTCTTCACTTCTGCTGTCACTGTTCCTATTCCCTGCATTTCTTTTTCCTTCCACCCCCCCCCACTTCATTACCTACACCCCACATGTAGAATTCATGTGTTTCTTCACAAGAAACATCATTATTAAATGATCACGTATGACAGGCAATCATACATTTATATAAATGAAAACAAACCATACTGACATAATTACAGTCGCAAACATTATACATCACTTATAATCTATCCAGTCATTGTCAGTCAAAGAGTACATAGCTCATTCAAATCCTGTCTTCTTTTAAACCTCGGTCTTTGTCTGCATGTATTTTTCCCACAATTCCCATTTTTTTCCTGTGTAATTTGTTCCTACCCTTTTCTAAAGATACCAGTTCCAGTTGTTTTATCTGTTACTATATTCACTACCTCTAGTAAAGCTGGTTTAGACTTTGATTTCCATTTTCTAGTAATTTCTTTTTTGGGAGCCAGACACAGCAAGGCCTTAATGTCCAGGCAATTCTGATCGATTCTATATCACAGCTCAAAAAATCATTTCCTCAGTTACACCAATTTACTCACCCAGTACCTTTGACAGAGCAGTCTGCAAGGAGTCTGCCAACTCATTATACTCTCAGAAAACATGTTCCCAGTTACATCTTTCTTTCCCATCACACTTCCAACATGTGCTGTCTAATTGGGGTAAAAAAAAAAAAAAAAAAAACACCTATGCAAACACTTCCAAGCAAAGATCCTAAATCTTCCAGAGTTTGTTGCATATTTGGGAGACACACATATATCCCACTCATTGCTTCTTTGTGAATTGCTTATCTAATCACTGTTCGCAATCCTTTCGAACCTCCTTTGATTGATTCTCATAGTTATCATGCAATATTTTGTATGCTCTACTAATTACTCATTTTTTATCAGAAGTTTATGTTTTACATTCTACAAAACACTCTACCAGTGCTGGTCTTTCACTTAGGATCCCTCTACTTCTTTCTCTTTGCCTATACTTTGACATCAGTCCTTGAAAGGGAAGGCAATCTCTATCCTACAGTATGAATAAATTCTTGTCCTATTCCCATTTTACCTTTCCTCTCTAATTATTTTCTCCCAATACCTTGGTTCTTTTACCAGTTTCCTCCAATAAATTTCAGCCCCCTCTTGCATACTGTCTGTATTCCTAATTGCAGTCATCTCTATCAGCAGAATTTCCTTTCTCTATTCCCATGTTGGCATAGTTCTTAGAATATTTTCTGCTACTTTAATATAATATTCTGGATGGTTATTGTTATTTTCCTTAAGGATATGCATCCAAAATAACAATCTCTCCTTGTTTGTTGAGCTTTCCCTGTTTCATCATAATCTCTTTCCGCTTTAAATTGCATGTTTCTGCTGGTACTATGTAAAGGAGCCTTAACTGTGTAGCTGTGAGACATCGGCACCAAATGAGCAGATTTTATTCAAGAGGTTTGAGGAGACTGGTCAGCCTTGGACAATGCTTCCTCAAAATAAGTCTTAAGATGCCCCTTAAGGGTCACTTTATTTCTACGTTTGACCAGGGCACTATTACTGAAGCCCTGGCAGATAGATCACTCTAGATCAAGATGAGAAACACCCAAACAGTATACACATTTGTCATGATCATCACAGTTCAGCATTTTCCTGCTTCACTCTTGGCACTGTTTAAAACCAGTGGTTGATTTTGACTTATTTATTTATTTTTTTTTAGGTTAGTACTAAGCTAACTGCCCTTGCGAGCCATTTTAAGCCTAGCCAATTATCCCATGTGAGACTTGAACCCTGCACCTTGTGTTTGTAAGGCAAACACCTTAACCATTAGGCCACCCTCCCAACCCAATGTGGATGTGCCACAATAGCAAAAAAAGGCAGAAGATCAAGAGGGAAAAACTTGGGAGACTCACAGACAGAGAAGAATTCTACCAATGATGGTAGAAAAGATTAACAAAGGGTAAGGAAAAGAGAAGAGAGGGGAAACTACCAACTATGGTAGGCAAGAAATACCAAATAGTACAGATTAAGGCAATGAACACTCATACGAAAGAGAAAAGGGTAGACAAGGTTCAGAAAATATTATATAACTTAAAGAAGACAAAAAGTTAGAAAAAATGTAATATAATTTTTAAAATATACTTAGCTGCGAGAGAGAGTCAGCTGATGCATCTTTCTATAAGAGCAGCAAATGAGATCTGGGGTAATGTAGAGAGGGGCATTATGGGTAGACTATTAGCTTGAGAGTTCGCTGGTGCGAGCATATAACACAGCTGGATCGGTTCTGAGGATCGGAACCGTAAACCATCAGTCAAGAATAGATGAAGACCGACAAAAACTGCATGCAATAGCAGGTTGTCTCTGTGTGCTCTGTCATTTTTGAAACAGCTCTTCTCGAGCAGTCTCATACTCAGCCAACCTTTTCTTCATTTTGACCTCTGATTTTTTTGCAATTTTATCAGTTCATCTGAATGGCTGTTTAAAGCACCTTCCATTATTTCAAGTGTTTATTTCCGTTGATACATTAATTTAATGTGTCATTTACTTTAATCAGCTCTGACCACATTTGACTTATTTTTCCTCTAAATTACTGGAAGCCATCTCTTCGACCAAAGCAGAAGCTTGAACTACTTTTTGATGAACAGCTGAAGGATTCTTCCCAGGTAGTGTTTTCTCTTGAACTGTTCTGGTTGATTTTCTTTCTGGCTCTCTTGGTTTCGGGATTCACACAGTGTACTTATTAGCCAGTAACTGAATTTTACTCAAGCTGGCTGTTGTTTCTCTGTTTCTATTTTCACACTGGGACAGCTGAATTTAAACTGTTGATCAGTGTACGGGCATTTGGAAGTCTCAACACAGAAGCGTTTGACAGCAAATACATTTCTTCATGTCTGCAGGCACATTTCTTCATTTCTGGTAGATCTGTTCCCAGTTCTGACATCAGGTCTTATCAGGAGCCTTAAAAAATTACACAGATGTGGTCTTAATTCCATGCAGTTTACAGTGCAAAGTACACTATCTGGTAAATATGCTCTACTCAAAAACATTTAGTGCAGTTATTTGGCTCATCTGAATCACTCGCATATCATACTTTTATACATTAAGTGCAGTCTTCTGCTCTCTTGGAGGTACCTTTTACAAGGATTTTTTGAATATGATTTGCAAGTGCATTGTGGTTAGTTTTCACCTGATTGTTTACCACATATATTCCGAGAATTTCTCACAACCCTATAGTATTTCTATGAGTACATTTCTTTTGTGCATAATGGTCTTGACCCAGGGATGACCTGTCCATTCTATTACAGGATCACAGCTCTTGTTATCATTTTGACTGGCATCTTCTTGAAACACAACCGGCTCATTTGCATGTTAGTATTTTAAAAGTGCAACATCAGTGATTTTTTTTTTTAGTATTTCAAACTTCTTATCCTAAACAAAGCTTCATTCCCAGGCTACATATTGTGAAAACAGATTTCTTAAAGGCATTATCTCAGACAGTGTATGTATAAGCTTTGCAAGACAATCAGTCATTCCTAAAAACCTCCACAATGCTTGCTATTTCTCTGGATTTGGAATCTGCTCAAATGCTTGGATTTTTTTTTTCTGCTTCAAATCTTCTTACCTTACAAAATGGCCAGTTTATTTCAGACTTACTACTTCTGAGTTTTACGTTTACTTTTAACTAGTTGAAATTATGCTGTCCCAATCGATTTAGCAGCTGTATTAGTTGATTGCCATGCTCTTCTTGTGTCTTACTTCATACTTCGACTACTAACAATGTTTACAGCAACCTTCAAGCCTTCAACCATGTCAGCAAGTTGTGTGCTCTGAATGGAGGCACAAGTTCACATCCAACTTTTGACTCTGTCTTATATCAGGAAGCTTAACACCAACACAAAATACATATTTTAACTTACATGAGGTTGATACTGCAAACTGCATTCTCTGATACTACTGTGTATAACACAACACGTTAATCACTGTAATGAGCTTATCAGCATTAAAAGGTATATCCTTGATATCTGACATCCTGATCCTTACTCGGCGTGTGTCGGCCTATGGAGTAGCACCCACCTTTTGGAGATTACAGTGACACTGAACATGCATTCATCTAAAGCCGAGCCAAAAATCTCACATAAAGCCACTTATCTCTCCAGGAAGTTTCCCAGTTACTCTTTTGCAAATGATGAAAAAGAGTATGCAGCCTGGCCTATTTGGTCATTCTAACTAAACAGCGATAAGCTTAACAGCTCAGAACCTTAATCCTTTGCATTAACTCCCCAAGAGATGACCCCATAGGACTCTGCAGGAGACAAGTGAAAACAGACAGTGCTTTTAGATGCCCTGGGCAATGTATAGAGCTCATACCTGAGATTTTGTAGTGAAGGATCTTTAGAAAAACTAAAGAAGCAAGCTGAAAGCCAGTAAGTAGATAATGTTAATGACAAGAATCAGATACATACACATTAAAAATGCAATGCCCAGAACATTAATCAGCTTTCAGACATGCTTTTTACACATATCTACATTTTTATTAACTAGAGAAATATGTGAATGGTCATATGATCTATGAATGAATAAATCAATTGCATTTTATGTTTAGGGTATGCTGCACTTCAAACTTCAAGTTTTCCAATGTGATGAAGGAAATGACATCTGAAAGCTTAATGTTATTTTAATAACATTAATTACTATTTTGTTTCTTCTAACTTTCTGGAGTTAACTAGTTTTATTTCTGATTCATTTGTGTGTACTTCGAGCCAGTTTTAATCATTAGCCAGTCACTGATCTTCAGGTGTGCTCTACATAGTTTCTTGCCTGGCCAGTACTTCACAATCAGGTTATATTGTCAGATTAAGCATCATCCTGTGTAACCATGAAGGTGCCTTGTACAAAGACTTTTTATGTTTTCATATATCTATCTTCACTTCTTTATACTCAAAGAATTCCCCACATCCATACACTAAACAACTTTGTCTATTTCAGCACCTTGTTTGTATATTTGTAAATGCTCTTGACCCAAAAGGCAACTGGTCTACCCCTCTGTGAAAAATGACAGCCCTATACCATTCTGAGTGTCATCCACTTGTAACACAGTTAGCTATTCATACCATAGTTCTTACATAAAATGCTGCCATTACTAGTTGGTTAAGCATTTTAAAACTCTTTCTGGTTACAGCTCTAACTCCAGGCTGCAGTTAGTTCCAACATTTAGGTAAAAACTTCAAGATACTGTACAACTCCTAGAAATCTCATGGTTGTATGCTTTCTGGTTTTGGCATTAGCAGCACTGTTGACTTTCTCTGAGTCTGGTTTCAGTCCCTCTGCTGGTAGACTATGACTCACACATTCATAGGTTCATAGATGTGTACTAGGCTAATGGCCCTGGAGCCTTTACAATCCTAGCCTATAGGATTATCCTGGCATCGTGCCACCCAACATTAGTTCCCAGTGCCTCTGTTGAGTAGAGCCACTGGAGTGATCCCGGGGTGAATTTTCTATTTCTCATCTACTCATCAAGATGTCACTTGAAAAGGGCCAGTGAGGTGCTCTGTTTGACATTTACAGGAAGTCTGTTCCATATCATGGGCAGTCTCTGGGTTATGAACCTGCCCCTCCAGTATGTTCTGTTGATTGTGGTAATGAGGTTGAGGTCTCTGGAGCGTGTGGTGCAGAGGGATTGGGATTTCTTTAGATGTAGCATTTCTAACAGAGCTGGGTCAGACATGGCTTTGTAAGTCAAGCAGAGATTGCCTTTAAGTAGGCGATATGAGACAGAGAATAGTTGGAGTTTTTTTGAGTCTGTCCATATAGGACAACTACTTAAGGCCTAGGATCATCTTTGTGATGTACTTTTGTGGCCTCTCCAGTTGTTGCAGGTGTCTAGTGAGGTAGATGCCAAATGGGGCATTGTACTCGATGACTGGCCTAATGAGGGAAGAGCAGAGGGAGACAATGACCTCTTTCTTCCGGGATGCAAAACCCTTAGTAATGAAATGTGCCACACAGGACTTTCTGACCACAGTGGCAATGTGGTGGTCAAGAGAGGTTGCTGTAAACTTGTGTTCCCAGTTCTTTTATAACGCCTTCTGTGTTCAGCGGGCTACCATCGCTGTGGTAATTCATGGGAACCGAGTTTTCCCCAAATAGGATGACGACACATTTTTGGCATTGAGCTTAAGGCCATGGTTCTGAAACCAGTCGGTCTCAGTGAGGCATTTTTGCAGGATGTCAACATCTCTTGGGAAGTTAATAATAGCTCCCAACTTGCAATTGTCTATGAAATTTGTCAGCCAGAGTCCGTTCTTGTTGGTCTGGACTTCAGAGAAGTAGATACCAAACAGAAGAGGACCCAGGACTGAACCCTGTGGGACTCCACTCGTGACTGGTTGGCAGTCTGACTTTCAGCTACTTTCACACTGTGGGTTCTGTCTGTGAGACAGTTTGCAATCCACCTAGTGATACAGGGGTTGATGCCTAACTTAGTGAGTTTTTTTATGATTTCTGAGTGGGGAACTGTATCACAGGCCTTGGCATCCAGGCATTCAGGCTTCCTGGCTTCCAATTCTTTATTCTGCATGTGTTCTTATTTAATTTAAAAATGTTACCTGAATCAAGTCAGTAACTCCATCAGTCTCTTACCAAAGCAGAACTCTCAGGAATCTATACTACTCTAATAGCATATTAAGTGTGCACAACCTGAAGTTTTCTTTGCCTACGTTTTATCTGCCAAACTCCTTGGTGTGTATCTAATCTTGAAAATAACTTGGATCCTTGTACACTTGACACCACTTCCTGAAAACAAGTTATGTACTTACCATAACGTTCCATGTTTGTAGTCCATCTAGCCTACATTCTTGATGGATGGGTTCGGAGCTGACTCGGCTGATACTAAAGCTCGAGAGCTTTTACTGGCTTGAGGCTAACCCCTATCCCATGGTGCCTCATGGCAATTCTCCAGATCTTGTTTGCAAGAAAGCAATAAGTACCTAATAGGTATGAAATATCAGAGTTGTATACATACAGACAAAACATTTGTAATATAAACCATGCCAGGTGGACAACAACTAAAAACCAGGTCAGACAGCACCAGTAAAGTCCACCAGATCCTCCAGAAACAGGAAGGGAGTTGGAGGGAGGGATGCAAGAATGTAGGCGAGATGGACTACAAACATGGAACGCTATGGTAAGTACATAACTTCTTTATGTTATGTAGTCCTATCTCACCGTAATTCTTGCTGGATAGGACAGCGTCCCTAGCACCTTTATCCCAGGTGGCTCAAGCAAAGACTCTTCAGCACAGTGGACCCAAAGGATGACCTGTCCTGGGAGGCCAAATCCAATTTGTAATGAGTGACAAAAGTATGTGGTCTTGCCCAAGTAGCTGCTGCGCAAACAGTATTAATTGGGAGCCTAGATCTAAAAGCACATGAAGTAGATACAGCTCTAGTAGAATGGCCTTTGACTTTGACGGGTAATTATTTGCCAGCAGATTGATAAGCAAAGGAAATGCAATTCAAAAGCCATCTTGAAAGAGTAACCCTGGAAACAGGCAAGCCCTTATTCTTCTCAGAAAAGGAAACAAATAATTGATCTGATTTTCTGAATTCTTTAGTCCTGTGTAAATAAAACCAGAGTATTCGGTGAACATCTAACTGGTATAGTCTATACTCAGATTTATTAGAGTGGTTCGGAAAAAACACTGGTAGCTCAATAGAAGTGTTCAGATTGCGCTCTGAGCATACCTTGGGAAGAAAGGAAGGGTTTGTCCTAAGTGAGACTCTATCCTTGTGAAAAATAATGTAAGAAGGTCGAATATTAAGAGCTTGCAGTTCTGAAACTCTCCTAGCAGATGTCATGGCTACTAAGAATAGTGTTTTCAATGACAATTTCAGGTCTGATCAAGAAGAGGGCTCAAAGGGTGCAGACATTAAAGATGAAAGGACTAAGTTTAAGTCCCAGGGTTCTAATGGTTGTTTGATTGGAGGCCTGAGAAGAAAAACCCCTTTTAAGAAGGTTTTGCACAAGGAGTGTGATATGATTGGATTTTCCATTAAGCCAAAATGGAAATTGGAAATAGCAGCTAACTGAACTCTGTAGCGGCTGTGGCTCCTTCATGAAAAATTGACGCTAGAAAGGATAGAATAGATTCTATAGGAGCCATATATGAATCTAAGCCTTGGCTTGTAGCCCAAATAGAAAACCTTTTCCATTTGCTGGAGTATAGTTTCTGAGTGGAAGGTTTATGGGATGAGATCAGAATGTGTTTGACAGAAGGAGATTGGGGAATACAACTGGCTATTCGAGGAACTGGAGCAGCCATGCTGTCAATTTGAGGGTGTGGACAGTGGGATGGCACTGCCCCGACTGATGAATCAGGAGGTCTGCAGATGGGTCCAGAATCCATGGTTCCTCCAAAAGGTAGGGCCACAGGAAAGGAAACCATACTTGTCGAGGCCAGTAAGGAGCAATGAGGATTAGGGAATTCCAAGTGTTTTGCTTTCTGTATTACCTTTGGGATGAGAGGAAAAGGTGGAAAGGCATAAAGAAGTCCCGGGGGCCAATCGTGAACTAGAGCATCCCTGGGTGACATCCTCAGATGGGGAATGAGGGCAAAGTAGTTGCTGCATTTGGCATTCAGGTGAGCAGCGAATAGGTCGCAGCAAGGCTGGCCCCATCTGTGAAAGATCTCTTTCGCAACTTCTGGATTCAGGGACCACTCATGAGGCATCAGAATTGCTCGGCTAAGTTTGTCCACTATTACATTGGATTTCCCCGGGATGTGCATTGCTACCAGAAAACGTTGAGTGTCCATCGCCCATTTCCAAACTCTTAAGGCCTCTCAGCAAAGCGGGTAAGATTTGGTTCCCCCTTGCTCGTTTATCTACCACACAACAGACATGTTGTCTGACTGGATCACAATTGTCCTGGTGGGAAGGGAGCTGTGAACTACTTGCAACGCATACAGCACCACTCTCATCTCCAGATCATTGATGTGCAAGTGGTTCTCGTGATTCTGCCAAGTACCTTGGACTGTCATTCCCAGATAATCCTCCCCCCCACCCTATCTGGGAAGTGTCTGTGGTCAAAACTGCTTTCTCTTGGGGAGGAACAAGTGGACGACCTAGGAGAAGTTGTTCTGTGTGCAGCCACCATGTCAGATCCTTCTTGCAGGTGTTTGTTATAAAAATCTGATGAGACAATGGAAGGTCTTGCATCGACCATTGGGCAAATAATAGCCATTGACGTGTCCTCATGTGTAGATGGGCTAGAGGAACTAATAGGATGGATGAAGGCATAGTCCCTAGGACTTGAAGGACTACCCTGGCCTGCACTTTTTTCTTGTTTAGCAAGGATCTGACTTGACTGCGTAGAGACTCTACTCTTTCTAGTGTTAATCTTGTTGACATAGTGGTTGTGTTCATTTCTGAGCCTAAGAATACAATGTGCTGCGAAGGGGATAAGGCTGACTTTTTTAGGTTGACTGTGATGCCTAGCCTGGCGCACAAGGATAGGGTCTTGTCCCTGGTTCTGATTACTTGATGCTTGGTGGTAGCAGTGGGGAGCCAGTCATCTAGGTATGGAAACACCTGGAATCCTTGATGTCTCAGGTGAGCCGTAACCACTGCCATGCATTTGGTTAACACTCTGGGGGGCTGTAGTGAGACCAAAGGGCAGTGTTCTGAACTGAAAATGACTGGCTCCCAGCCGGAAGCATGTCTCATGGAGCGCCTGCCCATTTTGATGTGGTAGTACGCATCCTGGAGATCTACTGAGCACATCCAATTGTCTTTCCCGATAAAGGGAAATATCGACTATAGAGTGATCATTTGGAACTTTGATTTCTTTACGGACTTGTTGAGCCTGTTGAGATCTAGAATTGATCTCCAGTCCCCTGTCTTTTTTGGAACTACAAAGAATTGAGAGTAAATTCCGGATCCTATTTGCTCTGCGGGGACTTCTTGGATGACTCTTTTTTGCAGCAACGAGATGACCTCTGATGTTGCACGGTCTAGTTGAATGGGTGGTACATCTGGTAGAGACCGGTTTGTTGGGGGGTTCGGAAACAAATGGGATCAGATAACCTCTGGATATTATGGTGTGTACCCAAAGATCTTGTGAAATGGTTAGCCAGGCGCTAGGGTACAGCAATAGACGACCCCCAACTGCCTCCAGAGATGGACAGTCGGGCAACTCCTAAGGGCAATGGAAGTGATGATCAGAGAAGGTTTCTCTGTCTCCCTGATGCTGCAGACGAGGGTGGCGCCTTCCATTATATCCTCCCCCTCTGCCTCTAGGGGAGGGTTGACCTTGTGCCTGAGGGAAATCTTTTGGGGATTTACGGAACCACATTTTTCCTCCTGTATTACCCTTGGGATAGGGTCTAGATGGGAGGGAAAAATGGACTCCGACGGCAGATAAGGTTTTCCCTTCCTGCTCGCACCTGGTCAAAGTCTCTTTTACCTGGGGTCCAAAAAGAGAAGAACCATCAAAGGGGAAGTTAGTGAAGGAAGACTTGAAGGATTCCATGAAATTACAAAGACACATCCAAGAATGTCTTCTGAGGGATATTCATGATGCGGTTGCCCTACTCGCTCCATCTGCTGCGTACAATATCAGCCTCATGGAGGAGTTAGCTATTGATGTAAGGGTGGAGAGCTGTGCAGAAACCTTATCCATGGAACCTGGAGCTACTGAACCCTGGAGGGTATCTCCTAACTCCTTCAGGATACCCCTGTGAAGACGAGTACAATGGCTAAGGTAATTTGGCGATCTTAATGTAAATGCTGCTGAGGAGAAGGTATGCTTCCCATACCCATCCATCGTCCTGGACTCCTTGTTAGGAGGATGGATATTAGAAAATGTTTCAGATAACTCCTTGGTGGCCGCTGCTACCACCATAGCATCAACGGGAACACCTTTGTTAAGGAAAGTCTTATCCTCAGGTGCTGTCATAAATTTATTTGGCCTCCTCGGGACAGGCTCCATTGAGTCTGGGGGAGGTCCAGGCTTTCCGCAATATGACCCCCAAGAGTTGGTCATAAGGCGGTGTCACCCAGGAGATGGAAGGTTGGGAACTAAGTGCCTCAAGATACACTGATTCACCCTCACTCAGTATGGTTAGAGGTCTTCCAATCACCCCTCTGTCTATGGATTTCTAGAATGTCAGAAAAGGAGACATCCTCAGAGAGGGATCTAGGGGACTCTTCTGATTCCTCTAAATCAGTGTCAGAAGTAACAGACTCAGGTGAGTCAACATGCTTCCTCTTACACAGTCTCTTCCGAGGGAGCGCTCCAGTGGGATAAATCTGGGGGGGTCTCGGAAGAGGGGGCATCTCCAATGGGGACTGCTTGGGCCTCTGGTTCCCTACGCTGTGGAGGTGGCAGGAGGGAAGATGTTGCTGCCTGCTGCTGGTGGGACACAGGTTCCAAAGATATGGCTTTAACAGAAGATAAAGCCTTCTCTATAGCTTCGAAAGTCTTTCCTCCCCGCTCAGAAGAAGACCTCCGCTCCGAGGAGATGGATGGTCGGCTCCTAGCAAGGGGGACCGGCTCCGATGGTGAAGTGGGAGCCGAGCTGAGTCGAGCCGAGGCGCCGAGAGGGAGGGAGGGTCGGTTCCGAAGAAAAGCCAGGGTGACTGCCCCCCTCGGAGTTGACTCGAGAGCATCGTCTCCCAGATCCCTCGGCTCCAGACTGAGCCACCGAGGATAGAGTAATCGGTTCCGAGGAAGCGGGTTGGATCCCCGGAACCGACGGGTCCAAGACTGAAGAACCTGAAGTAATAGGCTCAGAGAGCGAAGCATTCGGAGGAGGAACAGTGGCAGATAAGAGTGTCGGCTCCAAAGCCTTTGGGTCCGGAGTGGCCAATTTCCTTGCCAGAGCTGGATCTGAAAGCAACCTCTTCACCACCTGCTCGATATCCTCATCTGGTTGTGTCCTGGAGGATCTGGTGCAGACAGAAGGAGCTCTCCTCCTCTCCAAAATAGGAGATCTCAATGTGGGTGACACAACATCAATATCTGCTAAAATTTCCGGTACCGAAGGTTGCCTTGGCACCGAGGAGACAGACTTTTCTGATGTGGAAGAAGCTGAATCAGAGCCAGAACTCCTTGGCTCTGACACTTTTGTCTTTTTTGACGGCTCCAAAGCTGGGGCCGAAGATTTTTGCTTTGAAGATTTAGGAGCTGCCTGACTGAGTTCCAGCTGTTCCTGGAAGGAACTGGTCATGAGACCCCTATCAATAAGTTTACGTTTCCTCTCATTCAAGACCTTGGTGCTAAATGCATAGCGAATGGTACAGGGCTCTTGCAAATGAGCTTCACCTAAACAGTACTTGCAACTGGTGTGACTGTCTGTTAAGAGACATTTTTTGTGAGCATCTATTGCACTTTTTAAACCCCAAAGGGCGATGATCCTCATGCTCTCTATCCTTTTCTTTAGACATACTGACTAAAAACTACAGACTAGTTACACAGCAACAATAACAATAAAAACTAAGTACTAACTACTGTCAGGATAGTAAGACGAGAGGAATTATATACATTTTTTTTTTTAAGACACACACTCAGGGAGGACAGGCCCTCTAACTTAAACGGGCACTACGGCCGTCTAACTTAAACAGGCTGTACAATCCAAGGGGGAAGAATAGGGGTCAGAAACTCTCAATAACAGTCACACAAGAGATAAAGTATTAAAGACTGTAAAAGGGATAGCAAAAGTCAAGAAAAGGACTAAAATTTAGTAAATAAACTGTTACATAGCCAATGAGCCAGAAAGACACAACCTCGAAGCTTTGGTGACAAATGAGATCTGGGGAATTGCCTGAGGCACCATGGGATACAGGTTAACCTTGAGCCAGTAAAAGCTCTCGAGCTTTAGTATCGGTCGAGTTGGAGCCGAATATCAGCTCCAAACCCATCAAGCAAGAATTACGGTGAGATAGGGCTACATAACATCAATCTTTTTATCACTTTATTCACACCACGTGGAAGAATTCATAAGTAAATCTTGTCCTGCTTCATAGCAAGGACCACAGTATTTACTCAGTATTGGTTCTGTTCCTTGATGATGCCTAAAGTTTTCATTCATTTCATTTCATACCTATAGCTAACCACTCAGAGCTTTTTGTTATAACTGTGTGTCTGTTCTTGTATGCATTTACATTGTGCTTCTTCAGTAGGAATAATTTTCACCACACACAGCTTCTGATACCAAGCCAAATGACCCAAAATATAAGGAAAATTAACTTTTAACTTTGTTACTGCCAGCATCAGTGGAGTAAAGGGATAAATGACTATAGGTACAGAAATTCAAAACAGGGGAGAAACTGCACAGAGTGCTCCTGGGGATCGCCTTTCAACTCAAAGAAACCACAAAGTGGCAGTACTAATTTGTAAGTGTACAGGAACTTGTACTCACAAGGGGAAGGCATAGTAGGTCCCTGTCATTAGATGAATAGCTTGCACTCCTTCCCAAGGGGCACAGATAGGAATATACAAAACTCTTGCAGCTGATAGCATGCCATCGAGGGAACAAACAGTCCTCATGAATGCCTTTTAATGGCTTCCCTGGATAGTTCTCATGCTACATGGTACTGAGCTATAACCCCTCACATGGAGGGAAAATTTGCATCCTCCATGCAGATCTGAGAGATAGTCAGGACCACTGTAGCATTCTCTGTTGAGACCTCCAGCAGAATAGGATGAGGAGGCCAGCATAGGAGAAGTAGGCAGAGTTCCTCACAGAGATTCTTGGACAAAGCCTTTTTCCTCTCCTGCAGGTTTTAACTCACATATTGAGAAGCCTGATTACTTGTTCAGGCAAAGAATACACTATATTAACTCAACAGCTGAAGGAGGCAATAAGCCTTTGCAAACTGTCCTTTTAAGTGTAGTTAACACCCTGCCCTCCCACCCCCTACCTTCCTTCTTTTTCCTTCTACTCCATGTTCATTTTGAAAGCCTCTGCTGACTCCCCTTCTACCAACTGCAGCAGCAGTCCTCTCCAAGAGTCTGCAGAATTTGGAGTTCAAGTTGGCCAACATCTATCACACCTACATCCCTTGCCAATGAAGACTAGTATGCTACAGGGACCAGTTTTGGGTTACTGCATTTTTTATCTTTGTTTTTTTACATGCATCTTTATTATAATTACATGAATCACAAACAAATATATCGGTACCTGGTCATTACTTGTGAAATGGATAAAACAATACAGTCAGCTCTTAAGAGATGATACAAAAATAAGTACTTTATTAATACATTTGTGTGAACAAAAATAAAATGAAACAGAAGAAAATTAGCCTAAACAAATAAATGGAAACTATGTACAGATAAGGTTGAGTTCCTAATGAAGCCTTGACCACTGTTTAAAACTCTACTCTGCTCCTGGCTCTGTCCCAGTATTGCTACTGGAAATTCCAATTCTATTTATAACGTAATCATAGCCCTGACACCATGATAGCCTACTTCTTCCTCTAGCTATGACACTAGGTAATGAACAAAAATGCGGAAAGAGTCCAAAAGCACACCAAAGCCAAAGGTGAACGTATTTTATTAGTAACGTTTTCGCTTCTGTTTAACAGGAGCTTCATCAGACAAATACAAGCAGCGCCAAAGGCACATTTTAATAGCAACCAGGTATGCAGTATGATGTCATTTCCTTGGAAACCAAAGTTCTAACCACCACACCTGTTTAACAAGGCATCATCAATATTCAAAACAAAAGGGCATCCCAAATCACATAAAATTTTTTTTTTATATATATAAAACAAGTGGTAAGATTTTTACCCAAATAAAATACACAATCGTAAATGTAGACTGTTGAGGCTGTATATTCATGCAGTCGTTTAAGTATTATTTAAAATTAATTAAAATTTAATAATAACGGATCCAATCAGATACTCAAAAATAAGGATAGCACGGTTATAGTGTCTAAAGTTAATTTTGGTGACCAAAATGTATAGTTGCGACTAATTCAAAGCATACTTTCTAAAAAAGGCTCGTAAGAGAAGCAGTTAAAAAGTATATAAAACACATTTTTGTTCCATTTTACAAAAAGAGAAGGTGCAATAAGTGACCTTAACTTAATAAGGTGTATATTGTATAAAGTAGGCTTTTCAAGGTAAAGCAGCAAAAAGTTCAAGACCTAAGGTAACTTTTATACTTTAAGATGACAGAGATGTTGCAAGCTTCATTTAAACCTGGGGGAGAAAATGCATTTAATAAGAGTTGCCATTCTAGCTCTTTTATTTCCAATAAGAGGGGTAGGGCCTCAACAGTCTACATTTACGATTGTGTATTTTATTTGGGTAAAAATCTTACCACTTGTTTTATATATATATATATATATAAAAAAAAAAAAAAAAAAATTTTATGTGATTTGGGATGCCCTTTTGTTTTGAATATTGATGATGCCTTGTTAAACAGGTGTGGTGGTTACAACTTTGGTTTCCAAGGAAATGACATCATACTGCATACCTGGTTGCTATTAAAGTGTGCCTTTGGCGCTGCTTGTATTTGTCTGATGAAGCTCCTGTTAAACAGAAGCGAAAACGTTACTAATAAAATACGTTCACCTTTGGCTTTGGTGTGCTTTTGGACTCTTTCCGCATTTTTGTTCAGTGGTTTTTTGACTCTTTTTGGGCTTTACTAGTTTGTTTGTTGCGGAATGTCGAGTCCAAGCACTCCGATTCTTTTTGGGTCGGGAAACGTTACTTCTAACGATGTACTTATCACTGGAGACCCAAACAACTTTGAAACTTTGATGGCGTTATTAACACAACGCTTGGACTCTCTCAACTCTCGGTTGGACAGGATAGAGTCCAACGTAGTGTCAGCTGCACATATTACTACACCTAATCTACTTGGCAATAATAGTGTGAGGCTGGAAACCGGCTCGTTGGGCTCTTTACCACCAGGTCAACCCCAACGGAAGACGGAAACTACCACGAGGTCCCATTCTGTGGAAACCACTGGCGCGACCAGGTCAATTCCTTCACCAGGACAAGACGACCATATTCATCGGTGCCAAGCGGCCGGTATCCAATCTGGTGCTAACAACATTACGTTAAACAGTGGAAACACTAATGTCAACAACGGGAACAGTACCTCTGGGCTTATTGGTGTGCCTACCTTTGGGGAATGGGTTGAGAACATCGAAGCATTTGATTTCGGACCACCCGTTTCATCTGGCTCGCCGGCTACAGGACTTTACCCTACAGGTAACTCGGATGATTGTATTACAAGCAATTTAAAACTTTTAGATACCAAAATGTTAAAAATAAAAAAACTTCAGCTTGAAGTTTCTTATTTCAAGCAGTGTATGAAAGAAAAGGTTGTACCCAAAGGGCTGAGAAGCTCTTTTTCCCCTACTGGATTATTTCATGACCCTTCTTTTACCAGCGACCTTTCCAGCCTGTTCAACAAACAGGGGCTGGAACTGCTTGAATTAATGGTGAATCATTATTTGAAGCATATTGACTGTTTATTGACTGAAACCAGTGTTCTTAATGAAAAAATTAAACTTGATACTAATTTTCTCCGGTACAAGTATGATTATCACCGGATTTTTGAAAGCATTGACGCTTTGTTGGTCAAATTGAAAACAAAGAAAAACAAGAAATTAATGAGAGACAGGCAAGCCTACGCCAATGAGCTTGCCTATCCTAATTTGACCAAGAAAGCTAATGGACCTACCAACTTGTCTGAAACACACAACATAAGTAAAAACGACTGTGGTGGCACCTCTTCCACTACCATTTTAGAGGAACAGGAATTCGACCACGAGGATGGAGATGAGGGCACATCTTCCCATCAACCTAGGAGGAGTAATAGGATCAAGGCCAACCTTAACAATCATGGCCACCGCCCTAATTATAATAACCAAACAAAGCCTTTTTTAGGGCGCAAGAATTACCAGAGGAAAAACAACCAGAACAGACTGAAGTAGAAAGTAATTCTGGGGCTTTTTCAACTTCCTCTGGTAAACCTACCATTTTGACGAACAATAAAGGAGACTTTACTGTGTACAACTTTTCTAATGTGAATATAGAACAAGAACTTATTGAACTACTAGCTTTTGGTCTGTCTTTTGTTCCTGACCAGAAGGTTTGCTTATCAAAATTTTTAATTGAATTTAAATGCTTTGTACGTAACCTTAATCTTAAGGTGTTGTTCAATGGGGTTCCTAACACAGAAAAAGCTCCTTTTAAATTACTAAGTGCCTTTAATCCCCCCCTCCATCCCATCTTACATACCTTTGAGTATGTTTGTGAACTCGACTTTAGGCAATTGTTTGACAACATTAAATGGTTTAATAACCAAAGTAACATTTCACCCGATCAAAGATCAAGTCTGAAAAATCTACGCAATCTACCTATCAGGGTGATGAAACCTGACAAGGGTGGGGGTCTTGTCATCTTTGACAAAGATGACTATTTTGTTAGAATGTCTAGGGTACTGAACTCCCCTGCCTATGAAGGCTCATCTCTGAATGAAACATCAGGCCAATATAACAAAATTAAAGGGTACTTTAGGGATTTGTTTATTGAAGGGAGAATTAATATAGACACCTTCAATTTTATCAACATTTCTTTCCCCAGAGTCCCAGCTATGTTTGGGATCCCTAAAATTCACAAGAACTTATTGGATCCACCCATGCGGGCCCTTGTGGATGGGAGATGTTCCATCACCCACCCTTGTGCAAAAGTTGTTGATCACATTCTAGGCAAATATCTTACGTTACTTCCGCAAATTTGCAAAGATTCTTGGTCCTTTCTAAAAGCAATCAATGACATTCCGTTTAACCCATCCAACAACTTCTTAACTATTGACGTGGTGGATTTATACACCTCCATACCACATCAAGAAGCAATGGAATGGGTAGAGTTTATGTTAGTAGACTTACAAGCTCCGAAAGATGAAATTGAGGTGGTCACTCTTCTTTTGGATATTATTTTATCCTCAAATTTTTTCATCTTTAACAACTGCCACTACTTACAGAAAAGGGGAATCGCTATGGGTTCCCCATGTGGGGGTAGTGTGGCAAATCTTGTGGTTGCTTATTGGGAAAAGACTGTTCTTTTTGTGAACCCTCAATTTAAAAAAGTCACCAAATTTTACACTCGCTTTTTAGACGATGTGTTTGTCCTTATTCAGTGCAACTCCGATACTGTCACTAGCTTGGTTCAAAACATGAATGAGTCTTGCACCTTTTTAAAATTTACACACAAATTTTCCACCAGCGAGACTGACTACCTGGATGTTAAACTTGTTAAAGATCCCCACAACACCTGTATCCTTTCTAGCATTTTCAGGAAACACACTTACTGTAATGCTTTTTTGCATTTTTCCAGCAACCACCCTTGGAAACAAAAAAGATCAATTGTCAAGGGCCAACTAGTTAGAGCTACACATATGTGCAATACTTCAGCGGCCTTTGAAGATGAGTGTTCCACTCTTAGGAGCATGTTCTTGAACAGGGGATACCCTGGTGAGCTTTTAGACAACTTAATCAATGAAGTTTCTCTAAAAAGAGCTTCAGGGTTCTATCAGCCACTCCTTCAAGGTACAAAACAGAACACCCTGCAGGTGACTGATATGTTAGAAACATCCACTCACAGTTTTGAATTTGGAGTTACTTCATGTGAACTTAGTAGGTCCGTGCACTATAAACCTAATCAAACCGGTGATTTTAAATCCAGCTTCATCATTACACATAACAAACATGCTAATATTATGTGTTCGATTATTAAGAAGAACTGGCAGTTTATCTTAAACAACGCACATTTGCTTGAGGTTTTGGGGTCCTACCCCCTTTTTGTTTTTAAGAGGGGTAAAAACTTAAAAGATCTTCTGCAAACGAGTGACTCCTTAAGTACCCGATCCAGACAAACTGGGACATTCACTTGTGGAATCTGCAATTGGTGTAGATTATTAAAAGTAGGGAATTATTTTACCATAAAAGGGGAGAAATTTACCATCAAACATAGGATTTGCTGTGATACCAGGTCTGTAGTCTATACAGCATTCTGTAACTGTTGCCCTGCATTCTACATTGGTAAAACGGACCGGAGATTACGGGACCGAGTTTACCAACATAATTATGCCATAAAAAATAAAAATAATAAATAAAAAATTGGATAATGCTCTTTCCAAACACATTCTTGAAAACCCTGGGCACAGCTTTTGTTTCATGGGCATCGACCTGGTAAAACTTGGCATAAGAGGGGGTCCCCAACCCCTCTTATTGGAAATAAAAGAGCTAGAATGGCAACTCTTATTAAATGCATTTTCTCCCCCAGGTTTAAATGAAGCTTGCAACATCTCTGTCATCTTAAAGTATAAAAGTTACCTTAGGTCTTGAACTTTTTGCTGCTTTACCTTGAAAAGCCTACTTTATACAATATACACCTTATTAAGTTAAGGTCACTAATTGCACCTTCTCTTTTTGTAAAATGGAACAAAAATGTGTTTTATATACTTTTTAACTGCTTCTCTTACGAGCCTTTTTTAGAAAGTATGCTTTGAATTAGTCGCAACTATACATTTTGGTCACCAAAATTAACTTTAGACACTATAACCGTGCTATCCCTATTTTTGAGTATCTGATTGGATCCATTATTATTAAATTTTAATTAATTTTAAATAATACTTAAACGACTGCATGAATATACAGCCTCAACAGTCTACATTTACGATTGTGTATTTTATTTGGGTAAAAATCTTACCACTTGTTTTATATATATAAAAAAAAAATTTTATGTGATTTGGGATGCCCTTTTGTTTTGAATATTGATGATGCCTTGTTAAACAGGTGTGGTGGTTACAACTTTGGTTTCCAAGGAAATGACATCATACTGCATACCTGGTTGCTATTAAAATGTGCCTTTGGCGCTGCTTGTATTTGTCTGATGAAGCTCCTGTTAAACAGAAGCGAAAACGTTACTAATAAAATACGTTCACCTTTGGCTTTGGTGTGCTTTTGGACTCTTTCCGCATTTTTGTTCAGTGGTTTTTTGACTCTTTTTGGGCTACACTAGATAATGAGGTCTCAAAAAATGTAATCCCTTCATCAGCAGTCAAAAGTCATCCACTGGCACTGAGGACCTTTTCTTCTAGGATCTAGTGACAGTTGTTTTGATTAGCAAAGTAAGTAATCTCAAGAAGTTACTTTCATTATCTGGTAGTGTAGCCTTTGGGTCCCAATTTATATGGGGTAATGTTGGGGGTATCTTTGCTTTTTTTCTAGCCATGACTTGTCAGAGACCTCCTGAAAGTGCAACTTAAGAGCTGCTAGCTCTGAACCACCACAGAAATTATGTCTCCAGGTTCCAGGTACCCCCTACTCACATCTCCAACACTGCGAGGACTGCCAGAATCATTAGTACCTACTTAACAGACATGCAGATGCATTTGAACTAGCACTGCCAGCCAAAGAATCTATATTTACAGGACTTTGTGACATATCTGAGAAACTGGATAATGTTCCATCAGATTTCATGTGAAATGCTCAAACTCAGCTCCTGAAAAAACAAAATAAAAAACTAGTAAGGCTAGACTTTCCACTGTGTGATTTCTTAAATGTCTTATATTACAGGCAATATGGGGTATATGAAAATGATCCTTTAAGGACATCAGGTGTTTCAACTATATAGCAATTCTGAACGTCTGTGACTTTTTTCTTTTTATGTCTATTTATGGGCAAATTCAGGCCTATAAAGCCAAACCTCACTAGCTGTGGACATGCATGTTTCACCCATCTCATGACATCATCAGTACAGCACAAGTGGAATGTTTGGCTAACCCTTAGAAAACACAGGATTGTCGTACCCAGCTGATATCCATAACAATTAGGGTGTCTGCAAAATATCCCAACCAACAAGCTAAAACAATGTGTAAAAAGGTCACCCAGAAAAAAAAACAATCAGTAAAACCAAAAGAAAAATCTAGCAAGGCTAGACTTTCCATTGTGTGATTCCTTAAACCTCCTGTATTAGAGGCAACATGGGATATATACAAATGACCATTTAAAGACATTAGGTATTTCAACTATATGGCAATTTTGAATGCCCATGACTATTTTCTTTTTAAGTCAATTTATGGACAAATTCAAGCCCAGCTCTCTCTCCAAAATTATCATAAACTTGGCTGCAACATCCTCCATTCAGCTCATCAGAAATTTATATGTCTGAAATTACCTCTCTCTGTAGTTTCTAGCCTTCTCTGGATTCCACCCACCATCTAACCCAAAAGGGCCGATCGCATCTTGCAAAATGGCCTTTACCTAAGTTGTTCACTTTCCCTAACCATTGTTCATCAGCACCTGTTAAGACCCACTATATTTTTAGTAAGAACCAGTTCGCAGGATTATCTGTAGCCACTAACTGCATGCAGTACAGAAATGAGCCATGCTGCTAGAGTTTCAGCTTAGCCCTATACACTGCGAAAATTACATTAGCTGTCTTAATGTAAAGGCCTAGGTCAAGAAGTCACAACCTGCCCTGCTCCATATGTAAGGAAATATGCTGCAATAAAAACTTTGGCTTATCACCTGTCCAAATGAAGGAGATTAACATCTGCCTTATTTTTCTAGTTACACTGTGAGATAATGGGAAAAGTGTGTGCTACATACAAAAGATTAGCACAACCAATTTGATCAATAACATTTCCTGCTATACATCCAAGTTGCAGTTCTCTCCACAGCAACAGATAATTTTTGACTTTCATACTTATCGCTTCATTTGCCACATAATTAGATGCCAAGTTTACAACTAAGCTAGCAGAATCTCTACATCTAGCATAGTTGTAAACTTGGCACCTAATGTCTTGCTCTGGTGAGGGGGGGATAGTGAATCTAATTGTCACTACTTTATTTACATTAAAACCTGAAAGGTTACCAAAGCAAATTACTTTATCAAATACCCTCTCCAGATGATTCTCAGGGTCACTCAAATACAGCAAAAGATCATCTGCATGGACAGACAATACAAACAGAACACTTGTTGTGTGTTTCGGCTTATCCTGGTTAGGGGTCGCCACAGCAGAACTCCGGTCTGCTAATGTTTGGTAGTGGATTTTTACGTGCCGCGTTACCAACACTATGGAGTTCAAATGCTAGCCTTAGCCTAGTTCTTAATCCTATCCCACATCGTGGGCACTTTGTCACCATCACCTTTGGCTTCCTCTCTGCCCAGGTTTCTGTACTATACAGTAGTACTTCTCACACCAATCAACTGTACTATTTACTTTTCAGCTTCTTCGGCATTCTTCTATCACCTACTACCCCTGATACTCTGTGCCACTTGGCTGCAGCTCTTCTTATTCTAGCTTTGACCTCCTTATTCTGACTTTCATTAGCCTCCACCACCAATCAAATCTCTTCACCTCTTCCACTATTTTCCCTTCTATCTCAGTTTTCAGCTTCTTTGACTTTACTCAGTTTCATCTCTTGTGCCTTCAGTTGTGCATTCTGTTCTCCTATCATTTGCTGAAGTTCTAGATCAGAGTCTGCTTGTCATGCCACATCATCTGCATACAGCGACTTTATTAACCTGTCCCTACAAGCCTGTTTGCTAATGTAGCAAACCACAGTTAGAGCCATAGAAATGATATACAACCACAAAATAGGCCAGTGAAGATAAATAAATTCCACAGGACACCAAACTGGATCAAGAGCTTATTTAATAAAACACACAAACCTCTTAGCGCCTTGGCATACAGCCTTTACAGATTAAAACTTAAAATATTCACACAAGCAACCTTATATACAATATATGGAATTTATTCATCTTCACTGGCCTATTATGTTTGCTAATGCAGTCTAGCACCAGTACTAAAAGCAGTGAGATCACAGCTGAACCCTGATGCGCATATACTCCCACTGGGAACACCTCTGTGCATCTGAGCACTGTTTGCACTTGTGAGACGGCATCCTTGTACACAGTCTGCAACAATTCTACCAGTGCTTCTGAGACTTTGAACTATCACAGGACTGCCCAAATCATCTTTCCTGGGACCTTATCATATGCTGTTTCCATGTCTAGGAATGCCCAGTTGGACTTTCTTGCTTAGCACAGCACACTCCACAATATTTAAATATGCCTCCTGCATTAATGCTAAATCTAGATTTAACGTCTACAGATAGCTGTAGACCACCTCCCTTTTTACATGGTGCTTACACTCATTAATACTCCAAGATTAGAGTCTCAATATATAAAACACCTCAATATCAATGTTCTTAAGACTACAGCAATGCCACAATGATGTCTTCAATGTAACAATCACATCCAGAGACTGCATTAATAAATGAGATTGTTTCCATCTCAGTGTGAATATGTGGTTATCCAGCCTCTGTCAATTAAGTATTTTATGTTTGATTTAAGCCTTATGAAATACAAGGTCAGATGAGTAAATAAGCAGAACATGAAAAGGCCTACTGCAACCTTACCACTAGAACAAAAAAAAAAAAATAACCAGAAGTAGGAGAACTACTTACATTTAAAACTATATGTACTCTTAAGAATCTACTAGCAGGAGGCATGACACCTCTTTTAGATGGAGGAAAAAGTAGTAGTCACAGCCATAAGGACAGCAAGGGCAATTAAGCCAATTACTGCTACTTTAACGGCATATACTCACCCCTCCCAACTACCCCTACCACATATGTAACACTGAATAATTAAAGACACACTATTATAAACACTAAACAGTGTCTTAAAAGCAAACAGTCTGCTACGGGCATTACTGCCAGTAATTATGGAGAAAAAAGTGATTATTCTGTTATTAGCTTAAGTAGGAGCAATCCCCATGGACATTTATATCTTCCATTTTCAGGTATTCAAATATACATCTAAATGGCTCCTCTAACTTCCTCACAGTCATCAAAGGCTTGGGATATATTAGGACTGTTGACTTTGCATAGGTTCATACTAGGCTATCTGCCCTAGGGCATTTATAAGCCTAGCCAGAATGTGTTTGGCTTTCGCCACACATTTTAAATTTATTTTGCTATGCCCTTTTTCGAGGTAAGTATACTGTGCCTCTGTCTAACAGTGACACAGAAGTGATACCCGGGGTAAACCTACGATCTCCCATCCACTCATCAAGATTCCTCTTGAAGAGAGTCAATGAGGGACTCTGCCTAACCTGGACTGGGATTTTATTCCAGAGTGAAGGGAGCCTCTGGGTTATGAATCTGTCCCTCCAGCATGTCCTATTTATTTCAGTGCTGAGGTTCAAGTCTCTCGAGCGTGCAGCTCGATGGGATTTAGATTTTCTGAGGTGCAGCATGTCCATTAATTCCGGGTTGGACATGGCTTTATACGTCAGGCACAGATCACCTCTGAACAGGCGGTATGCCACTGAGTAGAGCTGGACTTTCTTTAACCGGGCAGCATATGGCATCTGTTTGAGCCCTTTGATCCTCTTGGTGAGGTACTTTTGGGGTCTTTCCAGTTGCTGCAGGTGTCTGGTAAGGTACATCCCAAAAGGGGCATTGTACTCAATTATGGGCCTGATGAGGGATGAGTAAAGAGGCACGATGACCTCCCCTGATCTAGATGTGAATCCCTTCATGACTGGGTGGGCTATATAAAATGTTTTTCTAACCACTTTGGCCATGTGGTTGTCAAATGAGAGATTGCTATCAACTTGGGTCCCCAGGTCCCTAATTACTTCTTCTGTACTTAATGGATTACCACCTATGTGGTAATTTGTGGGCACTTTGTTTTTGCCAAAGGGGATGACTATACACTTTTTGGCATTTAGCTTGAGGCCATGGCTCTGGCACCAGTTGTCTGTTTCTATGAGGCCCTTTTGGAGGATGCTTGTGTTGGCTGGAGAGTTGATTATGGCGCCCAGTTTGCAGTCATCTGCGAACTTGGTCAGCCACAGTCCTTCCGTGTTGGCCTGTACCTCCGAGAAATATATACCGAACAAGAGTGGTCCCAAGACTGAGCCTTGTGGGACACCACTTGTAACTGGTTTGGAGTCTGACATGGCTCCAGCAATTCTAACCATGTGGGTTCTGTCCTTGAGCCAATTTGCAATCCATCTAGTGACATAGGGGTTTATATTTAAGCTGGTGAGCTTATCTATAATGCCCGAGTGGGGTATTGTATCGAAGGCTTTTGCGAGGTCCAGGTAGGCTGTGTGGACCACCTTCCCCTCGTCAATGGCCTTGGTGACGGTTTCAAAGAAATCAACCAGGTTTAAGAGGCAGGATCTACCCTTAACAAAGCCGAACTGGGTAGGATCCAGTGTCTGTAGGTCCCCAATATCTTTATTTATGAGGTCCATGATGATCCTTTCCATAGCTTTGCAGACCAAGCTAGTCAGGCTTATGGGGCGATAGTTTCCAGGATCCGTTGAGGCACCACCTTTATGGAGAGGGACCACTGTTGCTGTACGCCACTCTTTGGGCACATATCCTGTAGTAAGGCTGAGATTGAACAGTAGTTTTATGTTTGGGTTTAGCTCTTCTTGGAGTTCATGTAGGACGCAGCCCGGGACACCGTCTGGTCCCATTGATGCTGTGTTTTTTGCTTTGGAGAGGGCAGCTCTTACCTGAGCATCTGAGATGTCAGGGGGGCAGCACTCTGCTGGGATAGATATTTGCCCTTTTGGTGGGGAGGGGAGGGAGAAGTTTGTGCTGAACCTGTCAGCTAGGATGTTGGCAATGTCTGTGGGTCCGGTGTATTTTTTGTCATTTTGGACTAATTCCGAGCATATCTGGGAATTACCACCCATGTTCCTAACATAACTAAAGAAAGCCTTGTGATTATCCTTAGTGTCCTGTGCAATTTTTCTCTTGAAGCTGGCCTTAGACAATTTTATGAGTGCCCGTAGTTTTTTGCTAATACTGATCAGTGATGCCTTCCCTTTTTGGGATTTTGCTCTATCATTTAGTAGCTTCCACCTTCTATTGTATAGTTTGTTTATGGCTGGGGTCCACCAGACAGGACGTCTGCTTTTGGAGGATTGGGTCTTGGTTTTATTTGGGATCGCATGATCTATGCATTCCTGAAGGTGTTCATAGAATGCATTTATAAAGGATTCTGCGGTCTGGGCCGTATTTTCCACAGGCCCGGGGGCTTTGAAGGATTCCACCTCGGTTTTGAGGAGTGTGAAATTTGCTTTAGAGAAGTTTTTCACTGTGGTTTTCTGGGCAGGGGGTGGGGTCGGGATGTGAATATCCAGTGAGATTAGTTTATGGTATGATTTTACCAGTGAGGGATACACTTCTGGTCTGGAGCATAGCGTCCCCATGTTGGTGATGATCAGGCCCAGTATGTTTTCCCCTCTTGTGGGAGTGGTAACAAGTTGTTCCATAGCATTTGAGTTTATAAATTCTAGGAACCTTTGGGCTAGGGTGTTGGAGCTAGAGTAATGCTCCCAGTCTATGTTTGGGTATTTGAAGTCGCATCACATCTGCCTTTGTGGATTCTGCAGCTCACTTATGTTGGTCCATCACTTTTTAGTGGAAAAGGTTTAGGACTACCCATTGGTGAAATGATATTAGTAGACAAAGCATATTTGCTGCAGTCCGAAGAGAAACACTGTTGGTGGAGTCTCACTGTTTGCTCCTGGGAAAGTTCAACTTGGTACCATTCAGAGAAATGAATGGTAATTGGCCCATCTGCCAAGAACACCTGGAGTATAACAAGGTATAATAAGCGATACCTCCAGTCCCCCTTGTCTATACTGTTTAATTATGTGTCTAAAAGTCTCCCTGTGCTTCCTAAAGTCTGCTACAATGTCTTGATTACAGTACACCCTCTAGTCATTATAAAGAAGTTTTTTTACCAGGGTGCCAAAGTTTTGACAAATCTGTTCTTTCTGGCTGTATCTAGTGAAACATTCTATAATTGATCTTGGTAAGATGTATGCGCTTTGTCAATGTTCCCTTTTTAAAGCAAACATGCTCTGCTCACCCCTGACCACTCAGCAATTCTATCTAGGATGATCTCCAAACAGCTGTTTGCCTCTGCTGCTTCTGGTATGCTCATGAACCTTAGATTTTTTGCTGAGACTCTGAATCTCATGTTTTATCAGTCTGTGCTCTTAAACAGCCTGTTTTTGCCTCCAATTTGGCCAACCATTGCAACATTTCTTTTGAAGTGGCATTTACTGCAGCAATTTTATCTGAATGCTCCGATAATGCATCCTCAATCTCTCCCAACCAGCTCTCTTAGTGTTTTCAACATACATAGAAAGTGTAGTGTCTGTGTGTTCAAACTTGGCTTTCAATGCAACCTGTGTTTCATCCAAGGGAGAGTTAGCCATATTACCATTAACAGTGAAATGTTGCCAATTAAAAAAGGTTCCACTTGCCGAATGTCCAGATGTAGCAGGAGAGACCAATCCTTTAGGTTTCTGTTGCATCCTCCTCAATGTAGTAGATACTAAGAAGATTCTTCACCTTGTGATTTAACACTAATCTAGGAAGCCAAAAAACAATTTCACTTAAACTCCTTTTTACAAAATAACCACAAAATCTGAAGTTGGGGTGGGGGTGTAAGCAAGACAAAAAAAGGGGCTGCTAGATAGCTTCCATGTTAACCAGACGTCACACAGTTTTTTTTATCTTTTTCATAAATGCAATCTTCTCTTGACTTTCAGCAAATACTCCCTTTAATATGCAGATGACCTGACTATCTAGTGCTCTGGTCACTTTATTATTCATTAATTATAATCTGGCTATATACTTCTCTTTGGACATTTGATGAAAATGGAGAATGCCCAGTCAGGCAAATCCTAATCAATATACACAAACACAAACATATCTGGCTTAGTAAAATGAGCCTATCAACTTTAGCAAAATTAAATCAATGGTCTGCAAAATGTCGTTCCTATAGTATATTAATATCTAGCTAAAGGCTGCAAAACAAGTGACATTCTGATCAGCAATATAACTTTGGGCACAGGAATGCTTACACACTTCCCAGATTGTGCCCTACCAGTCATTATTTTAACTCTTTCTCAGTGTCATAAACAACTAAATGCACTTTAGAAAATATGAAATTCTCCAAGAAAAGAACACCACTGACATGTTATAACTGAGGTCAGCTGTCTCTATGCAGTAATTTCATAGTAGTCTTCAGAAAAATGTTTTATGTAGCACATATGCCACTCTTAGCCAGAACCTTACTGCTGAAATCTTACACAAGCCTACTGGACTTCTCCTCCTCATCTCTCTATTTGCTTGCTACATCAAAGAAATCCCTAAACTGGTCAGCTATTTCCACATACGAGCCCAAGTATGGAATTAAATTCCACCAATACTCATCGGTATTTAACATACTTAAATAACTACTGTCTTTTTTGTTCTTTCTTGCACAGACTACAAAGCCCATTTCTACCCTTCTGACCCATCCATTCCTCCAATGGCTAGCAATAGCCACATTATCAGATATGGTAAAAGTCAGGCTAAACTGAATGATCAATTGCAGATAGTTCACACGTCCTTACACATTTATTGTGCCCTGCATCTGCCATCTGCTAACTCTTTACAGCTGAGTTACAGCATATTTATAGCATGTCATGCTCCTCCTAACATTACCCTTTTAAACATATGCTGAATATCTTTAGTTCTATATAATGCCCATCAGTGCAAAAATGTTGGTATTCTATTTTTTTGTTTCTTTTTCCCATACTACTGGAATGTAGAAAATGGTTATGTGCTTTTAATGTCTGCTTATTCATAATATTCAAAAAAAAAAAAAAAAAAAAAAAAACAAAGCAAAAATTTTACAAAGATCTAAGGAGAAAAACGCATAACTATACACAATGATCTACAGCACATAATAATCATTTTGAAAGCAATATTATTCAGTACTTGACAATGGTACACCATACTACAATTATTACTATGAACTCATGAGTCATCCACACCTGAAAAATCCATAACATGGCTTGATACCAGGTTAAATTCTGGCATCATTATTCCAAGTATTTTGCTAACTCCATAAAGGTTGCAACAACCTTACAGAACCAAAAATACATATGGCATCACTCAGTCAATTCCCACTGACATTACCATCGTATAGGAAAAAATAAGGCGCTAGTTTGGCAGGAGTTACATAAGCAATACACCCACACACACCCACCCCCACCCCCACCCCCACACACCCACACACACACCCACACACACACACACACACACACACACACACACACACACACACACACGCACATACACACACACAAAAACCATGAATGGAGTACAACACAACTTCAGGAAAGGAGCTACCTTCTTCAAAATTTAATTTCACAGACCAACCAACCTGGCGGAAATTTGGTATAAATGACAATGCTTGACCCAAAGAGAGGAATGTCAAATATTTACAGCAAATATTAAAGAATTTTTTTCATAGGATTTACATACTGAATTTTCACACTATAATGCCAAATATAAAGCTTTAATTTTTTCAATGTACTGCTTAGCCCCCTGATAAATTTCAGTTCTTATAGTAAGATTTCTCAGAATTATATTTATTACTGACATATAACCTATTATATATTATTTCAAGGCACACTTGATAAGGAACTACTGGAGGGTCATTCATAAAGCCTAATGCTCTTAATTGAGGTAGAAGTGAAGAAATAATAGTAGTAATAATCTTACCATTTACGAGATTTAGGCAGATAATCAAAATTTGAAAAAGATCCATATTGATGAGATTTAATACAGCCACTAATCTGTTGCATTTTAGAATACGCTCCAATAAAAAATTGGCTAGTTTAACAAGTTCAGCTCATCTACTTTTGTTTATTAATTTAAACTATTTACAACATGTACACAGAAAGGAAGAAATTCAACATCACATAACTATTATATACTATTAGGAATACATTGAATCATCAAGATAATCTTATACAAATAACACATTAAGAGTCTTGGTCATTTCAACAGCAACATTTTAAGGCTATCCCAACCACTAAATGTCTTAGTAGGGCTTATAGATCATATTATGATCACTTCTTTTTCAGTTTTACATAGTATTGCTGTTAAATTTTAAAATTGTTTGAATGTAGGAACTGAATTCAATTTCCAGTTTTTGAAATAACTTTTCTAGCCACTGCCAGGAGACTCCAGAACACTTTTGTTGTTTGGCTTTTACAGATAAGGAAGTGGAATATTCATTAATATTATTTATCTATTTAAAGAATACTGATCAAACAATAACCCCTTAAAATATACTTATTTATTCCCAATGTACATTTATTTTTTTACAGTCCACAAATATTTGTATCCAATCAGCTTTACATATTTACTTCATCTGCAAAAGAATGAATACATAATTTTATGGGGAGTAACAAACATTCTATGTATATACTTCCACATAAAAACTTTCCAGTACAAACCTAAAGAAATTTCACTAACTGATTTAAGTAACAGTTTTGTTCTTACCATCTACTGAGTCACTCAATCCACTATTATCTAAAAAAATCCCAGAATTTTGCATCAAAATTAATATTATTTATAAGTAACTAATACAACTTAAACAAGCTTCTTTTTTTAGGTAATTTTACCTTTGAAGATAGCATTCATATAATGGGGGAATTGTGTTCTGTTCCTCTTCACTCATATTATCTAAACATTAATTTAATTTCTTACTGATGGATAACATAAATTGGTTAATAGATCCATCCAAAGTATAATCCTTCATTAAATATTCCAGTTACTTAGCGTTTCATTTTTCAAAGCAATCAGACCAGAATATTAATCCATTCCTTTTTAGTAAATTCATTTTAACTTTGTTCTGAGTTTTCTTAAATCTAAAGGTGTGTGCAGTGGGAAAGCACAAACATCTCCATGGTGATATTAAATGAGCTTTAAAGCATGTTTCTTAATGGTTTTAAGAATTGATTACATACATGCAGAGTCTAAAGACTGAAATATCTTTTTAAGGTAAAGTTTACTAACCAGATGAAAAAATTGTTATATATTTCTAATCATATTTGATAAACTTATAAAAATTTAGTAAAAACTGGTCTTGAATGGTTTTCAATTGACTAGTGTAAGCTGAATCTATCCAGAGGATAACAGAGTTAAAATCTGTAGCAAGAGAATAAGATTCAACATCTGGGAAGCTAACAACACTATACTCCCATAATCTTACAAGATTTCTGTAAGGAATTCTTGGCTTTTTAGGATACCATAAGAATGAAGATACCATTTTTTCCATTTTCTTTAATTTTTTTGTCAGGTATTACAACTATTGAATTTAATATGTATACAACCTTGGCTAATTTAATAAGTTTAATAAGTACTAACAAATTTTTGAAAGTAAAAAAAAAAATCATTGAATTTTTAATAAGTAACACTTCAATTATTTTTTCAAAATTATTGTTAATAATCTTACTCACATCTTGACAGATTGTTCCTAAATACTTTACTTATTTTCCTTGCCAATTATATTTGTCTTTAAACTTACTATCTAGTAATGAATTTAACACTAAAGTTTCAGTTTTATT